>NC_047569.1:31735805-32046083 GCF_011004845.1 Esox lucius | reverse complement strand
TGCATCGGTGACGAGCCCAGGGACATAGCTTAAGTTCTTTTTTTAAAATTATTGATACTATCAGGTAACCAACAGCAGTCTGCTTAAGAAAACTAATAGTTGTTCTAAAGTTGTCCTTTGGCGACAGAGGTTGATCTTTAATGAACTCAGAAGAGCATTTGATATCACAACAGTCAGGTTACTGACCGGAGAAAAGGGAGCTGTAGGATGGAAAGGGGGAGACAGTGAGAAAGAGGGAGATCCACATACAGAGGAACTAAGAGATGGAAGAGATAGTCGACCAGCGAATGTCTGTCACAGAGAGGGAAATAAAAGAGTGATTGATTGAAGATAAGGATGTGAGGAAAAGTCAATACGGAAGGAAGTGGGAACAACATTTGATGATTTCCCCGTGAATGACCTGACAGGGCTTACAGAAATGTTACTATTGTTTCTGTACCACAGTAAGATGGAGGAAGTGTAAACACCTTTTTACGATGCCAAGAACCATAATGTGTGTATGAAGGTACTATACTAGTTACGGTAGAAATAATAATCCCTAAACCACAAACACTGCGTAAAAAACTGGAACCACCAGCAGGTAGACCAGTCACTGGATGAAACAAATGAGGGTGAACGTTTCCATAAAATATGGCAGACAAGATGGTCTGGTAGTCAGAGGCTTGGACACATTTAGTCTTGTGAGGCCATAACCCCCCAAAAATGCATTTAGAAGGCATGGTTAGTCTTGTCCATCATTTTCCTTTCCAATATAATCCACCTACCGTGCGGGTTGTTCGTGATCGTGTCCAGAAAGGACAAAAAGGAGAAATAGGATGTATCTACCACCCTACATCAAATCTTATATCCTAAAATGTATAAGGCCGGACCAAAATCCCCCTCGCCACCCGCATAACCACTCACCCGCCCCAACGCTCCGCTCCAGGCCTGGGAGGGGGATACATCTTCAGACAGCATGCTTTGGAAACTCACTGCCATCAATTCCTGTACATCCCAAAATCTCACTGCCACAGGCACAATTACGTCCCACTAGTTCGGGCCACACAGTTGATCACATTGGACAATACATTAAATGAAGATTCAGACCAACCGGCACGCCTGCATTGCTGCTCTGTTGAGCCACAGTCTGGGGTTCTACAGGTGCTACTGGGTCCACGCTTCCAGTCCCACCGTTCAACGCTTCCCTGATGCACCATGCGACTCCACACTCCCTTGCACAAGACTACGTGGAGTCGGCTGCATGATGACCGCCAGGATGGCCACATGTGTCAGTAAGAACTTCAAGACACCCATCCCTATGACACACACTGGCTACATGGCCATACATGGTGCATTTCCTGCACTGTAGCGGCTTATCTTTAAAAGTCTTCACTGGATATGTGACATATCCCAGGGGAACATGAGTGGGAAGACAATCTTCAAACAGTACCAACACTGACAAATTCTCTTTCCCATTAGATGTCTACACCCTCCAACCACACCTTGAATCTTCTTCCAAAACAAACGTACCTATATGTTTGTTTTGGAAGAAGGAATTCCAGATATAATCCTCCTATAACGGCAGGTTGCTTTTAAAATCGAATATAACCGATAATATATACAATGATAACACTGGCTCCTTCGGGTCCTCTAATACACACAACACCAAAACAAATCTGACCGACTTCATTCTCCCTAATGCCTCTTCCACTATCCAAGACACCTCAAATGGATCACCCAGAAATGCATCACTATCGACAAACCAAACTCCCATAAGAAATCCCTGATCAATGAAAACTTTAGCAGGTTTTCCTCTCATATGTCTCTTTTATTATCTTCCAGTCCATCTTAGACACTTTCCTAAAACTCACTATCTGATCATAACAGCACTTCTACTTTCGCCATCCTCCTTTTCTCGTTAATCGCTGTAAAAAAAACAAAAAAACACCCACATTGTCCTCCAGGCTAGTTGAAACCAGAGCTCTGACGCACCATTCAGTTTTCAAAGCACTACTGCTCTACACGACTGTGCTGAAGCTTGTTTCAAAGTAACAATAGCATGTGATAAATGACATCCAAAGATTTGTTTGATCAAATGGTACTCCATAGCTTGGAGCAGGCTTCCCCAGTACAGTACTCCGATGCTTGAGAGCATGTGTCAGTGCTCTCAAACACCAACCTCTACAGGAAACCGTGTTTACAGTTTTAGGCATCACTTTTTTCAATACTTCATACTAAAGTGGCACTGTAGCAGGTAGTGTCGGTGACTTATAAGCAGTCACTAGCAGTGGTAAGAAATTGAATCCTGATATAACTAGAAAACCTTATCATTTCAAAAAATACTGTTGTTGTTCAAATAATTTGGTTAAATTATAGCATACTATGAAACTCTTGCCTGTATCTTTTAAAATCTTATAATGGGTGCACAGTTAAAATAAAAATAAGAATAGGACATTTCAACCCCACATTCTAATTCCTCTTATAAAAGTGCACGCCTAACCATTGCGCCACAAAGTCTTATCTTCTGTTAGGGGATAATACATCTATATACACATTTAACATGTGATATTTATTTCTGACCAGTAGATGTCACTACTGTGCGCTGTGTTTAAAAGTTTCAAGCAATTAACAGTTTTCCGATTGCAAGCCTCAAAGGTTTCATAAAGCTTCAGTTGCTCATCACTACTCCAGGTTGTGCTTGCACAGTCTCTCAGAATATCTGGCACAGCCTTCCAATTAGACAGATGTCACCAATTAGTCCTGATTTGGTTCTACCTACAACTCACATAAAGACGGTTAGAGGAGTTAACTTGGAGAAAGATTTGTGAACTGCATGGGACTATTAATGTCCTCCCATAACACCTCTGCAATAGTTTCGAGTGCAGACGGTGTAGGAGCAGCTCTCTATGGGTTAACTGAGTTTAAGAAATTGAAGGTACCACATCACTATTGCATGTCTCCTACTTCTGATGAAACTCAGTTCATATCAATGTTAGTAGTTACATTCCAAAAGTAAACAAAAGCTGACTCACATAATCCTCATGAGACATAGTTCAGAGCTAAAGAACGACCTGTGGAAAAACAATCAACTTTGTGTCGCAGCACTGTCTCCACCCGGTACCATCTTGCAAAGACACCCCAAATGACATAAATTGAATCAATGTCAAATTTCAATGACGATGGTTTAAATTATAACACATTTTAAATAAGTGGGACAATGACTCTTCTGCTTCTTAACAATAAACAATTTAAATATACTCAAATAATAAACAGATGTTTTTAGTATAGAAATCATATGCAACCATAATATACTACTGTTAGGTAAGCAGAGCTACTGTTTGATCAAGTAATGAGCAGGTCATGATTGGCAAAGGTTGTTCAGTTTAATGGGTGTGTGGGATCTCTTCTGTCCTCGCTAAATGCTAATGTAAATACTACATGGGTTTGTTGGGAGGATTTGGTTCTTCCATGGCTCAGGGACTCTCCAATTCTCATATGTCAGTAAATGTCTGTTTATGGTGAAGTGTTAACACTTCTAACACAAAGTCTATTACAAGACATTATATCCACTGTGAGATAAGACAGCTATACATTGTTCATGTCTTTTATGTTTACTGTTTAAAATGTATTTTATGTTTACAACTTTCTGTTTGAAATGCCTGGGTGAAATATTACCTGCAGTAGATTGAATATGATTAGGTATGTTTAATCTAAACATGTCCTTATTGTTTAAACGAACCATTGATTAAACAAACAACACATTACCCATGTATGCCATGCTGGAGATACCTCCGGAATGGATCATGGTTGATAATGAATAAGCTGCAATACTAACCATTCTTGGCATGCTGAAATTAGTTTTCCAGAATGAAAACAAGCTGAATTTTGCACAAGTGGTAATCAAACCAGCTTGACAGGTTACACTCTATCAATACTGTATGAAGCCAATCTCCAGGCAACCTAACATAGGCAGTACAATCATACAATGGCATCCACATGAACCAAACCCCCATTTGAATATTTATATATATACTGTGACTCTTATTTTGTTATTTTTGTACTTTGGACACCGTCCATCATTGTTAATTCATTATTATTTAACCAATCAAATTTATTGTTACACTTTATTTTGAGAGTCACAATTTCCATCTGTAGATGTTCTATAGGTAATAATACTATCACCAAATTTTCAACAAACTTTAAACAAACTATCGGTTGATAAACAACCACTTGCTAAAGTTAAGGTTAGGTTAAGAATAAGGTTTCAGGTAAGGATTGATTTTAGGGATATAATAAAGGTTAGGGTTAGGACATAGATTTGGGTTAGGTTTAGTAGATAGGTAGTTAAAATGTTATTGATAGTCGGCAGACAATCTGTAGAGGATCTATAGCCACACTTTGGGACTCTCAAGATAAAGTATTACTAAATATATGTAAAAAGCCCTTTTCACATCAGCAGTTGTCACAAAGTGCTTTTACAAACAGCCTGAAAACCCAAAGAGAAAGCAATAACAGCGTTGATGCACAGTGGCAAGGAAAAGCTCCCTTAAAGGAGTTGAAGCTTAGGAAGAGACCTAGAGAGGTAACAGCCTCAGAGGGGTGACCATTCCTCTTCTAGCTGTGCCAATTAAGAGTACAAATTGTAGTAATTAATAAATACATGTGGGCTGTGTCCAGAGTCTATTATGTATAGTCCAGGTAAGAAGCATGACCAGATGGACAAGGACAGGGACAATCTGGGGGGAGGAATGGTCAGTAGAGTGGCAGCTGGAACCATCTGGTATCATCTTGATCTGCAACACAACCAGAAGGACTTTGGACAGGGACAGCAATGAGTCTTTCAGCCTGGTTCTCCGGAGGTGTGGCAATGGTGAAGGAGAACTGGCAAGACAGTAAGCGTGGACGGTGTCAAGCCTCTCCGTTCACCATATTTGCAATGTTCCCAAAGATGAAAAAAAGCAGTTCTTGAGATATATTTGATATTTTCATCAAAGGAGAGATCAGGGTCGAGGGTAACACCAAGGTTTCTCACAGTTTTTTGGGTTATCACCATACAACCGTTGAGGTTCATTTTAAGATCTGCAAATAAAGCTCTTCATTTTAAAAGTCCTAAAACAAGCATTTCTGAGTTTAAAGGTTTTCCGTCATCCACTATCTGAAACCAATGCTTCCAAAGTAGCTAATTTTGGGGCGTCTCCATGTTTCATTAAAATATACAACTGTGTGTCATCATCTTAAAAGTGAAAATTGACATTGTGGTTGCGGATGTCATCACCCAGAGGCAGCATATATATTAAAAACCAAAGGGGTCACAAAACCAAGCCTTGAGGAACACCAAAACATACCTTTGATATTTCAGAGGACAGGCCATCCACACATACAAACTGATATCTTTCAGATAAAATAAGATTTAAACCAGGCTAGAATGTGTCCGTTTAACCCAATATGGGTTTCCATTCTCTCCAAGAGAACGGAGTGATTAGTGGTGTCACAGGCAGCACTAAGGTCAAGCAGCAACAGGACAGATATGGAATATTTGTCTGAAGCCATTAGAAGGTAGTTTACCACCTTCATGAGTGCAGTCTCAGTGCTATGATGGGGTCTAAAAACTGACTGGAGAATTTCATCAAAGTTTTCAGGAAGGCATTTCATTGTTGTCAAACAGATTTTTCTCAGATTTTTGAGTGTTCGATATTGGCATATCATTGTTATATATCCGGATCCCAATTATAATTTTTTAGAAGTGACTTTATTTCTTCAATTTTTTTGTGAGTTTTGTACGCATCTGTAGAATAGGGATCAATTTATTATGTTCACCATCGGCTGACCTAGCATAGGAAGTAGCCCCTTGAGTAGTTTTGTTGGAATCGGGTCTAGGTGACAGTTGGGTGGGTTTAGAATTCATTACTAATTTAGTGAACATGTTGAGTGACATAGGATAAAAAAATTCAAGTGTCCCAATTGATACCCGGTGAGGGAATTTCTGTGCATTCTCAGGAAAACTGAGTGTTTGAGGATTATACCTAAGGAGGAGTCGGTTATTTGTTTTCTAATGGTGATGATCTTTTCATCAAATAAGTTAATGTATTCATTACTGCTAAAGTGAGGAACCACATCACTTATTGAGCATTGCTTTTTCGTTTACTTTGCAACAGTGTCAAAGAAAAGTTTTTGGATTGTTTGTGTTCACTCAGGTTGGAGAAATAAGCTGATCGAACATGCTTATCAGTATTGCACTATACTGTCTTTCCAGACTAGTCTAAAAACTTCCACTTGACCCCAGTAATACTGTTCACAATACAGTGTTTCGCTTGGTTAACTTTTTGCCCAGAAATCACATTCTTTTTTTCTTATTTAAAAAGAAGAATGTATTTGTATTTTCATTTAACTGAATATTTTTAAATACCAAAGAGACAAGAATTTGCTTTGTCTGGGTTGATTCCTTGAATATCATCAAGATAGAGACCTAGAACTGTCACTGACAAAGAGTCTGTTACATGACAATAATTGGTAAAGAGTGGAGCCTTAGGTGTAAGGTGACAGAATAAATTAGTCAGCTGCCAGGCAGGGAAGGACAGGTATGTTGGAGATGCAATGTTATTAAGTTCTAACAACAGCACCCCTAGGTTCTGTTTTCTGCTTCCTGTCGCCTTCAGTTTACCTATGAGACCAACATATAACAGAAATCATCAGCTTCAATTAATTGAAACTTAGCAGACATTGGCTGGCTATCTGGTTAAAGTGCAGTCTCTCAGCTTTAATTTGAGGGTATTCACAGTGTTTAGAAATTACAGCTCTTTAATATGTAGCCCCCTCTTTTTTAAGGGATCAAAAGTAATTGAACAATTGACTCAAAAGCTATTTCATGGACAGCAGTGGGATATTCTATCGTTACTTCTTCATGAATTAAGCATGTAAAAAAGTCTGGTGTTCATTCCAAGTGTGGCATTTGGAAGCTGTTGCCGTGAACCCATGTGGTCAACACAACATGTGGTCAAAGGAGCACTCGATGCAAGTGAAACAGGCAAAGCTTAAGCTGCAAAAATAACAAAATCCATCAGAGAGATAGGAGGAACATTAGGAATGGCCAAATCAACAGTTTGGTATGCATGAGGAATGCACTACTAACTTTTCTCAGTCTCCTCCAGTTTTAAATTTTAGAAGGAGATGAGGTCCTGGTCCACACCTGCGGATTACCTGGTTTGGGGGGCCCGTTGCTGTCTCTGTACTTGTCCACCTGGTCATATTCTGACCTAGTCTAAAATCAAATAGACTCTGGATTTAGCCCAGAGAGATGTATTTATTATTCCAATTGGACTCTTAATATCTCACCCGGCACAGCCAGAAGAGGACTGGTCACGGCTCTGAGCCTGGGTCCTCTCTAGGTTTCTTCCTAAAATTCGACCTTAGGGAGTTTTTTCTAGCCACTGAAATTCAACACTATTGTTGTTTGCTCCTTGGGGTTTAGGGCCGGGTGTCTCTGTAAATCACTTTGTGACAACTGCTGTTGTAAAAAGGGCTTTATAAATACATTTGTACATTCGGAGAAAATAAAAAAATCCACTGGTGGGCTTTGCATTCCTTCACAACATCCAGCCAAGTGAAGAACACTCTTCAGGGGGTGGGCATATCATTAACCAAGTCTACCATAAAGAGAAGACTTCACAAGAGAAAATACAGGGGGTTCACAAAAGGTGCAAACCATTCATAAGCCTCAAGAATAGAAAGGCCAGATTAGACTTTGCCAAAAAACATTACAGTATGGGTTGAAAAGCCAGCCCAGTTCTGGAACAGTATTCTTTGGACAGATGAAACTAAGATCAACCTGTACCAGAATGTTGGGAGAAAAAAGTATGGAGGAGTCTTGGAATGGCTCCTTATCTGACACATACCACATCCTCTGTAAAACACTTTGGAGGCAAGGCGATGGCCTGAGCATGCATGTCTTCCAATGGCACTGGGTCACTAGGGTTTATTGATGATGTGACAGAAGACAGAAGCAGCCAGATGAATTCTCAAGTGTATAGGGATATACTGTCTGCTCAGATTCAGACAAATTCAGCAAAGTTGATTGGAGGGCGCTTCACCTCTGAACTTCTGTTCATTTGTCCAATTACATTTGAGCCCTTGAAAGAAGGGGAATGTGTGGTTGCAATTCCTAAACGTTTCATACAATATTTTTGTTCAACCCCTTGAATTAAAGCTGAACGTCTGCACTTCAATTGCATCTTGGTTGTTTCAAATCCATTGTGGTGGCGTATAGAGCCAAAATTCAGAAAATTGTGTCAGTGTCCAAATATTTCCAGACCTAACTGTACTTTTGTGCCCTTATCCTTGCATTTATGCATTACAATCATTATTCTTGTTTTTTCTTTACTCTTCTGGCCCACAGTCCACTTTTATTTTGTTTCACTAATTTCACTAATATTTAAATATGCCGTTTTTATTAACTTTCATTATTTTCTACTGCCTGTGTACTAGTGGCAAGTGGCATCTGATTTTTGGCAGATCATGTACAAATATGGGGGAAATAATGTGATAAATAGACTCTAAATAATTTTCTGTTTGTGATTATAGAATTCTGACAATGGAATAATGTTAAATACACCTCTGTAAGAAAGGTCTTGGAAGGTGGAGGGTGTAGCTTTCTTTTTTTTTTTACAAACTAAACCGCTACTTGGCATAGGCTTTAGGCACTTGGCAACTGCATTGGCTTTTTTGAGAGGACAGGGAAGCAATAAAATACATTTTAAAGAGCATTTACATGGACAATTTCAAGTCCTATCAGCAGGAGTCTCTTACAAAAATGTGCTGTATTCAATGGGTCAACCCAATATAAAATACTGTAGAGCTGTTTATATTTTATACAAATACAGTATAATGAAGCACTATACCATTAGGCCTGTTCATTAAAATACAATGTGATACAGGAATCAAAATCAAAGAGAATTAACCTACATTTGTTATAGAATTAAATCCAATCACTTTCAAAGTCAGGTCTCAGCACTCTAGATCATTTCAAGTTCAGAAGTAGGCCATCCCTTTTGAAGAACTGATGTCTCTTCCTGAATACACGTTTTTTGTTGAATTCCTCAATTACATGGTATTAAGTCAAATGCAAACAGCCAATAGAATCGATCGTTTTTGGCCAGAGAAAATGAAAATGTTTTGCCTGTGGTCAGTAGCCTGTCCCTTGGGAGTATGAAACCATGTTCCAGCTCCCCGAGAGCTGGCCGCAGCTTCATGTCGTTATTAATGGAAAGTAGAATGACTGTGAGACGTTCGGGGGTACTGTCTAGAATAACTCACAGTTTCAGTGAAATGTCCCACTCCCTAGTACCAGGGAAGCCGGAAAACCAACCATCAACCACTCTGCCCCAGACAATGGAACTCCTGGCTGGAGTGTGGGATGTCGATGCATGTGATCAGAATCATGCGAGTCCCGTGGCAGTACACCAGCAGTGGTGGCTCCATCATCAAGACCATGGAGCTCCCGACACTAGGCTTGGAAGTCGCGGTGAACGATCGCTGCTGGGCCATGCATGGCACGGGGCAGTGGGTGAAGGATGGGGTGGCCTGACTGTTGCTCTGAAACAAAGCGTTGTTGTTTGCTATGCAGACTTGGGACACATTTTCCTACTTGGCCACATCAGTTGGGAGAAACGATAACGTTTCAAAAAGCATGTGAAAGGAAATGGCAAACTGAACAAATTGGTTTTAACCTGATCGATTTTACACCGAAATTCAACAGATTGGCATTTGTTCATAAATGAGATTTTTCACATATTTATCATTCATAAGAATTATCATTACTTCACTCAAGACACACATGACTGGGAGTCTGATGATGAATTTCCTGTAAAAGACATGGGAAACATTAACCTACAGTATGATTATTTTCAAGTGTCTGTATTTTTATGAACGGTTCATTAAACATGTACCTTTTAAGTAATTATGACATTTTTCCGTCTTACCAACCAGCTTTCATTGTATCCACTGCTATATGGGATTCACTGAATTAATGGCTTATGCAGTGCTTTGCCTCGATTTGACAGACACATGCATGGCTTGTGTGACTTTAGGGTGGACACGAAGGGCTGCTCAACATTGTATTTCCTTTCGGTTGGTGTTGGTGATCTGGTTTCATTATTGGGGAACATTTATATTCTAATATCGGAATTGGTATCAGGTCAAAAAAAGAAAAACTGGGACAGGGTTTACGTTAGCAATAAGGCACAATGCGGGTGTGGTATATGGTCAGTACTACACAACTAAATGCTGCTTCCAAGTAGTACATATTGGGTCTTGCCTAAGAACAGCTTTTAAGCTTAAGCAAGTATGTAATGTAGGTCTCATTAGTAGTTTTGCCATTTCTCCCTGATTTTATCTTGGTTTCTTTTCAGTGTTTAAAATTCAGATAGATCTGTAAAAAGCTCAAACTTGCCAGTAACATTGGTAAGCCAACAAATCACTCAGTGTTTATACTTCACTAAGACAGATATTATACAAAACATTCACATATTCCATGTGGCTTATTTCCATTTGACGAGGGTTAATCCTTTTCCTCAATCAGACTGTTACTGTCAATGGTCAATCTCTCCCAGATGGTAAAGATGTAGTAAATATGTAGTAAAGATGTAGCATAACATCCATGTATTCCAGTCAGCATTTTTTTTTTTTGTAAGCTGAGGAGGATGTACAGTAGGTAATCGCTTGTCATCAGTGTTATTATGGATTTGGAAATTTGAGGGATTTTGAATCTGTGAATGGAAGACTTGTGTAACCGATTCTGCACAGCTGTGGCATTTAGAATTGTTTGTTTTCATGTGCAGCTTTCTTCTTGTCTTCCTTTCCCCTCCTGTAGTCCTGCTACAACCATCAACCTGTGCCCCCCTGGCTTCACAGCCGTACGCTACAGCTTCAGATCCGAGAGTGACGGGCCGTGAAATTAAGAGTCACAAAAATGTTGTTGAAAGGTACCCTGCTTTGACATGTCTTAGAGAGATGAGTGTGGGATAATGCATAGCATTCATTTTGGTCTGTCCTCTTCTAATAGGCCTTTGAATGGTTTTCATTGCATTCAATTACAGAGGAAGGAATTCCAGAACACGTATAGAGTTGAATCAGATTATACTATCGGCCAGCTACAGTAGTGAGTAAGCTTCCTTCATGGCCAGATGTATCCCAATATACACCATCTGCTAGTGATAATGGAAGAAATTATACAATTAGCAAACATTCAATTTTATTTTATTACAAGTATAAATATAATTACTATTGGTGATCCCTTTATCTTACTTTGTTCCGCCATAGCTCAATTTGTGGCTAGCATTAACCCACATATGGCCAATACCCGGGGAAACCTGTAATTCACCAAGCCTTTGTCTTTCTTTGCCACCTGAGGTTGTAGTCATCATGAAAACATCACTCTGTATGTCCCTATAACGGCCAACTCAGGAGGCTGATGGAAATGGAAATAAAGATGAATCAGGTCATGACTCAGTTAACCCTGGCTGACAGATAAAAATGTTCCTCTTGAACTTTTGTATGCTGTCTGGTTTTATGTTCCCATGGTATAAGTGAAAGCCATGGTGAATAGTGCGATGGGACAATAAATATTTCAAAAGTTCAGTTAAGGTTTAATTGTTAGTTTAACGTTGAGGCCTGTATTTCTTTACTGTCTCTGCTATTACCTCTTATTTGGGTGTCAGTGTGTTTTGGATGAGAGCATTAATTCACCCACAACAGACACTATAATGTGCAGTAAATAAAGCATGGTTTGTTTAGGGATTAGAAGTAATTAGCTAGCTGTGGGACAGGTATGGATGCAGCTCTGGCAAATTATAATCAGCTGTAGTCTTCCCACACTTATTCACTAAGGTTTATTCAAGTTCAACACATTTAGTATAAACTGTGGGATCAAATACCTTATTCTTGACCGAATATGAGTACTGATACAGGTTACAGAACAATTCATTACTGATCAACCATCAATCTCTGGTTAGCCAACATTTTTGGAATCCTACTCAAAGAAATATGTGACTGACTATGTGTATTTACTTCCCTCCACAAGACTAACCCATAAAAAAAAAATAATACTGTAGGTGCAGTTTCACATCATAATTGCATTAAAAAAGGTTATTTTGGATGCAGTATTGTAAGGAGTATAATGCATACCTGAGGAAGTTCCCAAAGCCCATGACAAATAATTGTCTGTTGGTGTTAGCATAACACACAATTGTATGTATACAGTATGTGTACATATACTGACAGCATAAGGAAATAGATGCCTTGTTTCAAAATTTGCCTCTAATTTGAGATGACTTAACATGCCGTTGACAATGTCATGTCAACTAATTAACACTGTTCAAGCCACAAGGCATACCCATGAAACCCTGGAGCATATCTCTCTTTAGCCATTGCAAGCTCATTAGCAATATTATTTACTTTACTTTTCAGACCCCCTGTTAATCTACATTAACTTGGCTAAACGGCCGGTGGTTATGCCTCAACATGACCCACGAAATACCAGTGATATTTTTAGAGTGCTTACGCCTGTTGTGCAGCATTCATAGTAAATCACTACGGAGGTAGACAGCCTTAAAGAGTCATTTACGCAGCCGCATTCCCATGGAAATGTCTGCTGCACAATTTTCCTGTTTACATTAATGAGATATTGTCAGTTTTGCACAGTCGGAACACAATGAGTGATTATTAATGTTATCTGTTATGTTGACAAGGGGTACATTTGGTAGTGGGTATAATCCCTAGATTTGAAGCTCTGTATGAATTTCTAGTTAGATGCTAAATGCATTTCGTTGTACTGTTCAATGACAATAAAGTTGAATCTAATCGAATCTAAATCTAATCCGTTTTACCTAATCACCGTAGCCAATGTCTATTATCAAAAAACAGACTTCCTTAAATATGAAGCCTGAGGAAATCTGAGGTAGAAAAACTGCAAAATAGGTATGGGAACCCACTTTAATATGTTATGGGTCAGTGATGACCCATAACACATTTCTTCGTAGGTGTTACAAGATTAGTTTAGGAGATGCACCAGAGTGCAAGAATGGGGAAAAAATAGCAGATTAAGCAAACAAGTTTATTTATATAGAACAATTCATACATAGAAAGCAATCAATGTGTTTTACAAAGAAAAATATATACAGTATATATAAAAATACAATAATATAAAAACAAATATGCAGATAAAAACATCAAAACAAAATCATAATAATAAAACATTGAATAAGAAAATAGAAATAGAATACTAATGGGATAGAAACATAGGAAGCTATAAAAGCGGTAAGACTAAACAATGCGGTTAAATTTAAGTGCTCAGTCATAGGCATGTGAAAAGAGATGTGTTTTTAACCTGGATTTAAAAATTGATACGTTTGGGGCACGTCTAAGATCTTCTGGTGGTTTATTCCAGTTGTGTGCAGCTTAACAGCTAAACGCAGTGTGGCTTGTTTAGTTTGGACTCTGGGCTCTACTAGCTGACCTGTGTTCATGGATATAAGAGCCCTGCTCGGTTTATATTCTTCAAACATATGAGAAATGTATTCGGGGCCTAAACCATTCAGTGATTTCTAAACTAAAAGCAACACTTTAAATCCTATTCTGTAACTGACTGGAAGCCAGTACAAAGATTTAAGAACCGGAGTGATGTGCTCTGTTCTCTTGGTCCTGGTTAACATTCTAGCAGCAGCATTCTGAATGAGCTGCAGCAGTTTTACAGTATTTTTGGGGAGTCCAATTAAGAGGCCATTACAGTAGCCAACCCTCCTGGAGATATAAGGTTCCTCTTGGTCTTTTTTGGACACCAAACCTTTGATTCTGGCTATATTTTTAAGATAGAATGCTATTTTGGTGACCGCTTTGATATGACTGTTAAATTTGAGGTCTGAGTCTATCAGAACACCAAGATTATGCACTTGTTCCCTGATTTTTAGCGCCCGAGAATACAGTTTTTTATTAATACTAGTTCTTTTATTTTTGTTGCCAAACACAATAGTCAATTCTCTTGGTTTAATTGTAGACAATTTTGTCATAGCCACCCTTTCAGATTCATGATTACCAATGGTGACAAACTCTGGCCATCTAGATAAGATCTGAACCAAACAAGGACTGTCCCAGAGAGTCCTACCCAATTTTCCAGCCTATCTAGAAGTGTTCAATGCTCTGCAGTGTCAAATGCTGCACTGAGATCAAATAGAACCAGAACTGTTATTTTACTAGAATTGGTATTCAGCTGTATATAACTTATCAGGTCCATTTCGGTACTGTGGTGAGGTCAGAAGCCTGACCAAAATGTATCTAAGAATCTGCTTGAGTTCACAAAATTTTATTTTTTGTTCACAAAAGTTTATAATTGTTCAATATAGCTGCATCCAGTGTTCTCTTCTTTAATGGGGGCTTAATGGCAGCTGTTTTTTAGAGAGAAAATGCTTGATTGCAGAGAGCTATTAACTATTTGGTGTAGATCCATTGTTATAAAAATGGTTAAAAATGGTTTTAAAAAGGTCTGATGGAAGTGTGTTGAGACAGCAAGTGGAAGCTTTAAGATGTCGAACTGTTTCTTCTAGGGATTTTGGATCAATTGTATTAAATTGCGACATAATAACCAAGTTATGTCTTGGTGGTCGTGGTAACGGTACAGTGTCCTTGTTAGACTGTGTAGTTCACTAAAGAAAAATGCTAATTCATTACATTTCACAGTGGACATGAGTTCTGATGCTATTTGCAAGTTCATATTCTTGTTGATCATTCCTGATAAATGTTGCTGTCTAGCCATATTAAGACCAAATATGTTTATGTAAATTGATTCTGTGTACAAAGAACACTTAACTTTTCTGCAATTTTGCATACGAGCCTAATCTGAACTCTAAGGGCCGGTTTCGTAGACACAGATCAAGTCTAGTCAGGCACAAAGGAATCAAAGGAAACAAAAGTATGACAGTGACACCTTTTAGTTTTTTTATCACTTTGGATTTGAAGTGATACGATGATGGGGTAAAAGTGCAGACTGTCAGCTTTAATTATAAAAGGGTAATTTTAGTCTCACAATTTTTTTAAAATAGTGTCACTATTTTTTACCAAAAATATTTGAACAGATTTAAAACAGTATCTAGAAAAACATCTGTAAATCGATTATCCTTGGCATTTGATGATTGCCTGAAGTCTGTGACCCATAGATATCACCAGACACTGGGCATTTTCACTGGTGACTGCCAGGCCTGTACTGCAGCCATCTTCAGTTCCTGCTTGTTTTGGTTTCCATTTTGCTTTATGTCTTCAGTTGATTTTGGCACACCTAATATTTTGTCTATTTTTCTGATCAGATCTTTTTTATTCATTTACCTCATGATGGCCAGCTAATTTTGATTTGACAATTCTTACATTTTCATGTTTTCTAACAAGCAATGTTTTTTCTCCAAAATACAAAGCCTAGAATCAGAACATTGGCAGCTTGTGTGCATACACTAATGATGCAAACAAGAGCACCTGCTTAAGAAAGGCTGTAAAGCCTAATTTTACAAATCCTTTTAGTAGTCTAAAAAGGCAAAGGTCTATGTTGAACTGAGTGTATGTGCTTTAATTTCTCAATTGTCCATCCAAGTCTGTACTTCCCACTCAGAACCAGTATCCATTCAAACCGTTTTAACTAAAACAAAATCATCCTAGCATCACACTTTGATACATTTACATTAATGATACCTACTAGAAGAAAACATACATTTAGACTCTTGTTAACCTTTTGCTAGAATCCTTGAGATTCCACCCCAAAATATATACCTAATCCTTAAATATATGTTTGGAGACAATGCACATTTTCTTCATGGTGAATGACCTCACTGTTGGGACTTGTAGATTACAAATTGGTTTTCCTTACCTTCCCGTTTACTATTTTCTGGTTTCACTTTCTGGTGTTGAACCATGAATACATTTCTGCTCTGTGGTTTGTCCTTGAAATTATTCTCTGAAAATGCAGTTGCAATACAAGCGGGTGTGAGAAGGGAAAAGGGTTCACATATTGGGCTGTATCCCATGTAAGCTTCAGACATTACTAAGTATACAAACATTCTCTTTCTCATTCATGCTCATGATGGCCATTTATTCAGAAAAAGTGGAAGAAATTAAATCAAAACTGAAGAAAAACAGGGGCGGGACCAGCATCCCACAATTTTGTCTGCCACCTCCCCTACACAAAGAGCTGCTTTTGTCTGCCACCTCCCCGATACCCTTTCTTCCTCCCTATGATGAGGCCAGATTGGGGCCAGGTGTTCGTCATCAAGGGGTGTCAGCCGAGCTGCGTTCAAGGCTATCAGCTGGGCTGCGTTCAAGGCTATCAGCTGGGCTGCGTTCTAGGCTATCAGCTGGGCTGCGTTCTAGGGCTCCATTTGGTAGCCCCGGGCCAAGTAGTTCTCCCTTGGGCCCTGAAGCTGATACAAGAGAGAGGGCGTTCCTGACACAGTTTATCGTTGGATAATTTATTGTTGTTGACATGAACTAAGATATTGCACAATAGTTTGATTCCTTAGTAAATCTTCCCTAAGTCAATGTGACCTTTTCATTTTGGCCACAACTACGTCAATATATTATTGTCACTGTACGTGACCACAGCACCAGAGACAATGGAGATGTTGCTTGACAGGTATAGAGTGTCATGTTTTCAGTGTGCCTGACAAGTGTTAGGGACATTGCTCTAATCAGACAGCAGTCCTTGTGCAGGACGCAAAAAAGACAAGAATGCTAATTAGCAAATAAGATGCATTTGGGTGCTGTGCAAGTGCGACAGGACATGTAAACATTGGCATTGAGAGAAGGCGAGGCAACCCCCTGCACAAATGTGTCCCCTTATTTGCATCTGTCATTCTGCCTTTCTGGCTCAAATCAAACACTCATCCCATCTATGTCTAAACAATGTCTGTAGCCTGGATACCCTTCTGCAAAGCACTGCCCTCAGGACTTCTCTGAATGCCTCAATAGCTGCGACAGTGCCTCTCTAAAAATTGAGTAAATTGGCAATGCTCGGAGATAAGATAAACAATGCTGTTTCTTAAACACTCGATTGAAAGTCCCTTGAGCTGAAAAACAACCACAATCAACTTCAAACCTGATGTGTAACACTGGATAAGACTGAAGCGTTAATGTTGTAAAAACAGTAAACGTTTTGACCTTTAATCTGTTGCATGGTTGTCATTTTTATCAATATTTTTCATTGAAAGGGAAAAGATGTGTCACATGGTATATGTTTTTGGTAATATATTCCATGCAATGGGTAAAGTTGAATGTCACAGGAGCAGGGCCGGCCCTGGGCGTAAGCGACATAGACGGTTGCTGAGCCCCCAAATCAAATTGTGCTAAGGGCCTCCAAACTTCTAGGGCCGGCGCTGCACAGGTGGACACTTACAAAAATACATAACAGTCAATGGGAAAATGAAGTACAGTCAACCAATTGGGTTGGATCTAGACAGACATACAAAATATGGCTGTGAAGAGGGAGACTCTCTGGCTGTTTGTCTGTGATAGTATTTGAGTATATACAGTGAACTCCAGGTATTTGGAGAGTGTCAGAGTGTTTTTGCTCTCTATTCCATCCATTTTGATTTTATACAATATAAATTATACAATGACCATATAGTTAACATGTAGATTGTCAGCATGTAATGTTAGTATTTTCATCTACAATAATGTACAATAATGTTGCCAGCATCCATAACTGTAATGTGACAAAAACACAGGTCTTTATTCATCTATAAGGCTATTTAAGAGCATCAATGGACCTTATTGTCCAGGATCTCAAAAAACATTTTATATAATTTTCGCAATATACTAATACAGTCTGTAATATGTAAGTCCAGTTAGGTATTGTTTTCAGCTTTAACTCCCAACAATATTTTATTCTACAGTATCTTCGGTAGAAAATACTGTTATTAAAAAAAATAATCTCCTTAGTTCTACCAT
Source organism: Esox lucius (assembly GCF_011004845.1). Lineage (NCBI taxonomy): Eukaryota > Metazoa > Chordata > Actinopteri > Esociformes > Esocidae > Esox > Esox lucius. Next base: position 32,028,131 of record NC_047569.1, on the reverse strand, counting down.
AGCATTTGGCTTGCAACATACATTTGTATAAATGTTGCTTTTAAATACTTTCACCTTTAAATAGCCATCAGAGCATTTCTGATAGCTTAATTATGAATTATAGCTGAGCTAAACTGCTCAGCTATAATTCAATACAACAACAGATAAGACAAAATACCATGCAGTTGATTTGCAGTCTCACTGCATACAGCATTAAGGGTGAAGATGAGCAATGTTAGATTTGGTTGATATAGGGGAAGAGTTTAGAAACTAAATTAGTAGTTGATTGGAATAAATACATATGAAATGCACTCCAACTAGTAACTAGTCTGTTAAGCGAGAAGAAGTTTTAAAACTGAGCTTGAAAATGATTAATCATACAGTATGTCAGAATAACGACATGATAAAGCATTTTATTGCCATTGCCCGAAGTCACAGGCTGCAGCAACCATATTCTGTAAGGCTAACTCTGAGACTTTTTCATTTATGTTTTATTATTGGGTATTTTTTCATGTCTAGGTGAGCGGAAATGTATTCCACAATTGCAGTTTGAACTTAAAATGTGAAGATGCAACCTCATGTGATGAATGGTTGTATTGTCACATTGTGTGATTTGTATCATAGGCTAATGTTTGTGCATTGCTTTAGAGGGAAAAAAGCTGTTGTCTGTGAGCTAAATGCAAATTGTCTAGACATATATGACAAGAAACAAAACAAGAAGCAAACAGTCATTATAGAGAGAGAAGTGCCTAGTGAGAAGTACGTAACAATCCAAATTGCAGAGAACCATTCTACAAATAAAGTTGGCCTTCACTTCAGCAGTGATAAATACATTAACTTCTTTGATGAAAGAATCCTCCCTAAATAAGCATATTTTTCCAAATCTGAGTTATCCTGAGATTACAGCCAGGACCTCGGATCAATGACAGCCAGGACCTCGGATTATTAACTTTTGAAGCCCATATTCATTATTTTACTATAACTTGAAAATATTTTGGTAAACAGCCAAAAAACCTAGACATAACTGTATATAATGCTAAACAGAAAGACCTGGCAGTTCCAGGGTTTAATAATTATCTGATTCTGCTGTGTCTTTGGTCTGGCTATCAGATTTTTAAAGCCAACCATGTGGGAAAAAAGTGTCTGTTCACAAAGAATAATGTACAGAAAGTACTTGTGTTTTTATTACCACTTATAACACTCACCTTACACTAGTGGGAATCTACCTCCCCGGCCACTCTGAGTGCACTTATCTGTCTTGCTGTCAGACCATAATAATTCACAATTATTAATTTTGGATGACCTCTTTAGGTACTAAATTTAACTCACCTAAAAAATAAACCAACCACATTGTTAAATACCCAGAGAATTCCACTTTTCTAACAAATGGATCTCAAGACATGACAGTATCAAAATCTTTGCTATTGAAATAGGTGAATAGTGTCTCTTTGCCTGCATGAGCGATGTTCAGATTTTGACCATGTTTCACCGGGGGGGCTTTGTCATCTATCGCTCTGTTCAAGTCTATTGTGGGTAAATATGTTCACTTTAATAAATGGAGCGCTCTAATTTAACAGACAGAATGCAATGGGAAATGTAGTACACAAACTAGCACTTCAGGTACGAGGATATGTCAGATATATGTTGCGTAACTATGACCAGTGCAGTACTAGGTTTGGTGGGAAACAACTTCATTTTGATGAATGAATAAATTGGCACGTTGAGGCTAACTGGCTCATTAGAACATGCTCCAAGGCTCAAGAATGCGTGTGCCTCACTTTGTGTATTTATGGTGTTTAAAGTTGGAATCCATCCAATTGTGAGGTGGTTTAGAGAGCAAATTGAATTGGTTGCCATGCAAAGCATTTTCTAAGAAGACCAAGGGGAGCTCTGCCTAACATATATACACACAAGGGGCAGGTTAACAAGAGTGATTGACGCAGTTTCTGCGAACCACAATACCCCCTTGTTCACCATGAAACAGTATTAGTCCATTAGACATTGTTAGCACATTTGCTATTTGATAAACAAAATAACTTACAGGTCCAGTAAACTTTTTCTGCTCTAATGAAGGGAATACATTTTTAGTGATTTTGTTGTACCTCTATATGTAGAGTGGTGTTGCTCAAAAATGAAAATGTTGACAGTTGAATTCTCCTTCCATTGCAAATTAATTTGTGTATCATGCCACAAACTCAGTTGACATCCATGTTAAAAGACACCGGCATTGTCACGTCTGGAATAGAAATGCATCTTTCTCTATTTTCTCAAAAAAACTGTCAGACAGAAATGGGTTACATTTGTTGAGGGCCATGACAAGCATGCAAAAGATATAACAGCAACAAGTCCTTTTCTGACAGTTTTGCACACTTCCACCAGATTTATCAATTATTAGCCAGACTGACCTAAGTTGGTAAGGTTGTAGCTAACTATATCTGCAACAGGATCTGTTGTTCATATAAGTAGTTTTTGCTAATCTTAAAAAAAAAATAAAAAATCATTGCTGACTCATTACTGAGGAAAAGGCTAACACTTTATTTTTGGTTGCCTCATGCAATTTGTTATGTGTGACATCAAACTCTTATTCATATAATTGAGGAATAAGTATGTGCCCGTAGCTTTGGCTGAAATGTCCGCAGAGCAAAAACATTGGATACAAATTTACCTGAGAGATGGATCCCATCTTTGCTAAATCCGTTAACATGTTTGCAGAAACAAAGAAAAAATGGGCTTACATTAGTGCAGCAGCAATGTTGTAGTTGAAATGTGAGCAAGGAGAAACGGCTGGCCCTTCATTACGATTTTGATTCTCCTAACCTTTCACATTGATTCTCCTAACCTTCCACATTGATATTTCAGAATTCATGTAACTCTAATTGCTCCCTGGGCATTCATTATGGCAGCAATAAGTATCTCCCCAATTCAGAGAGGTTCGAAGGCAGAAACCAAATCACGTTTGGGCATTGTGAGCAAACTGAAAATTTCCTTTTCATAATGAGTAAACTACACCACCCACCATTCCCCAAATGTAGTATATAATTAACTCTGTTCCAAACTGCTACCGAATCCTCCCTTAAGACCACAGACACTAAAGAGAGAACAGTTAAGTGGCTCATGTTGATCACAGCATGGATACAAATAAATACATTTTGGGGTTAAAACTGCTAATTCTTGTATACAAATGAGATTTATGGACATTTCCATGTCATGGTTGGTCGTGGCGATCATGCCATTGTGGGTCGTGGTGAACAAAGCATGGAGAAACAATTATGACAGTGTGGGGTAAAGTGGAGTAATATTTTTTACATTAAAAACTAAACACAAAAAGGTGAAACTGCACATTTTTGTATGACTATCTGATTTATGGATATTTCCATGCAGTGGCGTCGAACCAGGGGGGAAAAGGGGTACTAAGTATATAGGGCCCTAATGTGAAGAGGGCCCTCGAAAATATTTCATTCTTGAATAAATAGGGGAGGGGCCCTCAGAGACCGCCTATGTTCAGGGCCCAGAATTTTGTGCTACACCCCTATTTCCATGTCATCTATAGGCCATGCCTATATTAAAGGGCAGTTTAGTTAGCAAAACAGGCTTTAACATTTAACATGCTCTAAGTAAGGAACTGTAGAATCTGAGCATTAACAATTACAATATGAATGTACGTTTCATTGGAAGTGAATGTGCCTAGATAATGAGAACAACAGAAACCTCTCTGTTTAGATTATCTCTCAGTAGGTAGCGCTCTAATGACAGGAATGTTTACGATGGCCATATGGCATGGGGGTTGACTCCTAAAAAGTTAGAAACGCCCTTAATGTATAGGCTAGCTGGTAACCAACATTACAGTGAGAAGAGATTGACTGAGATGAGATTGAGGTTGTGTAAGGAAGACCAGGTCCGTAACCTCATGAACAAGACTTTCTAATGCTGCAATAAATAATATACTTTCTCTCTCCCTTGACAAACGGGTATGCTAATTATTACAACCACTATACGAAACGGCCGATTTCTAACAGAACAATAGATAACAAGATGTGTTGTATTATCAGCCTGTGTTGGATAGTGCTGTGTGCATGTTTGTGTGTATCTGAACATTTGCACATGTTGTGCAATACAACACACCGAGGGTTTGACAAAATAAAGGAAACACCTAACAATGTATTAATATCACAGACCTTAAAAGGAGTAGGGCCACACTTTGCCAACAGAACATCTCTAGTCCTTCTTGGAATACTATCATACATGTCCTGAACTGTCTGTAGTGGGTTATTGGTTTAGGACCCGAATATATTTCTGATATGTTTGAAGAATGTAAACCGAGCAGGGCTCTTAGATCCATGAACACAGATCAGCTGGTAGAGCCCAGAGTCCAAACTAAACATGGAGAAGCTACGTTTAGCACTTGTGCTGTACACGACTGGAATAAACTACCAGAAGATTTTAGACGTGCCCCAAACGTATACATTTTAAAATCCAGGTTAAAAACACTTCTCTTCTCACGTGCCTATGACTGAGCACTTAAATATAATCACACTGTTTAGCCTTATAGCTTCCTATGTTTTTATCCCATTTTTAATCTTTATATATTTTATGTTTATTTTATCTTTTATTATTATGATGTATTCATTTGTTTTTTATGTTATTGTACTTCCATATATATTTCTTTGTAAAGCACTTTGAATTGCTTCGATGTATGAATTGTGCTATATAAATGAACTTGCTTGCATTCTTCAAGACGAAAAGCCTCCAGTTCTTTGAAGGAGGAATGAGATGAAAATCATATTTGCACTCTGCACTACAAAGGTTCGATTATATTCAGGAATTGTGACCGGGGAGGCCTTGGAAGCCGTTTGATATCATCCATGTTTCAAAAATCCATTAGCACTGTATATGGAGGCTTTATCATCCTGGAATATTGGAACATTATGAGAGTTTTTACACCATAGGGTCCTCCTTGTCATGTTACAAAGCCTCATAGTCCTTGGCCGTTATACCACCATACACAGCAATAACTGAACCCAATGACTCCCACAAGATGGCTGCCCTTACCATTACCGAACACCACCATGTTTAACAGTGGATAGCAGACATTGTGGCCTTAAGGCATCCTTTGGCTTCCTCCAAACATATACCTGTGATGTAGGAAGTTGGGTGAAAGATTACTCATCAGATCAAATTACTTTTTTTCCCATTCCTCAGGGGTCCAGGTTTTGTGGTCCTTATAGCAAGTAATAGCGTTAGCTTTGAAAACAAGTGTTTTCTGAATGGCAGCTAAAATTCCAGCTCTAAGGTTTCAACCTACAATTCTTGTTGAGACCGGGTCATAGAAGTGATGATTTAATTGTGTCTTCATTTTTGAGGCTACACTGTTGGTGCATTGCACTACTATCCCTTTCGTACACCTTTAGCTAGCGATCACTGTTCCTCCCTGAAAATGCAATTTGTCCGTGTTCGGCACGTGCTGTCATGTTTTTTTAGAGACAGTTTGCCTTGACACATTGAATAATTGTAATGCTTTTGTGATCGATGCACCTGCATATTGGGCACAGTCTAATTTGCTTATTAGGAACTCTCTTAGGTTAGATTGGTTTTCAAACTCAAATATCAAAGAGCTAATTGTCAGACCTGTTTTTTTAGCTGAAATTTATACTGCTAAATGGCAATCAACCTTATGTGGCTACTGCAGCTGCGTTTGTAGTTGTGATTTAGTTACTTCAAAGTAACAGTCCTTTTTCGTGTGGTGTTTCTGTTATGTCCACTCACTGTTTGTGTAAAAAAAAAAAAATGCTTATTGATGTCTTTACAAAAATAATAACAAAAATAATGTGTTTTGCAATGGAACTTAAGGATGTAGGAGTACAGTACATGGACAGCATAAAAATAATGTGCATATGTACATATACTTTATATGTAATGTACATATATATATACTGTATACACTACAGAAACAATATATCAAGGAAAGTTGATGTATATTACCTTCATTAATACCAAGGCAACAATGAAGGTTCAGAACACAGTAAAATCCCCATATCTATCGGTCTCCTGAGTAACCTTACCAAATAAAGGGTTAGATTTGAATGTATAAGCATTCTTGTCAATAATTACTTTGCATTATTTTATTACACTTGTTAATTGTTTCTTTGATATTATTTTACTTCTTTTATAATATAATATCAACTGCATTGTGATGCCTTTGATGGCATTTCATGCACTTTGGTTTAATTTCAAAAGCACTTATCCTAGGGTGAGTTACAGTAACAGGGTAAATGCATGGTAGTTTTCTCTGAGCTTTTTATTTTATCCAGTTTGTTTTCCTTTTTCAATAACATTTTATGTGTGTGTGTGGGGTGGTTGGGGGATATTTTAGATTGAACAATATGTGTCTTTAGTCCCAATTCTACTGTCAATATTGCTGCAGCATCTTCAAAATGGTTATGATATTGGCAACAACAGAGATGCCACCCATATGGAGAATTTCCCTGGGCAATTGTCACCGACAATTTCACAACCACAATAGGCATTAATCATTTGGTCTTACATAACTTCTGTGTGCTGGAGAAAAAAAATGCTCTCTGCACAGAAATCCTCTGAAGCCAATGACGGAATCTAAAACAAAAATTAATTAGCATTTTATTGCATGACATAAGTATTTGATCACCTACCAACCAACAAGAATTCCGGCTCTCACAGACCTTGTTAGTTTTTCATTAAGAAGCCCTCCTGTTCTCCACTCATTACCTGTATTAACTGCACCTGATTGAACTCATTACCTATATGAAAGACACCTGTCCACACACTCAATCAAACAGGCTCCAAACTCTCCACAATGGCCAAGACCAGAGAGCTGTTTAAATACATCAGGGATAAAATTGTAGACCTGCACCTCGTGGGGCATCAATGATCATAAGGAAGGTGAGGGATCAGCCCAGAACTACACGGCAGGACCTGATCAATGACCTTAGGAGAGCTGGGACCGCAGTCTCAAAGAAAAACATTAGTAACACATTATGCCGTCATGGATTAAAATCTTGCAGCGCATGCAAGGCCCCCCTGCTCAAGCCAGCGCATGTCCAGGCCCGTCGGAAGTTTGCCAATGACCATCTGGATGATCCAGAGGAGGAATGGAAGAAGGTCATGTGGTCTGATGAGACAAAAATAGAGCTTTTTGGTCTAAACTCCACTTGCTGTGTTTGGAGGAAGAAGAAGGATGAGTACAACCCCAAGAACACCATCCCAAGCGTGAAGCATGGAGGAGGAAACATCATTCTTTGGGGATGCTTTTCTGCAAAGGGGACAGGACGACTGCACCATATTGAGGGGAGGATGGATGGGGCCATGTATCGCGAGATCTTGGCCAACAACCTCCTTCCCTCAGTAAGAGCATTGAAGATGGGACATGGCTGGGTCTTCCAGCATGACAATGGCCCGAAACACACAGCAAGGGCAACTAAGGAGTGACTCCGTAAGAAAAAAATGCTATGAGTTTCGAATGGTCTAATGAAAACAACTATATATCTACTATCTATCATACAGACCCTGCAGCTCTCCAGGATGGTAAAATGAATATCATGCAAAACCCTCAGCTCTCCAGGGTTGAAATGGGGAATTGTATTTAGTGTTCTGTTCGTAATTGTTATGGACAGAATTTCTAGGCGCAGCCAGGGGCCAGAGGGTGTCAGGTTTGGGGACCACAGGATTCCGTCTCTGCTCTTTGCGGATGATGTTGTCGTGTTGGCCCCTTCAAACCAGAACCTTCAGCATGCAATGGTACGGTTTGCAACCGAATGTGAAGCGGTTGGGATGAAAATCAGTACCTCCAAATCCAAGGCCATGGTCCTCAGTCGGAAAAGGGTGGCTTGCCCACTTCAGGTTGGTGGAGAGTTCTTGCATCTAGGGGTCTTGTTCACGAGTGAGGGAAGGATGAAACGGGAGATTGACAGACGGATCAGTGCAGCTTCTTCAGTAATGCGGTCGATGTATCGGTCTGTCGTGGTGAAGAAAGTCGATTCAATCTACGTTCCTACTCTCACCTATGGTCATGAGCTTTGGGTCATGACCGAAAGGACAAGATCCCTGCCGAAATGAGCTTTCTCCGTAGGGTGGCTGGGCGATCCCTTAGAGATAGGGTGAGAAGCTTGGTCACCCGGGAGGAGCTCAGAGTAGAGCCGCTGCTCCTCCACATCGAGAGGGGTCCGCTGAGGTGGCTTGGGCATCTGTTCCGGATGCCTCCTGGACGCCTTCCGGGGAAGGTGTTCCGGGCCCGTCCCACCGGGAGGAGACACCTGGGAAGACCTAGGACACGCTGGAGGGACTATGTCTCCCGGCTGGCCTGGGAACGCCTCGTGTCCCCCCGGAAGAGCTAGAGGAAGTGTCTAGGGAGAGGGAAGTCTGGGCATCCCTGCTTAGACTGCTGCCCTCGCGACCAGACCCCGGATAAGCGGAAGAAGATGGATGGATGGATGATATTTAGTGAAATGAGTGTATTTCTTTTGTGTACTGTACTGATGACCCAGAACATAAACTGTGCACTTTGAAATGAAACATAAGAGAAGGGCATTGAGCATATAAAACATATCTTTTTGAAACGCCTTGACAACAGTGTAAAGTCCCAGGAGTCAAATAGATGGTCAGTCCTGTCAACAAAAAAAGGACATTTCATTTAAATTGAATTGTTCCCTAAATTCAGTTTTTCCATGTATTCTTTTCCAGGGTTCCGTATTTAGATTTCGCAGCCCCATTTCTAAAAAAAGTTGAAACTGAGAGAAAAATGTAAATTCTATGTTTATTGACACATTCAATGGTTCTTCAAAAAGTAGTATAGACTTGTATACATATGCACTTAATTCCTGTCATAGTGGGCAATCAGTGGAATGTTAATGGTTTACAGATTTTTCTGTAAGCTGTGAATGCAGGGACAAAAAGTTTGCTTGTTATTGCCTAGCTAGCTTGCGTCTCGAGATAACACCACTGTCTTATGAGATGGTCCCAGAACAGATTGGAACGTGTCCCTAATTGATTAGAGGTCTATTCTTAAGGACTAGTTTGTTATCCTTTGTTCACTAAACCAACCCCCATGCCTTTAGTTTTGGGATATAGTTCTGGGGTTGCGGTTGGTGGGTGTCCCTTTGGTTGATGCCTGGCAATGTGGGTGGATTGATTTCCTGCCTGTTGGGCCCTGTCCGGGGCCTCCCCCGGGTAGGGCCACCATGTCACCGGACCCCCCGTCTCAGTTCCAAGGTGTTACGCTGTTATATTATTGTGCTGGGGGATACGAGGAATGCACTACTAACTTTTTTCAGTTTTAAATTTTAGGAGGAGATGAGGTCCTGGTCCACACCTGCGGAGTACCTGGTTTGGGGGGCCCGTTGCTGTCCCAGAATTTGTCCTTCTTAGGGAGTTTTTCCTAGCCACTGAAATTCAACACTACTGTTGTTTGCTCCTTGGGGTTTAAGGCCGGGTGTCTCTGTAAAGCACATTGTGACAACTGCTGTTGTAAAAAGGGCTTTATAAATACATTTGATTGATTGATATAAACCAGAGCAGGGTTTGGGAAATTTCTCTCTTGCATTTTTGCTCTTGCAAGCATCTTGAATTTCCGGATAACTTTTATCTTTGGTACTTTGTACTGTAATTGTAATACTCTCTTTATATATTAAATTCATTTGTTACATTAATTCATTGACTATTTGGAATTAATCTAAAATGGGTCAAAATCCAGTTCCTTCACTGAGAAATGTGATTGTTTTGGGGAGAAAAAACATGGCCACTTTGAATTTGACGTTTAAAAATGTTTACCACTGTGTTACATCATCTCTTCTTTTAACAATACTCTGTAAGCGTTTGGGAACTAAGGAGACCAATTGCTGTTTTAAATGCATTGCCGCCTAAGGGCCTGAAAATCTCAACCATCCAATATTGGTTTTCGGCCTTGTCCCTTGTATACAGAGATTTCTTCAGATTTTCTGAATCTTTTAATTATATTATGGGCCATAGATGATGAAATCCCTAAACACTTTGCAATGTTACGTTGAGAAACGTTATTCAAAAATTGCGTCACTATGTGCTTGCGCAGTCTTTCACAGAGTGGTGAACCCCTCCCCATCCTCACTTCTGACAGGCCCATCCTCTCTGGAATGATCTTTTAATACCCAATAATGTTACTGTCCTGTTACTAACTGACCTAATTTGTTGTGTGATATTCAAACCAGGTTTAGTTTTTTAGCATTACACAACTTTTCCAATCTTTAGTTGCCTCTGTCCCAACTTTTTTGATATGTGTTGCTGTCATCAAATTCAAAGTGGGCATATCTTTTTCAAGAAACAATATAATGTCTAAGTTTTGACATTTGATATGTTGTCTTTGTACTATTATCTAATCAAATATTAGGTTTAAATGATTTGCACCTCACTGCTTTCTGTTTTTGTTTCTGTGTGTCATGTACCTTATTCAAATTATAGATATGTCAGTTTCCAGCTAAAAACATGTGTTGTGATTCTGAGAGAAGTATTGCCAAATTGTATTGCAATTTCAAGCTATCTGACTTCTTAAAACTCCCCCAAAAGGCCAGTACATTAATTGCAGTGATATAGCAAACATGGATTCATAGAAGCAAGGGCATCTTCCTTTATATCCAACTATTCCTCTGATACTCTTCAATTGAAAGTGGCCTGTACCTGTCTGCCCCACAAACAGAGTTAGAGCATGTCAGTACCTAGAAGTACACTATATGACCAAAACGATATGGACACCTGACTATTATTGAGGTCAGGTGTTTCAGCCACATCCATTGCTCACAGGTGTATGAAATCTCCATAGACAAACTTTGGCATAATGTCAGTATAATGGATTAAACGTGGCACTGTCATAGGATGCCACCTTTGCCACAAGTCAGTTCAGAAAATGTTTGCCCTGCTAGGTCTTCACCGCTTAACTCTAGGTGCTTTAATTGTGAAGTGGAAGCATCTAGGAGCAACAACAGCCCAGCCACAAAGAGGTACACCATGCAAACTCGTGCTTTAAAATTGCCTTAGCATCTGTAGCATCCCTCACCACTGAGTTCCAAACTGCCTCTGGAAGCAACATCAGCACAAGAACTGTGCGTTGGGAGCTTCGCGAAATGGGTTTCCATGGCCGAGCAGCTTTATGCAAATCCTCACATCAATATCTGCAATGCCAAGCATCAGCTGGAATGGTGTACAGCACACCGCCACAGGACTCTGGTGCAGGGGAAACTTGTCCTCTGGAGGGATGGACGACTCTTCACTCTCTGGCAGCTTGATGGACAAATCTGGCAGATGCCAGGAGAACGCTACCTACCGGAATGCATAGTGCCTATTGTAAAGTTTGCTGGTGGAGGGAAATTAGTCTGGGTCTATGTTCCAAGGTTTGGGCTAGGCCCCTTAGTTCCAGTGAGGGGTCGTCTTAATGCTACAGAATAAAAAAGACATTTTAGACAATTGGTTGCTTCCAACCTGGGGCAGTCCCTTGCCTTTTTGGGGCAGTCCCTTGCCTTTTCCAGCATGTCTGTGCCCCTGTGCACAAAGCGGGGTCATGCATAAAGACATGCTTCGATGAGGTTGGTGTGGAGGAACTTAAGTGGCCTGCACAGATCCCTGACCTCAACCCCACTGAACACCTTTGGGATGAATTGGAACAGTGTTGGCCAGCCAGGCCTTCTCGTCCAATGTCAGAGCCTGACTTCACAAATTCTTTTTTGGCTGAATAGGCACAAATTCCCATAGACACACTCCAACATATTGTGGAAAACCTTCCCAGAAGATTAGCGGATGTTAAAGCTGCAAAGGGAGGGTCAACTCCATATTAATGCCAATGGTTTTGGAATGGGGTGTGATGGCCGGGTGTCCACATACTTTTGGTCTTATAGTGTATTTTTGTGTTTAATTCATTCCAGACACACATCCAGTCTAAAGTCAAAACCAGAAGTGTTTCTCATTTAAACATCATTTAACTATGTTGAAAAGTATACTCTGGTGAAAAGGATTTCCCCACTCGTTTGGGGCTTCAATTTACATTGCCACTACTAATATTTACCTCAACAAGTTAGATATGGCTTACCACAATAACATCTGCTTTGTTACCAGTGCCCTCTATAACATGCATCACAATGATGTTGACATTTCGGTAAACTGGCCCTGTTACACATGTGCTGCCAGACTCACTAGTACCATCTCAATTACAAGTCCTCAAGATTACTCTTCCTCAAGATTCACTTGCTCAACATCTGCTAACCCAATAGGGTTGCGCAGTAGGGGATATCTGTCATTGGTCACTCATAAATCAACACTTCCTTTGGCCATGATTACCTTTCAGTTCACTGCTGCCAATAAGTCATATGTGGTAATTAATTGATATTTTGTCTATTTCCTCTGAGATTTTTATGGGCCCTGCATATTATCAACATTATCGCCTTAAACTATAACAGATGATACGATTACAAATATACGTTTCATAATACGTCCATCACTGACTATGTGTCCTCTCCTCAGCACAGCCTGGTAATCAGTGATGTTATCAACATGAAGGGGCTGAAGAACAGCCTGCCATCCTGAGAGAAAGGCCACAGTCACATCATCAAAGAGGAAATGGAAGATAGTTTAAGATGACCTCATAGAGCGGAACAAGACTCTGATTGTGTCTTATGTGATCTCCACCATGCAGGATAAAAATAAAAAAAACACAGACACCTGCAAAGGCTGGCTCTTTAACTTCTCCCACCCTAGGATATACATGATGTACAGTACAAAAACTACGAAGAAATCTAATTTGTCATCTCTTTCCAAAACACTAACCAAACTATCATAATTCCAAATGGTTTACCTGTAGATACTGCTACACAATGGTTTTCCTGTAGATAATGATGCTGTAATACAACAATAAACAAACATTGCAAAGGCAGGTGATCTAGCTCAGAGAGATTTAAAGATTTTACAACAATATAGGTACTAACTATTACTTTTGTTGAGATTGGACATTTACAAGCTAAAGTTAACAAGAGACATAATGTCAGTAAGCAGCAACGCATGGTAGACTGGATGTTCCATGAAAGTACTACACCTCATCGATAATGGTCTTAAATGTTTTAGTAGCTTGCCAAATTTGGATTTCTTAGTTTGATGGATGCACTCAACATTATTTGTGTACTTGTTTCTGCCAATGCTCTCACACTCAATCGTCCAAGTCCAAACTTATTCAAATTACTTTTCAGAACCCCCCCCCCTCCATCTTTATATGCAAAATAACCTTACACATTTATATTATTTTTATGATTATTAATAAAGTATTCTAGGTACAAAATTGGAATTCATTATTTTTCTCAAAGACGGCAAGGTGTCCAAGCCCTGAGGCAGAAATCTTCCCAACCCCGCACCCATCATGCTTCACAGTTCATAAAGCATTCTGTTGCTGAAGTAATTGTTTTGCTATGGCCAAACTTATCAAAAACAAACCTATTTACCCTTGTCTTTCAAGAGCACATGGCTCCAGAAGTCAAATTTGTCTGCCAGGTGTAGTCTGGCTTGAGTGGGATCTATATAAAAACTTTTTTTGAGAGGAGACTTTGTCCTTCTTGACATTCCATGAATGCCACGTTTCAGATCTTTATGCTGGACTCTGAGTAACTCTCTTGAGATGTTTGAATAATTTGCACCTCATTTGGTGCAACAGATCAAAGTTTTGTAATTTAATGGTTAACTAACAGCATAGGAAAACAGTAAGATGCCTTGAAATTATGTTACTAGCAACCTGCAACTGAAAATACATTGTTTAAAAGTTATTATTTAAAATTCCAGCATCAAACTCAAATGAAATTGTTTGTACTGCTGAGGACTCAAAAACAATCTTGGGCAGCTTAAACAGAAGATTCTTGTCTGAGAGCTGTCAATCAACGGGAAACCAATAGAATAAATGAACGTGTAGTATTGAGAGTCATATGCATAAAAACAAGAAAACAACATCTAGTACTGCAGTTCAAATAATAATCTATAAAGCATGACAAAGGGAGGTAAACCGTGGCATTACAAAGACTGTGACTATGTATTTTTAGTTGAGAGCATGAACCCAGCTCAAAGTGTTGATGGGTAAGTGTAATGACTATGACTCTTGTGGTAGTACTTCACAAAGAAGCAGAGTGGGTGAGGAAAAGAAAGGGAACGAAAGGAGAAATATACCAAAAAACTATATCTGCCTTAACCTCCATCAAAAAAAGCCAATCTGTCAAAGAAGGATTACAGAGGAGCTGGGAGATTAACCTAAATAAATGGAAGAATGGATTGTGTGAGCGTGTGTGTGTGTGTGTGTTAGAAACAATTAAGAAATATAAAGAGACAGAGAAAGAGAGCGAGAGAGAGATGTTCCTTGTTCCAACTCAATAAAGGGAGTTCGTTTCAGGTCAGTGTCTGTGTTTTCATTTGAATAAGCACTGGCATTTTATGCTGCAATGCCACACGTCTCAGTGTACTCGGGGTGTGCAAGGCCTTAATGAGAATGTACATTTTAACCTACCGTATATTATTGAGTTGGTGGACAGGTGGACTGTGGATATGGACTGGTAGGGACCATCAGACAATGACCGGATCAGCGACAAGACCAGGTTGATTGTTGTCAAGCCCAGAGAGTCCTGCAGCCTGGTTCTGGGGCTTGTCCTTCTGGAATGATTCTGGCAAGAACACACTGTCCTTCTGTTTTCACTGACAAAATGGGGTGCGGTGAGACTGTTTAAACAGTAGGTGGGCAACCTCAAATGTTAAGGGGATTCTTCTCCTGACTTAGATCTACAGCAAACGGCAAATCATACTATTTGCTTTTATGCTGCTGTTGCCTATATCCCACCATGTACCGATTATGGCACTACAACTGCACTAAATGGGCTGTACAGAGCCAGAAGCGTTAACACCTAGAGGGGGCATTTCTCAAAGCCAGTGACATAAATGTACACCTTAGCAAAGACAGAAAGGGGTGGCATTCTGGAACTCATCTGTTGACACTGAGTTTGACACTGAAGTTTATCAAAAGTCAGTCCGCGTTTTTATTAAACCTAAGATACCCCAGGACAAAGCCAACCGCACGCCAAGATTTCTCCGGCTGTACGACAGATTACTAACTGATTGAGTACCGCCCGACAACAATCTCTCCTAAGCCTAAGGGGACGCAAAACCGGACGGAGAGATCACGTCAGTGACTCAACCCACTCTCTTTGAGTATGGTGAAAAAAGCCTGGTATGACGTGATGCACTCCCTCAGGGATGGCAAAGGAGAGCGCGAGCAAGTCAGTGACTCAGCCCCCATAATAAGGATCTGCAGATTATTTCCCCCATAAATGTAGCTCTATGGAAGAAAGCCTTGCCTCTAGCTGTTTGTTTTGAAATGTTCGGAACAACAAAGCTTGCGTCTTGTGATTGTACGAAACGTGGAGGTACGCATTGAAGGACACATTCAGAGATAATTACATAGGAGCAAGTCTATAATACTTTGTAGTTTAAAAGCAAAATTTTTAAATAAGGTCAAGAAGCGTGAGGACAGATGCTGCGTTTTCATTTGATGCAATTAAAAGTTAAGTAACCACCTTATTTCCAGATCGGAGTATTTTGCATATTATATTTGTGTTCAGGGGACTTTGGTAGCGACCATTTTTAGTAGGTTTAACAGCTATTCAGAGTATAGGAAGCTGTTCATTATGTTTAACATAGGATAGCCAAGCACACAAGTACCATATTCAGTTGTTATGGGATTGAGTATCATATTATGAGTCATAATACCCCTATAGTCTAGTGGTCAATCACATAAATGTTTTCAATCGTTGCGGCAGCATACATTTTTCCCAAAGGCAATACTGGAACCACTTAAAATAAAATCTAAGTTTTGTGTAAACTAACACGGACTAAGTGTTTTGACAACCAAGTAAATCTTTGGGAGGAAGGTGACATGTCAGTATATTCCCATGCATTTACCTTAAAACAATGAAATTCTCATTAGTGGCTGATGTGGACAGCAAACAGAAATAGACATACTCTCTGACATCACTAATTATGGCCATGATAATCTGAAATTGATTGCTGTCCAAATTGCAGCAAACGTACTGTAAGTACTTGAAGTACTTCCAGGCCTTCTTCTTTACACATAGCAATACCTAAGCTAACTACTATCCAAGCCATCCTACCATGTACATCTGCTCAATATTTTAAGACAGAATGGGTACATTTTGAATCTTTGGAAATTCTTAAGTGGTCATCCATGACATCCTACGTGTAAATAAAGAATAAATATGGGGGAAAATTGGAGTTGAAATCCAACATGGGAAAGGTGAAATAGCACACCAATGAAATGAAATAAGAGGTTGTTGTCCATCACAAGTCTGCCAGTGGTTATAAAAAGATACCTACATACCTGAAAATATCAATGTCCACTATTAGGGAAATAATTTAAACTGGACAAATATACATGTGTATTTTACCCACATGCACAATGAGAAGATTGGTTCATGTTGCTAAGAAATCTCCAAGGATTACAGTTGTAAAAGACAGTTGCAAAAGTCTTGGGGTAAACATATCTCCGAAACTACAAGTACACGCCACATCCATGCCAACAAGTTATTTGGAAGGGTTGCCAAAAGGAATCCTCTGCTGTCACCAAATCACAATTGTAAGCACCTGGAGTTTGTTAACTGTCATTGGAACTTTGATAGGAACCAGGTTCTATGGTCTGATGAGACAAACATGTTGCTTATTATCAACTTTTGTTCAGAATTAGCCATGGCTATGCATAAACAACATATTACTCACTGTGAAGTATGGTGTTGGATCTGTGATACTGTGGGGCTATTTTACTTTTAAAGGTCCAGGGAAACGTGTTAGGATTCATGACAAAAAACATGGACTATGTCAAGTGACAGGAGATTGGACTTCATCAAGCCAAAACAAATATGCCTCTGCCAGGTCATTGGGTCTTTGTCGGCTCTTCAAACAGAACAAAGAATACCTTTGAGACAAGGACAAGCATATGCACAATATCAAAGTTATAAGCTTTGTATTTTGGTTTATTTGTAATTCATTTAGAGCCAGCACAAACACTCAGCCTTTCAACTTGGCCTATTGCGCGTGAATGTTGTTTCAGTTAACACCTGCATTCTGTAATTATAGTTAATGTGGTATAAGTTCAAGTAGATGACAGGTTGCATCAATTTGTATTGAATTAAGACAATGTTTTAGTTAACTGTCAGGTCACAATTAACAATATATTTAATTTCTTCCAATATGCAAATATGGCCTTTCCTCATTGACTCAAATCCACAGCGGGAGCAGATCATGACAGTGCCTAGTCTATCCAATAAGGTTCCATCAGTTTTGTTGTGTAGCTGGGTTTTGGATTGGATTAGGTAGATTTTTTGACTGCAGCATAATTAGCATTGTGCTTGTACTGTAGAACAACTTTGAGCACAAGAAGCATCCGACTGACAAGATTAAAAGAAAAGGGCTGACGCTGCATCAGTGCAATAAGAGACAACATTTTTCCGTGAGCGATGACAAGTGGGAAAGATGCTTAAAGCAATGTCATGTGGTGGATGTGTAGGCGATCCAGGACTCATGAAATTACAGGAAGGACAGAATGATTGAAGGGAATGTGTGAAACTAGATATCCAATTCAAGATAAGCATTTAACAATGAAACAAGTTGGGCAAATCCATCAAAATTATAATTATCGTACGGGCCATCTGATATCCAAGATAAAACCAAGACTTACTAAATGTAATATATTATCTATCAGCTAATACAATGTTCCAGGTGTGAATGCTCTCTTATTAAATGTATTAAATAAACCAAATTTGTTCAGTGGGTAGTGCAGTTAAATTCCATAAAAGTGTGTATATGACATCCATATGAATGATATCACTATGCAATATTAATGAAGAGAGCCTAATATACTGTCAACCGACTCCATGAAATAAAATAATGAATATCAGATATGAAAACTTAAATTGCAACATGGTAATGACATTAAAAAGCATAATTAATCTAAGCAAAAAGATCATGTGGTTGCAAGACGAACATGAATCAACCACGGGGTTACTGGGCTTTAAGTGAAGCAAGGGAAAGAGAAAAATGGCTTTTCCTTTCATGTATGATGTCACTGACAACTACAGAATAAACCAGTAAAATGTTTTTGAATATGTCAAAATGAATTGAATCAGCCGTCATTCTCAGCGAGGGGGTCACAGCTTCAGTGTTATTCCTTGTGGGGTAAGTTGAGCATAGAAAAGATGGCAAAATTCCTAATATCAATACAACCATCTAATGTCAATGCAACCCTCTAATGCCCATGCAGCCATATTGCGTGTTCCCCATGAGAGTTCACCTGAACAAATCCAATATTTCCTGTTCATGCACAGCCCAGATGTCAGCAGCATGACCATGACTAGAATTATATGCATTTTTTTTTTTTTTATGTATGAAAGTTATGTAAAGGGAATCGCGGCAACCAAACAAATACATTAATTTCCTGCAATGGACCTAGTGATTTTTATGGAACTTTTTCGCCTAGTTTGTTGACATTCCAAGATGGGATGTTATAGCTGCATGGACAGGCTGTTTACTGGCAGCAAACCATTAAATATTATTGTAGTTATCAAACCAGGGCTTTGTTTGAAACTATGGAAGAACATTCACCACAATAATCCAAAGGGGCTCTTTTTCAAATTTTTTATGTATCTGCTATGGCAAAAGCTGATCATTGTTCCATCCCTTTACAATCTGAGTGAACTCAGGTTTTTATTATTTTTTAGTATTTGTGAGCTTTTGGTCAGTCTGGTGACTTGAAGACCCTGCGGACAACCCTAGTCTGGCTGGCTCCCTATGTTTTTGCTGGACCATGTAAGCAGAGCAGGCCATGAAGAGCAAATGTCTCTTAATGAGTGAGTGAGTGAGTGAGTGACTGCCAATTGTTAAATATTATAGTGGTTAGACGCAGACTGCCACACAGGCAATCTGCGTTCGGCCCTCACCACGTTAAAAACAAATTAGGCATTGGGATAGGTTCATGATAGACTGAAACTTCACTGACTACAAACTTAACTTTCCTATAAGCCCCGAATGCATTGTGATCCTAGCAACGTCTCTGCTCAACATATCAATAATATTACATTAACTCTGACAGGAATGTGCGATTGCCATAGAATTTGGTTGATGACTGGGCCAGGACGAAAACTTCCCTAAGAAAAACAGGAAGCCATCCCAAGTCTGCCTCACTAATATTAGTCAGAGGACATAGTGTATGTGCGATAGAGAATTGGTCACAATGCATTATGAATATAACACAGTAATGCATAACATGTCAGTTTTCACATGGACGGTGTGTTCTTTTTCCTGCTAATGAATCCAGGTCATAATGGAACATCTTAAAATAACATATAAGCTGTGTTGATTCTTGTCACAGATAAATAATTGGTAAATTAATCCAGTGCATTGAACCACCCACAGTTCCCCGGTCTATTGCCAGGGGCGAGGGTGTGATCTTCCTCCACACTAAATGAGATTAGGGCCAATGCTATGACACATGAGCTAATTCTGGTGCCAGAACAGAGATATGTACTATCAATCCTAAGAAAAGGTAATCACATATTCGTTTATGGATCTCCAATGTACTTATTTGTAGTGCTAAGCAGAGGAGATTGTGCTTGAGAAGTGCAACAAGGTATTGGTAATTCATTGGATTAGTGACTAAAATCATAATGGTTTTAAAAAGCAAATAATATACTTTTATGATATGTTTATGATCAAAATGCATATGTTTAGACCAAAGACAGGAATTAATACTGTATACAGTACGTGATGGTTGGGAATGCATTTTTTATTTTATTTTCAATATTTATCTCTTCATGACAGTCACTGTTGGCTCAACGAGAGGCAGGGCAGTCTGGCTTTTTTTCTGTGCTGCAGGGAGATGAATAGTGAGTCTCCGTTAGTCAGGTTGTGTGAAATCCATCCAGCTACCCACTCTACCCACACTGCACCTGAGATATTCAACGACTCACTACACCGTCTGAAGAGGGTGACTCACGACTGGCAACCTCTCCAGAGACCAGATACACTATTTCCCCTTGGTTCTCTGAGTATTGGGAATCATAATGCATAAAATATTTTCTTCAGTCTTTCGGGTGCCTTTTGACTTAGTTTGACAGTAAACAAGGATAGTTTATCTTTTTACTGGGTAGCTCTCAGACACAGCACCCAGCCTGAGCAGGTTAACCCTCCTGCGCCATATTAATTATACAAATTATAATTTTGTTAAGTCAAGTTAAAGTGGTAGAGGCTTGGAGAATTGAAGAAAATTGGCCTCTATTTGGTTTAACAAACTACTCAAGATGTTTCTCATTTGCAGTTACTTATCAAGATTAATATTCTATGCAAATGAGATTGCTTCAATACACCCACTCTGAAGGCATACCTCCAGAAATAATCATAACAGTTTTTGATCTAAAGGGAACACCAAAGATGCAATATCAGTGAGAACATTACCCAACAAGTATATTGTTTAAAATAGAAGACCTAATTATGTATCTGACAACTGTACTTAAAATACTTATATTTTATACAACATATACTTTAAAACTATTGGATTCTGTATACCACTGTTTTTGTTTTATTGCAGGTGATACTTCTAGAACAATTCATTGTAGTTTATAATACGTAATAAAAGAACAGCATTCTTTTCTGTTTATCTACAAACCCCTCACTGCAAAAATAACCATGATATCTGACACCACTCTTCAATGTTTAAACCATAAATTATAGTAAAAGAACAATTACTGGTAAATGCTAGATCCATAAAGCGTGACTTCTGAACAAAGTGAATTTGCCATCACTTATTAAGTGGAATGAGCTGCATGCAAGTAGAGCTTAAGCTCAAGAACTTTGTCATTTTTGCTGGTTTCTGATGTTGTTAAATGTATTTATCTTTCATCTATTGCAGTCATCTTAAAGTTTTCAACATTTAAATGTTTCTTTTACAGAATGTATATGTATGTCCCATTCTCACTGTGTTTTTTGTGAATGAATTAAATAATAAATCAATTACACCTTAGCAATCTATTTTCCAATGTATGTATTCATAATGTGTGACAAAAATTTTAATGTGTTTGTGTATTGTTACAATAATCTTAAATGTGTTTTGTTAAGGTATGCATGACATTATTAGCGATTAACAATGCCTTATTTCACCAAAAAAATTTACACACAGTACCCCATGGAAATATCACATTAACTAAATAATATAGGCGAACAGACGGTGACAAAAAAGTAATTAAAAGGAAATAGAAAAGGAGTCTTAATGTCCAAATGATATTAGTTAAAAGCCAATAGTGTTTTTTTTATTCAACCTGCACAGAATGTGGTGTACCAACAAGCATACAATACTGTATATACCATATCCCACATGATGCTTACCTTATTTCTTTAGTAATTGTTTGGTTACATGAGACTTAAATGTATTTTTCTATGTGTAATTAAAAAATATATTCAAATTATTCTGTGCCATTTGTAATCTCTTCCCACCATATTTCTTAAGGTTACCAATTGCATTATGTTAATTCAGTCTGTCACCTTCTGTGAGATTTCAGAAAATGACATAATTGTTGGTCCACCCCTTTACTTTGTCACCCTGATGAAAGCAGTTGTAGCCTCAAGGCATCGGTGCATTCTTAACACTTGCTATTGCACAAGCCATAAACAATAAAGGCTTTTTCATTTTTCTACCTCATGAGAGTGGCTTGATCATTTTTGGAAGTTTGGGTACAGATAAGCTTTTCTGACATTGTTTACCATACAGACTGTTTTACAATATTTCATCCTAAGATCAAAGAGCACCATGTGGATCTCAAAACACCTTGCTATTTTAAGGGATCCTTTCTCGCTGATGAGAAATTTAAACAGGTCATTTGGCAGAGCCCTCCCAATTTCCTTGCTTGGAGGGTGTTAAGGGGATAAGTGCTAAACCTATTCCACAATATCCCCATATTCATGCCCACATCTTTTCATGAACAACTGTAGTCAACTGATTAATCGGAGACTATAAAACACCCAGAGTAGATAAAAAGAACCTTTGTAAATCCAAATAAGAAGAAACACTGTCATGTTTTATCTTGAAGACGCTGGGGTATATTGTCCTGCTGTTTTAAAATGGAGCATTTATAGTCATACTCCTATAATACAAAGCACATCTGCATTTAAAAGCAAATGATGTGTGGTTTGACCTTAAAGTACTATAATTCCTGGTCCAGATGACAAAGAAACCTCCTTCAGCCCTTCTAAACTCGATCATTTGATTGTTGGGGAGAGGTCGCGATGGAATTTTGCGTCCTTTCATCAACTGAGATAAAACTTCAAAAACGTATTCAGAAAAATGCATTCTAAAAATTTACGTAAACACCTTCCTGGACTTGGAAATGCTAGACTCTAACTTGATTGATTTCAATATGAGCTTTTCTGTTGGTACACTAGGTCCGTGATGCCACCATGTGATGTAAGTTTGTTTCCTGGGTCCTCATGTCCCAACCAGGGGCCAAGGGAGCAATTAGGGATAACTACATGAACAGGACAGTTTCTCTTTACTCAACATCTTTTTCGTTGTATTTTTTCATATGTTAAACATTTCAGTCAGCCTGTCTACACTTGTAATTATTTATTTGTTTGAGGTGTATGAAAAACAAACAAGAAACACTTATAGAAAGGCAAAAAGAAAATGAAAAGCAATTTGGTGACCC
Organism: Esox lucius; assembly: GCF_011004845.1. NCBI lineage: Eukaryota > Metazoa > Chordata > Actinopteri > Esociformes > Esocidae > Esox > Esox lucius. Next base: position 32,005,380 of record NC_047569.1, on the reverse strand, counting down.
CTGAATGGCAAAGCAATAAAGCCGATGCCTTGCAGTTAACTGTGCCATTTTGAGAAAAAGGTTAAAATCCCAGAGTGCAGTACAATGGGTCAGAAACGTCAGAATTTGGGTGGTTATTAATCAAATGTAGTTCTCTTGCCTCATGCCACTAGCTACTCCTTGTTGTGGTTTGGGCACGTTTGCCCAATCAATGTAGAAGGCCGGAGAGTGCTTTCCTTTCTGCCTCTTTTTTCAGTCCAGACTTCCTGCAAGCAGCGTGATAAGAACTAGAACAGCATCAGATCTACTTCGGAAGACACATATATTAACATTGACTGAACGTAAATTACAAAAAAGGCAAACAATTACTATACATACATTATTGAACTTCCAACATGATGAAGTAAAAAAAATGCTAAAATCTGATCTATAACTTGAATGAGATTGTTTCCATAAATTTTAAAACATTAGCATGAGGAAACCATGCAAGGAAAAAAAAAATGTTGGGTTGCTGTTTGACTTAATTTCCACACTATTGATTTAATTTCTAACCAGTTAGTGCCCAGCTTGTGTAGGCTTCAACAAATATGTACACAAATATATTGCGTATATACAGTGGGGAGAACAAGTATTTGATAACCTGCCGATTTTGCAGGTTTTCCTACTTACAGTACAAAGCATGTAGAGGTTGTTGGCCAAGATCTCACGATACATGGCCCCATTCATCCTCCCCTCAATACGGTGCAGTCGTCCTGTCCCCTTTGCAGAAAAGCATCCCTAAATAATGTTTTCACCTCCATGCTTCTTGATTGGGATGGGGTTCTTGGGGTTGTACTCATCCTTCTTCTTCCTCCAAACATGGCGAGTGGAGTTTAGACCAAAAAGCTCTATTTTTGTCTCATCAGACCACATGACCTTCTTCCATTCCTCCTCTGGATCATCCAGATGGTCATTGGCAAACTTCAGATGGGCCTGGACATGCGCTGGCTTGAGCAGGGGGACCTTGTGTGAGCTGCAGGACTTTAATCCATGGCGGCTTAATGTGTTACTAATGGTTTTCTTTGAGACTGCGGTCCCAGCTCTCTTCAGGTCATTGATCAGGTCCTGCCGTGTAGTTCTGAGCTGATCCCTCACCTTCCTCATGATCATTGATGCCCCACGAGGTGAGATCTTGCATGGAGCCCCAGACCGAGGGAGATTGACCGTCATCATGAACTTCTACCATTTTCTAATAATTGCACCAACAGTTGTTGCCTTCTCACCAAGCTGCTTGCCTATTGTCCTGTAACCCATCCCAGCCTTGCGCAGGTCTACAATTTTATCCCTGATGTCCTTACACAGCTCTCTGGTCTTGGCCGTTGTGGAGAGGTTGGAGTCTGTTTGATTGAGTGTGTGGACAGGTGTCTTTTATACAGGTAACGAGTTCAAACAGGTGCAGTTAATACAGGTAATGAGTGGAGAACAGGAGGGCTTCTTAAAGAAAAACGAACAAGTCTGTGAGAGCCTGAATTCTTACTGGTTGGTAGGTGATCAAATACTTATATCATGCAATAAAATGCAAATTCATTATTTAAAAATCATGTATATGCATATTGCTTTACAAACAATAAAATAGTAGTTAGTCCTATCTCATTTACACAGGGAATATCAGAAAAAATATATGCTTTCGACTCAAGATCCAGATAATAGCTAACTAGCTAACGTGGTTTGGAATCAATCAATCAATCAAATGTATTTATAAAGCCCTTTTTACAACAGCAGTTGTACCCCAAGGAGCAAACAACAGTAGTGTTGGATTTCAGTGGCTAGGAAAAACTCCCTAAGAAGGCCACATTTTAGGAAGAAACATAGAGAGGACCCAGGCTCAGAGGGGTGACCAGTCCTCTTCTGGCTGTGCCGGGTGAGATATTAAGAGTCCAATTGTAATAATTTATACATTTCTCTGGGCTAAATCCAGAGTCTATTTGATTTTACACTAGGTCAAAAGCATGACCAGGTGGACAAGGACAGGGACAGCAACGGGCCCCCCAAACCAGGTACTTCGCAGGTGTGGACCAGGACCTCATCTCCTCCTAAAATGTAAAACTGGAGGAGACTGAGAAAAGTTAGAAAGGGCATTCCTCATATCCCCGAGCACAATAATACAGCAGCGTAACACCTTGGAACTGAGATGGGGGGGTCCGGCGACACTGTGGCCCTATCGAGGGGAGGCCCCGGACAGGGCCCAACAGGCAGGAAATCAATCCACCCACATTGCCAGGCATCAACCAAAGGGACACCCACCAACCGCAACCCCACTGAATGAGGGCCGAGTATTGCCAGCAGTGAAATATAAATCTGTGTGTCATCAGCGTAACAGTGAAAGTTTACATTGTGATTTCGGATTACATCGCCCAGAGGGAGCATATATAGTTAGAACAATAATGGGCCCAGAACCAAGCCTTGAGGAACACCAAAGCATACCTTTGACTTTTCAGAGGATATGCCGTCCACACTAACAAACTGATATCTATCAGATAAATAAGATTTAAATCAGGCTAGAACATGTCCACGTAGCCCAATGTGGGTTTTCAGTCTCTCTAAGAGAAGGGAGTGATCAATAGTGTCAAAAGCAGCACTTAACATCAAGAAGCAACAGGACGGATGCGGAACCTTTGTCTGAGGCCATTAGAAGTTCATTTGTTACCTTCACGAGTGCAGTCTATGCAGTACTATGATGGGATCTGAAACCCATCCATCCATCCATCTTCTACCGCTTATCCGGGGCCGGGTCGCGGGGGCAGCAGTCTAAGCAGGGATGCCCAGACTTCCCTCTCCCCAGACACTTCCTCTAGCTCTTCCGGGGGGACACCGAGGCGTTCCCAGGCCAGCCGGGAGACATAGTCCCTCCAGCGTGTCCTAGGTCTTCCCCGGGGTCTCCTCCCGGTGGGATGGGACCGGAACACCTTCCCAGGAAGGCGTTCCGGAGGCATCCGAAAAAGATGCCCAAGCCACCTCAGCTGACCCCTCTCGATGTGGAGGAGCAACGGCTCTACTCTGAGCTCCTCCCGGGTGACCGAGCTTCTCACCCTATCTCTAAGGGATCGCCCAGCCACCCTGCGGAGAAAACTCATTTCGGCCGCCTGTATCCGGGATCTTGTCCTTTCGGTCATGACCCAAAGCTCATGACCATAGGTGAGAGTAGGAACGTAGATTGACTGGTAAATCGAGAGCTTCGCCTTGCGGCTCAGCTCTTTCTTCACCACGACAGACCGATACATCGACTGCATTACTGCAGAAGCTGCACCGATCCGTCTGTCAATCTCCCGTTCCATCCTTCCCTCACTCGTGAACAAGACCCCTAGATACTTAAACTCCTCCACTTGAGGCAGGCACTCTCCACCAACCTGAAGTGGGCAAGCCACCCTTTTCCGACTGAGGACCATGGCCTCGGATTTGGAGGTACTGATTTTCATCCCCACCGCTTCACACTCGGCTGCAAACCGTCCCAGTGCATGCTGAAGGTCCTGGTTAGAAGGGGCCAACACGACAACATCATCTGCAAAGAGCAGAGACGAAATCGTGTGGTCCCCAAACCTGACACCCTCCGGCCCCTGGCTGCGCCTAGAAATTCTGTCCATAAAAATTACAAACAGAACCGGTGACAAAGGGCAGCCCTGCCGGAGTCCAACATGCACTGGGAACAAGTCTGACTTACTGCCGGCAATGCGGACCAAGCTCCTGCTTCGGTTGTATAGGGACCTGACAGCCCTTAGCAAAGGACCCAGGACCCCATATTCCCCAAGCACCCTCCACAAGATGCCGCGAGGGACACAGTCGAATGCCTTCTCCAAATCCACAAAACACATGTGGATTGGTTGGGCAAACTCCCATGAACCCTCCAACACCCCGTAGAGGGTATAGAGCTGGTCCAGTGTTCCACGGCCCGGACGAAAACCACACTGTTCCTCCTGAATCCGAGGTTCTACTATCGGCCGTATTCTCCTCTCCAGAACCCTGGCATAGACTTTCCCGGGGAGGCTGAGAAGTGTGATCCCCCTATAGTTGGAACACACCCTCCGGTCCCCCTTCTTAAAAAGAGGGACCACCACCCCGGTCTGCCATCCCAGAGGCACTGTCCCCGACCGCCACGCGATGTTGCACAGGCGTGTCAACCAAGACAGCCCCACAACATCCAGAGACTTGAGGTACTCAGGGCGGATCTCATCCACCCCCGGTGCCTTGCCACCGAGGAGTTTCTTGACCACCTCTGTGACTTCAGCCCGGGTGATGGACGAGTCCACCACTGAGCCCTCATCCTCTGCTTCCTCAATGGAAGACATGTCAGCGGGATTGAGGAGATCCTCGAAGTACTCCTTCCACCGCCCGACGACATCCTCAGTTGAGGTCAACAGCTGCCCACCTCTACTGTAAACAGCGTTGGTAGGGCACTGTTTCCCTCTCCTGAGGCGCCGGATGGTTTGCCAGAATCTCTTCGAGGCCAGCCGATAGTCCTTCTCCATGGCCTCACCGAACTCCTCCCAGGCCCGAGTTTTTGCCTCCACAACCACCCGGGCTGCAGCCCGCTTGGCCTGTCGGTACCCGTCAGCTGCCTCAGGAGTCCCACAAGCCAACCAGGCCTGATAGGACTCCTTCTTCAGCTTGACGGCATCCCTTACTTCCGGTGTCCACCACCGGGTTCGGGGATTGCCGCCTCGACAGGCACCGGAGACCTTACGGCCACAGCTCCGAGCGGCCGCTTCGACAATGGCGGTGGAGAACATGGTCCACTCGGACTCAATATCTCCAACCTCCCTCGGGATCCAGTCGAAGCTCTGCCGGAGGTGGGAGTTAAAGATCTCTCTGACAGGAGACTCGGCCAGACGTTCCCAGCAGACCCTTACAGTACGCTTGGGGCCTGCCGAGTCTGTCCAGCTTCCTCCCCCACCATCGGATCCAACTCACCACCAGGTGGTGATCAGTTGACAGCTCCGCCCCTCTCTTCACCCGAGTGTCCAAGACATACGGCCGCAGGTCAGATGAGACGACAACAAAGTCGATCATCGACCTGCGGCCTAGGGTGTCCTGGTGCCACGTGCACTGATGGACACCCTTATGCTTGAACATGGTGTTCGTTATGGACAAACTGTGACTAGCACAGAAGTCCAATAACTGAACACCACTCGGGTTCAGATCAGGGGGGCCGTTCCTCCCAATCACGCCCCTCCAGGTGTCACTGTCGTTGCCCACGTGGGCGTTGAAGTCCCCCAGTAGAACAATAGAGTCCCCAGTCGGAGCACTTTCCAGCACCCCTCCCAGAGACTCCAAGAAGGTCGGGTACTCTGCACTGCGGTTCGGCCCGTAGGCACAAACAACAGTGAGAGACCTATCCCCGACCCGTAGGCGCAGGGAAACGACCCTCTCGTTCACCGGGGTAAACTCCAACACATGGCGGCAGAGCTGGGGAGCTATGAGCAAACCCACACCAGCCCGCCGCCTCTCACCATGGGCAACTCCAGAGTGGTGAAGAGTCCATCCTCTCTCAAGGAGTGTGGTTCCAGAGCCCAAGCCGTGCGTAGAGGTGATCCCGACTACCTCTAATCGGAACCTCTCAACCTCACGCACTAACTCAGGCTCCTTCCCCGCCAGCGAGGTGACATTCCACGTCCCTAGAGCCAGTTTCTGTGTCCAGAGATCGGGTTGTCTAGGCCCCTGCCTTCGACTGCCGCCCGATCCTCTTTGCACCGGCCCCTTATGGTCCCTCCTGTGGGTGGTGAGCCCACGGGAGGGCGGCCCCACGTCACCCGTTCGGGCTGAGCCCGGCCGGGCCCCATGGGGGAAGGCCCGGCCACCAGGCGCTCGCATTCGAGCCCCAACCCCGGGCCTGGCTCCGGGGTGGGGCCCCGGCTGCGCCATACCGGGCGACGTCACGGTACTCAAAATTTTATTCTTCATTAAGGGGTTTTGAACCGCTCTTAGTCTGACCCGTCGCCTAAGACCTGTTTGCCTTGGGAGACCCTACCAGGGGCATATAGCCCCAGACAACATAGCTCCTAGGGTCACTCGGGTACTCAAACCCCTCCACCACGTTAAGGTGGCAGTTCTTGGAGGGGGGATCTGAAACCGGACTGGAGTATTTCATAAATGTTATTTGTCTTTAGGAAGGCATTCAGTTGTTCGGAAACACATTTTTCTAAGATTTTTGAGAGGAACGGGAGGTTCGACATTGGCCTATTTTAATATGTTGGGATCCGGAGGAAAGGGATCAATTTATTATGTTCAGCATTGGCTGACCTAGCACAGGAAATAGCTCCTTAAGTAATTTTGTTGGAATCCAGTCTAGCTGAGAGTTTGTGGGTTTAGAACTCATTGCAAATTTAGTAAATGTGTCGAGCGATACGGTATGAAAGAATTCAAGTGTCCCCATTGACACCTGGTCAGGGAGATTTAGGACATTTTTAGGACAACTGAGATTTTGAGGACTATAACTATTTAAGGAGGAGTCAGTTATTTGTTTTCTAATGGTGATGATCAAAGTAGTTCATGTATTCATTACAACTAAAGTGAAGACCCACTTCACTTGCTAAGCTTTGCTTTTTTGTTAACTTTGCAACTGTATCAAAGAGAAATGTTGGATTGTTTTTGTTCACCTCAATCAGGTTGGAGAAATAAGCTGATCGAGCAGACGTGAGTGATTTTCAGTATTGTACTGTCTATCCAGGCTAGTCTGAATACTTCCAAATTGGTGGAGCACCACTTTCGCTCCAATTTTCTGGAGGCATGCTTAAGTGCTCTGTTATTGTCTGTATACCAGGGAGCAAGTTTCTTGTTGCGTATTTCTTTTGTTTTTAGTGGTGCAACTGTGTCTAATGTATTTCGCAGTGTTGAGTTTAGATCCTCGATTTGATCGTTTACAGATTTATTTACTCTGTTGTTAATGAGTGAACTTGTAAGAATATCAAGGAATTTATTTGTAGTCTGAGAATTTATAGTACGGCTTTTGAAACTCATTGTTTGCGGAGCAAGTGGATTTCTTGTTTTAACGGTAAATGTAATAAGACTGTGATCCGATAATCCAGGATTTTGGGGGGGAATTATTAGATCTACAATATCTATTTCTCGTGACAGGACTACATCTAAGGTGTGATTGTGGCAATGTGTTGGACCTGACACATGTTGGATAAAACCCATTGAGTCAATTATGGCTTCAAAGGCTAAAACTTCAAAAGAATGAAACTCAGTGATATGTTTGAGAGTAAATTTATATTTACTGTTATAAATATTAGCAACACCCCCTCCTTATCGGGATGCACGAGGGATATGATCACTAGTATAGCCAGGAGGAGAGGCCTCATTTAAGGCAGTGAATTCATTAGGCTTTAGCCACGTTTCACATAAACCAATAACATCTAGTTCATGATCAGAGATTAATTCATTTATGGCAACTGCCTTTGGAGCAAGGGATCTAACATTTAGGAGTCCCATTTTGAGATGCGAGGTGAAAATGAGTCACAGAACGAGTCACAGTGGCAATAGGTAAAGCTGTACTAACAACTCTGGCTATGCTATTGACAGACTCCACTATGCTAGCAGGCTGGCTAACAGCCTGCGGCCTGACCTGCACCCTATCTCATGTTAAGGCTATAGGAGTGAGACTCCTGTCAATGTTCCTAGATAAAAGAAGAGCACCACTCCAGCTAGGATGGAGTCCGTCGCTCCTCAGCAGATCAGGCCTGGCCCTGTTTCTGGAAGAGTCCCAAAAAGAAAGCCAGTTATCTACAAAGTCTACCTCCTGCGACGAGCAGAACTCCGTTTTCAGCCAGCGATTGAGTTGCGCAAGTCTGCTGTAGAGCTCGTCACCACCCCTAGCTGGGAAGGGGCCTGAGACAATTACTCGATGCCGACACATCTTTCTAGCTAGTTTACACGCTGATGATATGTTCTGCTTCGTAGCCTCTGACTGTTTCATCCTAACGTCGTTGGTGCCAACGTGAATAACAATATCTCTGTACTCTCTATACTTGCCAGTTTTAGACTTCGCTAGCATCAACCCCAGATTTGCGGCTACGTCGGTGGCTCTGTCCCCCGGTAAACAGTGTACGATCGCTGGCTGATTCTTTAGTCTAATACTGTGGGTAATGGAATCGCCAATGACTATAGTTTCCAGTTTTTCAAGGCCACCGGTAGAAAATGCCTGCCGATCATTCCCCTCCGAAGACGGCTCAGGCCTTGACTCTGACTCCAGTGGAGAAAACCTGTTGAAAGTCTCAGTTGGATTTAGCAACGATTCAGGTTTAACTGGTCGACGGCATTTCTTCCCAGTGACCAAGAGAAAGTTCTTGCCCGGCTGCAGGAGCTGTGCCGGGGGGCTAATAAAACGTTTCTTCCTGGTGGCACAGTTTTTTTCTATTTCTACACTAGCATAATCCTTGCCTAACATTTGCGTCAGAATCCGAGCCAACTCTTCTATCTTTACCTGAAGACAATAGTTCTCCTCCGTGTTGTTGCTACAACAATTACAGTGATAAGGCTTTTTAATGAGCCTCGGGTGTTCAGGGGTATAGCATTATGGCCTGTCTTCCCAGTGATATAAGCAAGCAACCAAATGCAGCGGTCTGTAATCAGGAATCCCAAGACCTGGAAATGAATCCCACAAATCACTTCCCCGAAAGGAAACATTTTAATTTCATGTTTTGGTGTTTTCACTAATAAGGCCTATGAAAAGGCATTGGCATTCGCTAATCCATTATACAAGAATTATTCTAGTATGTGTGAGTTAGACACAATAGTCATGTCTCTCTGGAATGTCTTTCTGCTCCCATGTTGTGCACAAGAAACCAGACCAAATGCATTTAGCTGACAGACAACAGCTTTCTTCCCTCAATAGCCTTGCATAAACATCATAGACTATGGTAATATTTTCAAAGTCAAAGATGTGCTAGGCAATTCCCTGCCGGCATGCATGAAAAACAGAAATGAAAACATTCTGCCTCTTAAGGTCTGGTTGATGCAGATGCTGTATTTTCTAACACCAAATGCAACATTTTTAACTTTTTTTGGACCAAAATCCTCGATGATGCTAAAGGATTTTTTTTTGACAAGTTGATTTTCAGCAGTGAGCAAGGCCAAACTATTATGTGCATTGGCTCATCTGGAGTGCAAATCATTTTCACATAGCTAATAGCTTTTACATAGCTAATGGTTCCCTCACTCCACAATTAGCATGAAAATCAATTCTACATGCAATGTTAGGGTTCAGAATTCATTTTATTTTTATCCATCCTGCCTGTGGCTAACTTTGATGGAGAGGACAAACACCTTTCACATACGTGTCCTAGTTGAGTGACACCGGACATCGATGGACGTGTACCTTATAGATGTGTAGCTGCTTATGTGCTGAGGAGAAACAGCATGCTTTACAGGTCCATACAGGTCCATACGAACTCATGTATTTCTCCATCGCTTGAAAAGGGGATGCCTTAACTTCTCTCTACATTTGTTCAGAGATTTACCCCAATTGCATTGTCAATAACCTCACTGCAAAAGAAGTTCAAAACACTTCAGGGTGAGTACAAAATAGAACATGTATCAAGTCATTGTACAGAGGGCACTAAATCACAAATTGGACTAGACTTTCCATTTGACCAAGATCACACAATACACACAATATTCCTCTTCAAGGACTTTTAATCCAGCCATTTCTATTGCCAGCGTGTAAGTCACACACATGTGGCTTTTTAGGTTCAAACTAGCATATAGTTGAGAGCTATACTTCTCTTTGATCAGAATATTTCTTTGTGGATCAAAAAAATCTGTCTTTGATTTGACTCGTGTCACATAATAAATATTTCTAAATGCAGTCTATTATTGCAAATCAGTTACACTACACAAAGAATAGGTCACAATGCTCTATCCCCCAGTCAAACCCTTTTTTTATAGTTAGTTGGTTCGTTTGATCCCCATTCCCCCACAGCATAGTCTATTACTGAGCACAGACAGGATTCATACAGTTGAGAATAAGCACAGTAGCCATGGTCCTTGCACATTTTCCACTTGTTTAACACTGACCCCAAGGCTCTACCTGCAGATTTTTCTAATGGTCCAATGACATATTCAAAGGTCATGTTCTCATCTAGAGAAAAAACCGATGTACCTAAAGAGCCCAGTGTAGGATAATTGTGCCGTACAAAAACAAAATGTACGTAAATGTCTCTGCACGCCCTATGAATGTTTATAATTTGGGTCAACTACCCCTTCATTTGTTTACATTTGCTCTAAGGCCAACAACATGGATGATGATGCACAGGTCCATTTTTCTTCATTCTAGGACAGACTTTCCTCCTAGCAACTTCCCTGAGTAAGGTGTGTACTTGATGCCTCTGGTTTGTTTGGTTTACCCGCCTAGCTACTGTATGTTAAGATACAGTATATGCTCAAACGTTAGGGGAATATGGATGAGCAGCCACTGAATGAAAAAACGCAAATGGACACATTTAAATAGAAAGTGACCAGTGTTCACAGCATAGTGCACATAGTAAGTGAAATGAATGTGTGTGTGTGTGTGTGTGTGTGTGTGTGTGTGTGTGTGCAGAAGGGCTCTAAAGTGCAGTTGCAGAGTGCAGGGCTCATAGGTACGCAAAACCCAAAATGAACCCTTTCCCCTCTGTCCTTGGGCCTCCATTTATACATTCACGCCAGCCGCCACCATTTGCACAAGTGTCCCAAAGCTGAGTGAAAATGATCTAGGATGTAGGGGCTAATTCGACCCTCCAGTGGCCACTTCTAGCTAGTGTGTTATGATGCCGCCTCCATGAGCGTAAAGGAATCCCATAATGCACCACATTATTTTTGAGCTTGAACATTAGACGTGATTGAATACCACCTAAATGCAATGTTACTGTGGTACACTTCTAAAAACAACAGGAAGGACCTCATCATTTGTGTTTCATGCTCTTTTCATTATCTAACAGTGGATACCATGAAATGCATTGGACTAACCATGAAATGCATCATTCAAGTATGTCCCAAAAATGATGGATTAATTCAGGGGTGTCAAACCGGTTCCACGAAGGGCCGAGTGTCTGCAGGTTTTTGGTTCTTCCTATAAATTAATTCCCAGTTCAGACTTAAATAACCAGGTGAAGGTAGAAACCAACCAGTTAGTGTCCTAATTAATCAACCAAGTACAAGGTGAGAGCGAAAACCTGCAGACATTTGGCCCTCCATGGAACCAGTTTGACACTGGATTAATTGATGTCCTCACCATTCTCAGGAAGTCGCCCTTTGCGTTTCATCAGCAACATGTGTCCACTGAGTCCACTTGGTGGTGGCAAGGGGCTGGTTTTGGGGATGTGATTAGTTTATTACTTTGATGGCCTGGCGTTTGAGTCTTTTTTTTCATTCTCCCTGTCCTGGTTATGACACTACTGAACTGTTGCAGTTTGGTAGCTGGTAGCACTGCAAAGAGCCAAAGGATCAGTTGGCTGAGGTACATGATAATCTGTGTGGCCTTTCTGCAGCACCATCTGGAGTTAATTGCCTGCAGGTAGTGCAATAGCCATAACAGGTGGTGATAAAGCCTGAGAGTATTCTCTTAATGGTACATTTGTGGATGTTTGTGAAGGTCTTTTGAGATGCCAACTTTCTTTAGGCATCCGATGTTGAGTAGACACTATTGCGCCCACTACATTAAGTTCCAATGTGGTTGGAACATTTCAAGTCCTGTCTGCAGGTCAAGGAACTTGAAGCTTTTGACACTGTCTTCAGTGACACAGAGTTTGCACAGAGGCGTGCTCTCCTTCCATCCCCTGAAGTCTGTGATCAGTTCCTTAACTTTATTATGCCAGGGCTTTAAGCATCTTCCTGTAGGTTATCCAATCGCGTTTGAAGATTATGGTCAACCAAATGTTTTTTAGAGCAACTAGGTACTACAACGGTGCTTCATAATCATGACTATGGTTCATTCTTGGGGTTAAGCATGTGGGACTTTCAAACTATACACTGCAACTATTAAAAACCAATTACCCATAAAATACAGACCTTCTGTGTCTTAGAGCTGAAAGATGTTGCCTACACTAGTGATTCTCAGCTGGGGTGTCTACGACCCCGAACATGGCCTAGGAGAGCATTCAGGTCACTTAAAAATGACAAGGAAAAATCATAATAAAAAATTACAGTTTGACAAAGCTATTTTACTAAATAAATAATCCACATAGCACTTATAACACAATGCCTATTAAAACTTACCAATGGATTACCGATAGTTTGTGAGATCCACGTTTCTGATAATAAAAACGGAAAGACAGAAGTGTTATTTGTATTGACATGCTTTTATAAACCTGAAAGACATGAGGTTTGAAGTATTTATTGCTATGTCTCAAGCAACTTTAAGGACGACAAAATGGAACCTTGACCAAAACTACTATCCGGATGATGCTTCAACACTTTAACATAACTGGAAAATTAGGTCTACTTGCTAATGATGGAAGCCAATGATGAAAGCCGCGCTGTGGTCAATAAACAGCAGCCACGTAGGGGATTCTCTTACCTGGGTGGGACTGGGCAGTGTGCAATGCAGCGTTCACGCTGTCACCAGCGGTTACTCTTGGGATGAAACGCAAATTAATATTGGTCCAGGTTGGCGTGTGTGATGTTGGTTGTGCTTTACTACTCTCTCAAAGCACATAGTGATGTCTGAAGTCATTTAGCCTTGTCACCTTAGCATGTCTGTGTGCTGGAACAAAAAGGCACATTGATTTACAAATGTAAAACATCACCGACTACTGGAAGCAATAAATCTGAGTTTTATGCAGAAGACCGGTGTGCATGTCATACCTGCTGGCCCAGCTGCCAAAGCGTAGCATGTCAATGACAACATTTTGTGTTTGGATGCCACTTCTTTCCAGGTGCCCTCTACACAAAGTGTCATATAAATGTAAATTGTATCAAATTGTGTTTGGTCGCCCTCAGGGTTCCCAGGAGAAGCCAGCTGAGGTATAATCACTTTCCATTCATAACATGTATCCATGTATTAGATTGTTTCTGTTAAGCAACCACTCATATAATAATGCCTTACTACTTTAAGATTGAGGGAAATGCTGTTGTAAATTGCACTATGTTATTGTTGTGCATATAAAAATATATAATAGAAAATGATGCTATTATATTATGTTTATTATGACACATAATCAACACAAATGGAAGAAAAATGTGTTTTATAATTTAACAAATAGCTTCTCAATTTTCACAATTATTGTTGTATGAGTAGTGTGATCAGTGTTATTGTTTAACAACATTTGATGGATTTTCTACTATAATTACAATTATACTGTAATTATTTCATTAAAGGAAAAGGTTTTCATTTTGAATAACTTGTGTATTGTGTACCAATCAACAACAAAGTATTGCTGGCCCTACTGCAAACATACTGTCAGTGGCCATTACATTATCACCAGCTGATCTCTCATTATGCCATTAAAATCCATTAAAATCACCTGCACAGCTAAATTTAATTGCATACAACACTGGCCCATGATTTACCCATCCATAACATATTATTTGACGGTGGTTGTCAATGGACTAGAATCTGGGCAAATACTGAGGCAGTTGACCATTTGTGTCAGAAATGCAAATATTGATGGTGTAGCCTAATCATGCAGCTTTGCTGTACCCAATGCTTTCCATCATCAATTACATTTCTTTTCAGAATTTAATTGATGATGGAACTAGAAAATATATTGGCAACTTGTGTCGAATCATAGTCAACTGTCAAGGTACAAGGAGACAAATTAATCTGGTGGGTTATTTTCCAACAGAGCTCCACTACTGTGGAATGATCTGCCGATTAAGGTCAGAGACGCAGACCCACTCTCAACCTTTATGTTCTCTTCAGCAAGGTCTGTGATTAAGTTTAGTTTGTCCCAGGGGTATGAAGTCGAACAGAAAGGCACTGGATTTACAAGCCACCCTTGCTGTCTTTGACTGGCAGGCTCTCATCCCCCCTGGGATGTCCTCTCTCGAATGTCATTTGGGGACAGAATCACTGGCTTACTCTTGTTCCCTCTTGCTGTACTTGTGCAATGGGAGTGAACTCTGTGGGCTATGCTAGGTCTTTTCAGGGTGGCTGTTAATTGGTTTGTTGATTGATTGGTTGGTTAATTGGTATGCCTTCTGGTCTGATGCTTGGCAACGTGGGTGGCGTTACTTCCTGGCTGGTTGGCCCTGTCCTGGGTTACCATCTGATAGTGTCTCTGCCTCCCATCTCAGCCCCTAGTTTTACATTGCTATATTACTGTGCTGGAGTTCTAAATTAGATTGTGCAAAATGTCCCTTTCCAGAATACTTCTGGTTGTGTTGCAGATCAGGTTGCTGCCTGATTACTCCTGTTGCCACTGCCCAGACCCCACCTGATTGTCCCTGTCCTTGTCCACCTGGTCATGCAGCTAATTTGTATTCTGTTTACAAGCTCTGGACACAGTCCACATGCATTTATTGACCTGCAAAATCATTGACGTGACCCAAAAGGTCATGTACTCTTATAATTTTCACCGCCAGCCAGAAGATGATTGGCCACCCCTCAGATTCCAGTTCCTCTCTAGGTTTCTTCCTAAATTTCAACCCTACTAGGTAATTTTTCCTAGCCATTGTGCATCAACTCTGTTGTTGCTTGCTCTTTGGGTTTTCATACTTGGTATTTGTAAACGCACTACGTGAGACTGCTGATGTAGAAAGGTTGTTATAAAATTAATTTGATTGACTGATTTGATTGACTAAAGAGCATTGTTTACGCACTGGAGCATTGTTTACGCACTGTATTTACTGGCATTATGCATCCTGTTTTTCTGAAATGTGAAAGCATACCTGTACAAGGTCTTGTGGTAGTTGTAGTCTTGCACACATCACCCAAGACGAGTTAGTAGTGACCACTGGAAAAGGTGCTTCTGCCTACATTCTGCAATATCGGTTTGATTGAATGATTCAACCCAGAACAACATTCATCTATTTTGGACTGCACTCAGACAGTGTGCCCACAGGGCTGAAGAGGTTTGGATGGCTAGCTGGTGAGTGATTGCTAAGGGGAACTTTACTAGGACAAGGAGGTAGATAATATTTGGCTGGCTGTACTTTACAGGGGCTGGATCCGGTAGGTAGGACATGCTTTGCCTGTCCTCTACTCCAGTCCTCTAGCTGTAGGCATGTCTGGGCAGCAGTGAAACAGAGGAAAAATTCGTCCAGGTGAAGGTGAGTAGATAATGGATCTGCCAGTTCTAGACAGCAGGCTTCTGGATGACCTCAGTAAGTCGTGCACATTTGAATGGGAATATACACAGTGGTGCCTGGTGGTCAGATGTTTTGGGGGAGGCTGCAATCTGTCCTGCTACAATGATCCTTGCAATCGTATGAAGTTTTGCACTGTTTTCATGCAGCTATTGCTCTGAGCCCTTGTTAGATCTATCATAGACATGTACTGTAATGACCCCAATAGGGAACGTCTGAAAGTGCAACAGATCACGACCTGTATCGTATTATTGATAGCATTCATGTACGGCGGCCATGCGGCTGGCCAAGCCGAACACATCACAGCCTCTGCTTCTTCTGCCATTGCTTTAGCGTCCCGGGAGACTTCATTGTAGTTTTCCTCCCCCTTTTTTACTCTCTACAAACTGAATTTTCAATGTTGATTTTATGTGAAATAAAGATGGGGAGCATCGGGGGACTACACCCACTGGAGTCGAGTACACTTGCCTTGCCAGGGATATTGTGTGAATGGTATATATTTGGAGCTGAACCACTGTAACCTCCTTTACATTGTTAGTGCCTGCAGCTGAACTTGGCCATGTCCTTTAATTACTTATTAGTTCCAGTAGATTTAAACAGAATGCTATGCACCCGCTGAATGGAGATGGTGTGTTTGCTTTGGTTCGGCTATCTAGCTGCACCAGTGTGTTTTTATCTAGTAGACCTCACTTTGTGTTGATAGAAAATAACTCTGAGCCATAGGCTAACCAAGTCCCTGAAACGTGTAACTAATTACCGAGGGAGACATTCTTAAGAGTGACTAGGTGGAAACAACAAAAAAATCTGTTAATAACCCACGCTAAAGCTATGAAGACACTTGTGAAATGTACAAAACGATGACTGCGAATTGAGGTTACAGATAACTCGATAGGGATGTATCTTGTTTAAAATTCAACTGTGATAACAGTCAAATGATCATCTACAGTGGGGAGAATAAGAATTTGATACACTGCCGATTTGGCAGGTTTTCCCTTTTACAAAGCATGTAGAAGCCTGTAATTTTTATCATAGGTACCCTTCAACTGTGATGGAATCACTAACAAAAATCCAGATAATCACATTGTATGATTTTTAAGTAATTAATTAGCATTTTATTCCATGACATAAGTATTTGATACTCAGAAAAGCAGAAGTTAATATTTGGTACAGAAACCTTGCAGCAGGGATTTTGGCCCACTCCTCCATACAGACCTTCTCCAGATCCTTCAGGTTTTGGGGCTGTCGCTGGGCAATAGGGACTTTCAGCTCCCTCCAAAGATTTTCTATTGGGTTCAGGTCTGGAGACTGGCTAGGCCACTCCGACACCTTGAGATGCTTCTTACGGAGCCACTCCTTAGTTGCCCTGGCTGTGTGTTTCGGGTTGTTGTCATGCTGGAAGACCCATCTTCAGTGCTCTTACTGAGGGAAGGAAGTTGTTGGCCAAGATCTTGCGATACATCCTCCCCTCAATACGGTGCAGTCGACCTGTCCCATTTGCACAAAAGCATCCCCAAAGAATGATGTTTCCACCTCCATGCTTCGCAGCTGGGATTGTGTTCTTGTGGTTGTACTCATCCTTCTTCCTCCAAACACAGCAAGTGGAGTTTAGAACAAAAAGCTCTATTTTTGTCTCATCAGACCACATGACCTTCTCCCATTCCTCCTCTGGATCATCCAGATGGTCATTGGCAAACTTCAGACGAGCCTGGACATGCGCTGGCTTGAGCAGGGGGACCTTGCGTGCGCTGCAGGATTTTAATCCACGACGGCCTAGTGTGTTACTAATGGTTTTCTTTGAGACTGTGGTCCCAGCTCGCCTAAGGTCATTGACCAGGTCCTGCGTTGTAGTTCTGGGCTGATCCCTCACCTTCCTCATGATCATTGTTAGCCCACAAAGTGAAAACTTGCACGGAGCCCCAGACTGAGGGAGATTGACGGCCATCATGAACTTCTACCATTTTCTAATAATTGTGCCAACAGTTGTTGCCTTCTCACCACGCTGCTTGCCTATTGTCCTGTAACCCATCCCAGCCTTGTGCAGGTCTACAATTTTATCCCTGATGTCCTTACACAGCTCTCTGGTCTTGGCCATTGTGGAGAGGTTGGAGTCTGTTTGATTGAGTGTGTGTACAGGTGTCTTTTATACAGGTAAGAGTTTAAACTCCTTCTCCATGGCCTCACCGAACTCCTCCCAGGCCCAAGTTTTTGCCTCCACAACCACCCTGGCTGCAGCCCGCTTGGCCTGCCGGTACCCGTCAGCTGCCTCAGGAGTCCCACAAGCCAACCGGGCCTGATAGGACTCCTTCTTCAGCTTGGCGGCATCCCTTACTTCTGGTGTCCACCACCGGGTTCGGGGATTGCCGCCTTGACAGGCACCGGAGACCTTACGGCCACAGCTCCGAGCGGCCGCTTCGACAATGGCGGTGGAGAACATGGTCCACTCGGACTCAATATCTCCAGCCTCCCTCGGGATCCAGTCGAAGCTCTGCCGGAGGTGGGAGTTAAAGATCTCTCTGACAGAAGACTCGGCCAGACGTTCACAGCAGACCCTTACAGTACGCTTGGGCCTGCCGAGTCTGTCCAGCTTCCTCCCTCACCATCGGCTCCAACTCACCACCAGATGGTGATCAGTTGACAGCTCCGCCCATCTCTTCACCCGACTGTCCAAGACATACGGCCGCAGGTCAGATGAAACGACAACAAAGTCGATCATCGACCTGCGGCCTAGGGTGTCCTGGTGCCACGTGCACTGATGGACACCCTTATGCTTGAACATGGTGTTCGTTATGGACAAACTGTGACTAGCACAGAAGTCCAATAACTGAACACCGCTCGGGTTCAGATCAGGGGGGTCGTTCCTCCCAATCATGCCCCTCCAGGTGTCACTGTCGGAGCACTTTCCAGCACCCCTGCCAGAGACTCCAAGAAGGTCGGGTACTCTGCACTGCCGTTCGGCTCGTAGGCACAAACAACAGTGAGAGACCTATCCCCGACCCGTAGGCGCAGGGAAACGACCCTCTCGTTCACTGGGGTAAACTCCAACACATGGCGGCAGAGCTGGGGAGCTATAAGCAAACCCACATCAGCCCGCCGCCTCTCACCATGGGCAACTCCAGAGTGGTGAAGATTCCATCCTCTCTCAAGGAGTGTGGTTCCACAGCCCAAGCCGTGCGTAGAGGTTATCCCGACTACCTCTAGTCGGAATCTCTCAACCTCACGCACAATCTCAGGCTCCTTCCCCGCCAGCGAGATGACATTCCACGTCCCTAGAGCTAGTTTCCGTGTCCAGGGATCGGGTTGTCTAGGCCCCTGCCTTTGACTGCCGCCCAATCCTCTCCGCACCGGCCCCTTATGGTCCCTCCTGTGGGTGGTGAGCCCACGGGAAGGCGGCCCCACGTCGCTCCTTCGGGCTGAGCCCGGCCAGGCCCCATGGGGAAAGGCCCGGCCACCAGGCGCTCCCGTACGAGCCCCAACCCCGGGCCTGGCTCCAGGATGGGGCCCCGGCTGCGCCATACCGGGCGACGTCACAGACGTTTTTTTCTCATCATTAAGGGGTTTTGAACCGCTCTTAGTCTGACCCGTCGCCTAGGACCTGTTTGCCTTGGGAGACCCTACCAGGGGCATTTAGCCCCAGACAACATAGCTCCTAGGGTCACTCGGGTACTCAAACCCCTCCAACACTTTAAGGTGGCAGTTCATGGAGGGGATAAATAAAATATATTTTGAATAATGTTCTTGTCGCTGAAGGATTCGAACTGCAGCACATTAAGAAAATGAGTCTTTCATTGTCTGTTCAAGTCTCTTTTTTTTTTTTTTTTCTAAAACCCCCTTCAACCTTATTTTATTGATGACTTCCCTAATGGTTAAGGAAGATCCATAGTTTTCCTCTATCATTGGATCATTCTGGTTAATGAACAGAGGGGACCTCTCACCTCAATCTTTGTAGCCTGTGTCATGAGGTCCATAATCTCCCTGTGCCTAGACTATGCTGTTCTGGCCAATCACCTCAGTATGTCCACCCAACCACTGAATGGGAGAAAAGACAAACATTCTTAAACACTTTAAATGTTATATAGGTGTAGTACCGCCACAACGCCCCTATACAAATCCATATTTCAAATGTACCACACTCAGGTTGAGTACTGCATGAAGGATGTACTATAACTGTATTCCCCATTCACCAGCCACAGCTTTGTCAAATTCCCTAGACGAAAACTCGTCTCTCCTATATGCTTTCATTGTTAATTGCTGCTCTGATCCGGCCCTGTCTGTAAAACAATGTGTCCAGATTGCTTTTAGTGCACTTTTGGGAAGGAGCCAGTTCCAGGGAGCTGGGGCAGGACAGACACCGCATGTAAAAAGAGGGAGGAAATATATATTTAATCCGCCTCTAAAGACTTAGCTGTGAAAACGGTAAAGCAGTGTAAGTGGTTTTTGTAGTGCGTCTGGGGCAAGATACCTCTGTTCAGAGCTCTCCATTATGTAACAGGGCGACAGTGAGAAGCAACCACTCGCTATGTCCTTTACTGATGATAGGACTCCTCCATTACAGTGATGCATGGGAATGTGCATTGGCCATGCTTCGGACAGAAGAGAGGCAGTGTGGAGAAAGCGGAGGAGGAGGAGGAGGGAGCGGATAAATTAAAAGCAGACTCAAACCCACTCAGTTATCCTCCTGAGGTTGGGTTACAATAGCTGGTCTCTCCTTGAAAACCCTCTGCATAAATTGGGTGTCGTGCAAGTTTCCAAAGACAGAGCAATGAGCCATCTAAGGTTGGAGATTATATCTCATCAAAACTGAAGAATAACATTTCCTGTAGAAGTTATTATTTCCAGTTGATTAGCACGAAACAAGTCCCCGAAAGGATTCTTCCTAATCAGCATTTGTGATGCTGTAGCAAAACATGTTCAGTCTATGCAAGAGATTCATTTTGAGAATTGCATTGCGTGGAAGGAAATAGATTTCTGTGATGTTTTAATACTATTTGTATTTCTTGAGTGTGGTTCATGTTTTATTGTTAGGTATCTAAGCGTCAACTCAACCGAGGACTTTATCACATTATAGTGGATGCCTAAGATGTCTGCAACCCTGATATTAAACAACACTGAAATTGTTGAACATCCTGTGAATGTGAAAAAGTATTGCATTTCGCAGTATACGTTGTAATAAGAAGGTAATTATTTTGCACATGGGTACTTTGTTTTATTGTTGTTTTGTTCCTGGAAATAGATTTGTGTTGTTATCAGTAAGGCAAGGACGAAACGACTTTGGCATCAGATGTTGCGTGTTAATGGATTGAGTGCTTGTGTCTGTGTGTGGGTGTGGGCTTCATGCCCTGGCCACATGTCTCCTAACCCACCCCTATTAGAATGAATCCACATATTTTCAGCCATTCAATAAATTATTTGTAGCTTCAGTATCTCCTCAGCTCTCCCATAAGACCACAACATTGATGGTGAAGCCCTGCTTCGATGTCCACATGGATTACAGAGTTAACATGTACACATAACAACAGGCTGTTTTATACAGAGGACACATTTGGGATAGAAATTTAATGTAGAGTAAATAATTAGGTTGGGTGGTTTTATTTGCCCTATATCATATGGTTATGGTCTTGCTCAAGGGGCTTGGGAAGGAGATCCTGTTTCCTATTTTGAGTTTGTGGCTGTGGTGAAATCTGACGTTGTGGCTACATCAGAAACGATCTTGATCATATATAACGAACATACTCTGTAGATGCAGAGAGGCAAGCAGACCTCTGTTCATTGTTGTTTTTTATTGTGTGGGGTCTGTTTATTAAATTCTCCATCTGTGTGTAATTAACCTTGCCCTCAGTAAAGTTGAAGTAATCAGATTATTCCTTAACCTCTGGTTCCTGACACTTGTTCAGACCTGGAGAATAATTAGAGTGGCTTTTACATTGAGGGAATCATTAGACTTTTATGGACACAGTTACTGTATGTCCAGACATATTTGGACACTGATACCGTTTTCATTATGTTGGCTCTGTACGCCACCACAATGGATTTGAAATGAAAAGACCGAGATGCAATTGAAGTGCAGACTTTCAGCTTTAATTCAAGGGGTTGAAAAAAAAATATTGTATCATATGTTTAGGAATTGCAACCATTTTTATTCACAGTCCTGTTATCACAGGGGCTCAAATGTAATTGGAAGAATTTACATAATCATAAATAAAATGTTCATTTTAAATATTTTGTCAAGGATCCTTTGCAGGCAAGGAGTGCTTGAAGTCTAGAACGCATGGACTCCACCAAATGCTGGGTTTTCTCTTTTGTGATGTTTTGTCAGGCCTTTTCTGCAGCTGTCTTCAGTTGTTGTTTGTTCGTGGGTCTTTCTGCCTTAAGTTTTGTCTTCAGCAAGTGAAAAGCATGCTCAATCGGGTTGAGATCATATGATTGACTCGACCATTGCAGAATATTCCACTTCTTTGCCTTAAAAATTCCAAGGTTGCTTTCGCAGTATGTTTTGGGTCATTGTCCATCTGTAAAGTGAAGCACCATCAACTTAGCTGAATTTGTCTAAATCTGAGCTGACAATCTATCCCTATACACTTCAGAATTCATCCAGCTACTTCTGTCACATCATCAATAACCACTAGTGATCCAGTGCCATTGGAAGCCATGCATGCCCATGCCATCACACTGCCTCCACCATGTTTGACAGATGATGTGGTATGCTTTGAATCATGAGCCGTTCCTTCTCCATACTTTTTTCTTCCCAATATTCTGATACAGGTTGATCTTAGTTTCACCTGTTCAAAGAATGCGGTTCCAGAACTGGGCTGGCTTTTTTAGATGTTTATTGGCAAAGTCTAATCTGGTCTTTCTATTCTTGAGGCTTATGAATGGTTTGCACCTTGTGTTGTACCTTCTGTTTTTAATCTTGTAAAGACTTCTCTTTATGGTAGACTTGGATAATATTAATATTATTATCTCCTGGAAGGTGTTTTTCACTCTGCTGGATGTTGTGAAGGGGTTTTTCCTTACCATGGAATTAATCCTACACTGTAAACCCTAATGTATTTTGTACTCAAATGTTTCTACTAAGTGTAACTCAAAGTTAGGCAAAAGTTCCTAAAGTCTTAAAACATTTTACCTGTACACGATGAATGAAAAATGAAAATGTTCCCAGCATGCTGTACTTTAGGTTAATATTTCGGAATTGTTTTATTATTTTTGCATTTACATTAACTGATTAATTCATTTTACCTACACAAACAGCAAACACATATAATATGGATTACAAAACAAATATTTTGCACACACTACTGAAATTAGTGTAACAATTACATAAAATATCAATCTTTGTGTCAGACATTCGGGTTCCAATAGGAATAATGCATTCCTTTGCAAGCCAATGCCTTGTGGGTAGCTTTGCAAAACTCTGCCGAAGTTCCCAGGATTTCCAAAAGTCTTAGCAGAAGTGTTGATTTTTATTTTGAAAATCTGGGAATTTCCTTAAAGTTATGAATGTTTTTTAAACATGACTTTCTAGCCACTGTGCTTGGATTTGAAACTGACTTTCCACAGCATATTTTGACAGCATCTGAAATGAACAGTCCGTGAGCTCGTGGTGGGGGGCTTATAAGGATTTATGAATATGTTAAGTATTCACCATTTAATATTTTATAACTGTTGGCAAGGAACTGACAAAAGGAATAAATGTGTTCATTAACCATGTCTCAGGCATTAACAAATACAGTCATGGGTGGTAACTCTAGAGTTCAATTAAAGGGCAGTGCATGTTGGGGAAAAAATATCTTCTATATTTTTATGTACAGTAAACGTGAAACAAAAAATTAAAAAATCTTAACTATTATGTTCCAATCAATTGTAATGTTTAAGTAGTTACCTACTTAACAAATCTAAGTTAGTTGACTTAAATATTTTGATGTAATCAATTTCCACAGAAGTATTCTGAACTTATTAGGTTTTACGTCCAGGCCTTTTTGTGTTGCAGAGCTCACCAGTGTGTTCTTTATTTCTCTGAATGTACCAAACAGTTGATTTGGCCACTCCTAATGTTCCTACTATCTCTCTGATGGATTTTTATATGTTTTTTGCGGCCTAAGGATGGCCTGTTTCACTTGCATTGAGAGATCCCTTGACCGCATGTTGTTTGTTCACAATCAATCAATCAAATGTATTCTTAAAGCCCTTTTTACATTAGCAGTATTCACAAAGTGATTTTACAAAACACCTGGCCTTACACCCCAAAGAGCAAACAACAATAGTGTTAAATTTCAGTGGCTAGGAAAAACTCCCTAAGAAGGCCGAAATATAGGAAGAAACCTAGAGAGGATCCAGGCTCAGAGGAGTGACCAATCCTCTTCTGGCTGTGCTGGGTGAACATATTAAGAGTACAAATTGTAATAATTAATCAACGCATGCGGGCTGAGTCCAGAGTCTATTTAAACTTAGTCCAGGTCGGAAGCATGACCAGATGGACAAGGACAGGGACAACATTGGGGAGGGGTTGATCTGCAACACAACCAGGAGGACTTTGGACAGGAACAGCAACAGGTCTTTCAAGCCTGGTACTCCTCAGGTGTGGGCCAAGACCTCATGTTCTCCTAAAATGGCAGGAGACAGGGAACATTTTGAAAATGCATTCCTTAGATCTGCACGGATTTATAGTGCAATAATATAGCAGCGTAAGACCTTGGGGCTGAGACGGGGGGTCCAGTCACACTATGACCCTATTCGGGGGAGGCCCCAGACAGGGCCCAACAGGCAGGAAATCAATCCACCCACATTGCCAAGCATCAACCTAAAGGGACACCCACCAACCACAACCACCCTGAACCACTGCCAGCAGAGTACAGCCCAAGTGCACAACAGACACAACAACAGCCAGTGACTCCACCCCTGAATGGCATTGGAGGGAGGGCATCCCAGTGGAGATGAGAGCCCACCTGGCAAGACAGCAAGGGTGGACAGTATCAAGCCTTTCCTGTCACCTTCACGCCCCTGGGCCAGACTACACTTAATCATAGACCATGCTGTAGAGATGAGTCTTTAGTAGACACTTTGCACTGAGTTTGCATTTCTAACCTTGATTGGTCAATCATTCCACAGTAGTGGAGCTCTATCAGAGAAGGCCCTGCCTCCGGCTGTTTGTTTAGAAATTCAAGGTACAATTAAAAGGCCTGCATCTTGCGATCTAAGGTTACGTGTAGGTATGTATGGCAGGATCATTTTAGCAAGGTAAGTAGGAGCAAGTCCACGTATTGATTTATAGGTTAACAACAAACAAACAAACAAAAATCAGCCCTGGGCAGGCAGCCAGTGTAAAGAGGCTAGTACTGAAGTAATGTGTTCAAATATTTTTCTTCTAGGTAGGATTCTAGTAGCTGTTTGCAGCACTAATTTACGTTTATTTATTGATTTATCAGGGTAACTGGAAAGAAGAACATTACAGTAATCTAATCTATAAGTAACAAAAGCATGGATTTGCTTTTCTGCATCAGTTTTTGATAGAAAGTTTCAGATTTTTGCAATGTTTTGAAGATGAAAATAAGCAACTCTTGAGACATTTTATATGTTCATCAAAGGAGAGGTCAGGGTCAAGGGGAACGCTGAGGTTACTTAAAGTTTTTTGGGATACGACCATGCAGCCGTCGAGGTTCACAGTGAGATCTGCCCACAAAACTCTTTGTTTCTTGGATCCTAAAATGAGCATTTCTGTTTTCCTTGAGTTTAAAAGCAAGAATTTCTCTGTCATCCACTTCCTAATATCTGAAACGCATGCTTCCAAAGTAGCTAATTTTGGGGCTTCTCCATGCTTCATCACCTAGAGAAAGAATATATAGGGACAACAATAATGGGCCCAGAATCGTGCCTTGAGGAACACCAAAACATACCTTTGATTTGTCAGAGGATATGCCATCCACACATACGAACTGATATCTTTCAGATAAATAAGATTTAAACCAGGCTAGAACATGTCCACATAGCCCAATTTGGGTTTCCAGTCTCTCAAAGAGGAGGGAGCAATCAATAGTGTCAAAAGCAGCACTAAGATCAAGAAGCAGCAGGACGGATGCGAACCTTTGTCTGAGGCTTTGTTACCTTCACGAAAGCAATCTCAGTACTTTGATGGGGTCTGAAACCAGACATAAATGTTATTTGTCTTCAGGAAGGCATTCAGTTGTTGAAAAAAAAAAATCAATGTTTTTTCAGAGGAACAGGAGGTTCATTATTGGCCTATAATTGTTTAATATGTCTGGATCCAGATTACATTTATTTAGAATGTGAGTTTGGTACAGATCCAGAGGAAAGGGAGCAATTTATTATGTTCAACATTGGCTGACTTGGCACAGGAAATGGCTCCTTAAGTAATATTGTTGGAATCTGACGATTTGTGGGTTTAGAACTCATACAAATGTGGTGAATGTGTCGAGCGATACGGTATCAAAAAATTCAAGTGTCCCCATTAAATATTTAAGGAGGAGTCATTTATTTGTTTTCTATTGGAGAAGATATTTTCATCAAAGCAGTTCATGTATTCATTACAGCTAAACACTTTTCACATGTTGAGAGTTGCTTTTTTGTTAACTTTGCAACTGTATCGAAGAGACCTTTTGGATTGTTTTTGTTCACCTCAATCAGGTTGGAGAAATAAGCTGATCGGGCAGATATGAGTGCTTTTTGGTATTGTAGTGTACTGTCTATCCAGGCTAGTCTGAATACTTCCAAATTGGTGGAGCACCACTTTCGCTCCAATTTTCTGGAGGCATGCTTAAGTGCTCTATTATTGCCTGTATACCAGGGAGCAAGTTTCTTGTTGCAAATGTCTTTAGTTTTTATTGGTGCAACCGTATCTAAAGTATTTCGTAGTGTTGAGTTTAGATACTCGATTAGATCGTTTGCAGATTTATTCACTGTCATTGATGAGCAAGCTTGTAAGAATATCAAGAAAAAAAATGTTTGGAGTAAAACTTCAAAAGAATGAAAACCAGTGATGTGTTTAAGAGTACATTTTTATTTCCAGTCATGAATATTACCAACAAAGTGGTTTTTGAAGAAAATGTGTCTAACGGTTAGCATACAAAAGAAGGAACTCTTCTGGTTTCAATGTCTGCTATTTGGTGGAGATGGTACTTGGTCGAGGACAGGTTATAAAGATTTGAAACATCTTCCTAAGAGGAATGCAAAACACGAGAGCAGCGGGAGTCATCTGGACAATGCTGTGAAATTGGGCTTTCTTGGAAGGGTAAATGTCACAGCCCAAGTTGACAGTTCATACAGGCGCTCCATTGAGCAGCATAACAAACAGGTGGAAGAAAACAGGTATGTTCTCAGTCGGATCATAACGTATTAAACTGTGTGGAAAATGTGAAACCGCACTGCGGGGGCACGACGAGTTGGTGGACTAGCTGAATCCTGGAATATTCAGATGCATTTTAAAGACTGTGTGAGGGCGATTTGAGACTTCAGAGGCACTATGACGCTAAGCCCTTCTTCAAAGCGACATCTAGCACTGTACAAAACGAACTGTTATACTGTATGCATGAAGTGTACAGGGAGGAGATAGCCAAGCAAGTGGACAAGACATAATTTGTTGCCATACAGGCAGATAAGACAACAGATGTCTCCTGTAAATCACAAATGGTGGTTGTATTGCGATACATGTTGCCTGACAATACAGTGACAGAGAGGTTTTTGAGTTTGTGGAAGTCATAGATAGAACTGGACTCGGCCTCTCTAATAGCATCAAGGGTGTGGTGGAACCAGTGAAGCTGGGAGAAAAGCTGATCGCTCAGACTTATGATGGTGTGGCTGTAATGAGTGGAAACGTCTGAGGGGTACAGACGCTAATGAAAGAGACATACCCACATGCCCAGTTTGTTCACTGCTGTGTTCACCAGCTGAACCTGACCTTGCA
This sequence comes from Esox lucius, assembly GCF_011004845.1. Taxonomy (NCBI): domain Eukaryota; kingdom Metazoa; phylum Chordata; class Actinopteri; order Esociformes; family Esocidae; genus Esox; species Esox lucius. The sequence continues at coordinate 31,978,235 of NC_047569.1, read as the reverse complement.
GCAACTTTGTTCAGCACTTTCTGAGGCAACACAGAGACACATTATAAGGCCACCTGCATTACAACAGAACTTTTAAAGTAGAACTGTCAATGCAGTTTGGGAAAACCACGCTGCGCTGCTTCTGTGTATGGAGGACATATTTTTCGGCTGGATCGATAGATATAGATGGTGACGAGTGTCTGTGTTTCCATGCTTATCTATTAAGATTGTTATCATAGAATGGATCTGTATCGCTAAAAAGTTGTCTCTCCGCTTCGTTGTGGCCTTCAGTGGTGTTGAGCTCATTGCTGTTTGCATATGGCCCTGTAGGCACATTGGTTCTGAGCTTGGTTGCATTCCTAATTTAGGTTTGTAAATGTGACAGTGGTAATTTGACATGTGTATGAGAGAAGGGGTGCAATTACACAACAAGGTCTCTCTCCAGTATGTGTACTACCACACCTGGTAGAAGCAAGCCGCTATTTCGTTAAAAGTGTTTTGTGGAGCCACGTTGTTTGTTGATGTGTTAAATAAACACATCAGTAGCATGAGGGAGTTTTGTAGCTTTACTGGTATGTATCCTATATTTGGAAATGGTTTGTGCCCCACCAATTTTTTACATATAAAAACTCCACTGATAAGGGACAATAATGGTACTTAGCTTTGGGTGTTCAGAGGTGAGTAGTTCCGTTAATTATGTCCAAATAGGGTCCCGGTGTAGAAAATTTGAGTTAAAAGTCAACAGATAAAAGTATTGCGTTGGTAAACTCATCATCATCATCATTTTCTTCCGGCGGGTCGCGGGGGCAGCAGCCTAAGCAGGGATGCCCAGACTTCCCTCTCCCTAGACACTTCCTCCAGCTCTTCCGGGGGGACACCGAGGCGTTCCCAGGCCATCTCTAAGGGATCGCCCAGCCACCCTGCGGAGAAAGCTCATTTCGGCCGCCTGTATCCGGGATCTTGTCCTTTCGGTCATGACCCAAAGCTCAAGACCATAGGTGAGAGTAGGAACGTAGATTGACCGGTAAATCGAGAGCTTCGCCTTGCGGCTCAGCTCTTTCTTCACCACGACAGACCGATACATCGACCGCATTTTCTGCAGAAGCTGCACCGATCCATCTGTCAATCGCCCGTTTCATCCTTCCCTCACTCGTTAACAAGACCCCTAGATACTTAAACTCCTCCACTTGAGGCAGTCACTCTCCACCAACCTGAAGTGGGCTAGCCAGGTAAACTCTTAAAGTAACCAATTTAGTTTATATAGAATACATTTGAAATGTTTTGGCAGGTAGCCAGGTAGGTAACAGCAAGCAGCGTACAGTACGTCAACAATCCCACAATGCACAGCCCAACCTAAGCTGCGTATTGCGATTTGAGGGTCACGGTCTGGTAACCTGTATGATTCTGTGTGATTCTGTGTGAGCTGTAATTCCTAAACCATTCCTCCAATTTGGATGTGAATTCACTCGATTTAAAGCTGGGAGACTGCACTTTAAGCCCATAGTCATTATTTAACTGTAACCTGAATATATCTTGGTAAATACCCAAAATAACAAAACTTGTGTCAGTGTCTAATTATTTCCTTACTGTAGGTTTATATCCTAAAAAAAAAGGCACATTAAAATGGGAAGTCCCATGTACAAATAAATTCAACACTGTTATAATTAGGGGGAATAAATAAGAACAAACAGCTTCTACCAACAACCTGCTGAGAGAAATACAATAGATAAGAAATGTTAATGCTGGTTTTCCGATCACTTGTTTTTCCGTTAATGCACATACAGTACAGTAGGTTCATTTTCAGAGTCATAGCACGCCACACAAATCCATTCTTTGGTACACCGGAACAATCTCAGTGGCAGCAGGACTTCATGCCTCTAATTACTTCTAAAGCAATAGAAAGTGGAGCGGGGGGGACATCATAGATATTTTCTCTTTAATTATACCAGCATCAGCCTTATCTGACTACAATAGAGGCACTGCAGCAGACTGTCTGTGTCCCAGTCCCAGACAATATATTTTCAGTCCGTCTTTATTACAGGTAGGTAAAAGCTGGCCCTGATGCCCTCCCTTCCCAAGGTAAGTAATGAGGGGAGCAGCAGGCTTTGGGCTCATTAGTACAATGATGAAAAGAGCTTTATTTAATATGTCATACTTTATACACTAACTGATCTGACTAGACTGCAAGGTGAGCTGAAGGGTGGTTTCTCGCAGTACTTCTGCTAGCATTTAAGTAATTTCAGACAAGTGGTTGAAATGCGTAAAATAATACACCAGAAAATAGGGTTCTTTGGGAAGGGTGTTAGTTCTCTGTGGATCCAAAATGACTATAATAACCCCTGGAGCGCTTCAGTGGTAAGTCTTTTACAAAAGGTTAATTTTCTATCACGGTTATCATAAAAATATAGTGGATGTGGCTTACTGAATTTTTTTTTTTGGATTTGTTCACAGATACTTTTGTGCAAATGTGTGTGAGAGTAGCATTATATTTCATTGTATTTGGGCCTTGTGTACGGGCCGTTACACAAGGGAGTTGGACAGGGCCTTAGAAGGGCATCAACCCAGCAGCAGGACCGGGACAGTGGGGAGAACAAGTATTTGATACACTGCCGATGTAGCAGGTTTTCCCACTTACAAAGCATATAGAAGTCTGTAATTTCTATCATAGGTACTCTTCAACTGTGAGCGACGGAATCTAAAACAAAAATCCAGAAAATCACATTGTATGATATTTAAGTAATTAATCTGCACCAGCAGGCTCAGGAACCGCTTTTTCCCATCTTTTGTAACCCTGCTGAACTCTGTGACGCATCCCATCATTAACCATACCCACCTGTCCACCACTTAGTACTGCCTCTCAAGGACCTTGTTGCACTACTCCCTTGTACTACTTGTCTACCTCAGGAACCTCATTGCTGTTATCCCTGCATTTTAGTTGCACATGCCACCTTGCACCTTGAATTTGCCTGCACTGCACATTTAGAATCGCCATTGTACTTGCTTTTCTCATTTTCGGATGTTACATGCACATCTTCCTCTGGAACCTCATTGCTGCTATCCCTGCATTTCAGTTGCACATACTACCTTACACATCCAACTTGCTCGATTGCACAGTCAGAATTGCCATTTGTACTTGCATTTGCCTGATCGCACAACAATTCATTCCCACTTGCACATACAAATACTTAATACTTGTACATTTGTAAAGGTTCTACCCTACCCTATTTGCCTTCCTTGTTCATTTAGAATTGCCATTTTGCACTGTATTTGGCTTCATTACTCATCTACACATTCCACATTTAACATACACTTTCCTTAATACTTGTATATTTCCTGCCCTCTTCTATTTGCACTTCTGGTTAGATGCTAACTGCATTTCGTTGTACTGTACTCATACTGTTCAATGACAAAGTTGAATCTAATCTAATATATATCTATATATATATATCTATATATATATATATATATATCTATATATATATATATATATATATATATATATATATATATATATATATATATATATATATATACATATAATATAATTATATGATAATAAATATATATTATTATGAGTGAAGCACTGTCATTACAGCCCAGGCCCCACAACGAGACGGAAATATGTGGTATGGAATTTTCCTTCTCTCCTTCCTGTATCCATAAATCTCCACCTCAGCCAGACTCCACAAGTGGAAGAGAAATCAAAAGTGCAATCAAGCAAAGTCAAACAGAGGAATCTGCCCTGCAGGCAACAACCTCTTACATGCGAGAAGAGGAGGAGCATAGTAAAAAGCAAAAAGAGAAAGGGAAGATAAAGGGGTACCCTGTGGGTAGTGGCTAGTCTAGATCACACAAATTAGTATTAAATAATAGAAGACTACTGTATCACTTTAAGTGGCAGATCCTGTCTGTTTCAATGAATCCACACCATTTAAGGTCAACGTGGTGTCCATTGAAACAAGTCAACAGAAAATATGTCATCCACACCAATGAGCCAGTCAGTGTACTACCAACGCATCATTCACCTGCTGTCAAAATGTTGTCTGATCTGTTGCAGGGCTGGGCTAATTTGCAAGACTCATTTTGGTGACTACTTGTTAAAAGTGTCCTGCACCACATTTTTCTTACAAATGTAATATCCTTGACTGATTAAGGTGCCAACCACATCATCAGATGACCAGACGGTTAATAAATACAGGTGGGTGAGTTTCATGTCTGCAGTACAGCAACTTTCTACTATATGGACAACCAGCATCTACCACCATACTTCTGAAAGAATGCCGAAGCAAAATTGTAGCTTGCCTCAAATACTTTTCAGAAAGTTTACATTTAATCCGCCCTAAAAGTTAGGGGAGGTAAGACCACCCCTGAAACAATCCATCTCATTCACGTCCATTCTCATTCCTAATAAACTAATGTACTACTTCTCTCATTGCAAATCAAAGGCTTCTCATCATAGCTAAAAAGTGCTCCCGTCATACCTGCTCCACTCTGGTCTCAGTCACAAAATCTTGAGCCAGATTATATAATTTTTCAATCGTTGTATCCAATTGTTAAATGTGCTTGCATCATAAAACAGCAAACTACATGCCTACAGACATTTCCTCACAGTTTAAGCTAGTAGAGAACACGATTCACTGTGGCACACCCATTCATCAGTAAGCTTTCCTGAGGGCATATCTGTACCATCCACAGACCTGATACTTTGAAAGCATCAGAGCAACTTATGCAACACACATGCCTTCAACTTGAGTAGGCCAAGGCACCACCATCAAATCCAGTTTCTGGTTTAATCATCCATCCGATAGACAACAATCATCCATCACCTCATATTATGTGGGTGGAAATCATTAACCAAACAACTGCTGGACGGCTTTTTGCCATATAGCTGAAAAATCCCTTCAGTAATTTTGACCTTTGAAGGCCAATGTTACATTTATGTAACACTGTCTTTGTTAAACACCCGGTAATGTGCTTGTATGGGATCGATACAAGGGAACACATTTCTTCAAAAAGACATTGTGACAAACAGTTTTGGTACCATCGGGTGGATGAGAAAATAAAAAGTACAAGCCTGCAAATTCTGATAATGAAAGTAATCGTTTATGTTGTCAAGAAAGTCATGCTGAAGCCTTGGTAACCTTTTTATACAAGGAAAACTGGATTCACATTGTTCTATGAAAGCATTCAATTGACTATTGCCCAGGGTTTTTTTTTCCAATGTACCACAAGATGGCAGGTCATATTGGTTTGCAGTATATTTAACATCATTTAAATGTATATCTTGGCTTCCTTTGGCTATTACTTGCAGACTGTCTCACACAACATCATTATGTACAACCCTGTTTCCAAGAAAGTTGGGACAAACAAAATAATGCAATGATGTGCGAACCCTTTAAACTCCATATTCAATAGAAAATAGTACAAAGACAACATATCATATGTTGAAACTGAGAAATTATATATATATATATAAGTATATTGCCAATTTGAAATGTATGCCAGCAACACATTTATGCGGCAGACATCGCTGACAGGGCAGTCTTAATTTCCATCAGGCATACATGTGTCCACGTTTGTCCTTCGCTCAATGTGTAGGTTGTTTAATAATAATGAAAATGGGGTGGCAGGTTACAGCAGTAGACCAATGCATTTCTAAATTGTAATCCATACATGGCGAGGTGAGAAATCGAAAGACTTTTCAAAGTAAAAAGAAAAATGCAGAAACATTCATTTTCAAGCTTGATTAAATATCTTTCAATCAATCAATTAATCAAATGTATTTATATAAAGCCCTTTTTACATCAGCAGTTGTCTCAGTGCTTTTACAGACACCCAGCCTGAAACCCCAAGGCGCAAACAACAAATGTGTTTATGCACAGTGGCTAGGAAAACCTCCCTAAAACAAAGCCTAAATACATTTTGCAAGCAGTAGCCATAGGCATTTCATATTTCATGAAGTGGAGATTGTTGTTACTTGATAACATCCTGTGCCTTGCATACCTCAATTTCATTTGGCAATATTATATTCACAGTTTCCATCCTAATCCTTAATTTCCTGCAATAAAGAAATGTTTTTCCATTACAAAATGCATAACAAAATTGTGGTTGCTTTTCTCAAATAAACTTTTCTCAATGGAAACATGTCAAAAACCAACAGAATAATTGACAAAACTCTTCCATGTCACCACCTTTTTGAAGAGGCTGTTTACCATTTATAGTGTAATGCAACTGAATAGGAAATAGGAGTATTTTCTAAGACAAATCTAATTCATATAGGACCAACAATACATTTGATGCATGCTATTGTTTTCTTGTGCTCTTACATTCACATTTTAAGAGGCATGCAATATATTCTGAAACCAAGAAAATGAAACATCTTGACCCATTCCACTGCCAAAATGCTGCGTTTTCAAATTAAAATTACAGGTGCTGTACTCATTTCAGAATAGCTTGAATTAGCTAGAAAAATAACATCACAGAGCTTTGTTCCCCCTCAATGTGGATATACAGTACCTGTAATGTACAAAAATGTGTACAAAAACATGCTATTCAGGTCATGCTAGTAACTGCCTATCTGCAGATTACACACTGTCACCAATTATTGTCTAATGCTACTAATCCCCTTCACCTGTTCTCAAAATGACTTTAGGAAGGTAAATCGTACCTGTAAGGGCCTACCATCTTATGGTAGAACAATCATGTTTCTGACCCATTGTGAGGACATGGTTTAAATACTGCAAGTGTTCATCATCAAAATAATGTATTATTGGTTCCTACACACACATACACATTCACATACACATGCACATACACATGCACATACACATGCACATACACATGCACATACACATGCACATACGTTGTGTTAGGAATGGGATATTTTCCTGTTACCTTTTTTCACGATGTGGTACATTTAGCAAACAATGCATTTCTATAAAATAGATATATTTGTATCTTCATAAGGGGACCATGTAGTGATTTATACTGTTATAAAGCTAGGATATTCTTGTTTTGGTATGTCTTTAAATGATTTTCAGTAATATTTGTACACATTAAAAATTACATTTCAAAGTTAAATGTGTTATGAACAAGCTTTTAAGTAAAAAAAACTGTTTAATATAAAATGCGTCCTTCTATTAGGTTTTTGGGATAATCTTAATATGCTCACAATGAACTTGGCAAATGACCGGCTAGACATTTTAAGATCCCTTGTTAAGTCTAGTCTATACATGCTTTGCAAGATCATTGTCCAGGAAGGAAAGTCATTTTTCCCAAATGCCTTTCATCTATGTTGCTGGTACATCCAGCTGAATGAATAAAAACATCTCTGTGTTGCCCTTTCACTTCTTACAGTACAGATGGGGTGGACCATGTGATCCATATACCCCAGCTTCCGCTAATAATTTAACTTAACTCATCAATTCATTGATTTAAAACAAATTGATTGAATTCATCCACTAAGCAGAGAAACAGTCTGTCTGCCCTAAATTTGCAAAGATAACTAACAGAAGCTGATTTTTAAGTAACATTACACTGACACACCATATTAATAATTAAAATATGATAAATTAAATGAAGCTCTCCTCTGGGAGAGATACGCTGGTAAACGGCTCTAAGACATCTTCATTATCCACCATCTTTCTTACTCTTACTTCATTGGTTGCCTTGATAAAACGATGTGTGTATTTGGATGTAGAGCTTGTGATTGACAGACACCACTGCTCCCCACTTTGTGACGTACTCTCTACTTAATGAAAAAGCCAGCGCTTGAATTGAAGAGGCAGATCGTAACGTTGAAACTCTGAGACCAAAGACAAGCACATTGCGATGTCTGAACAAATTGGATTGCAATGTTAACATTGGTGGTGTGCATATGTTAGTTGTAATTCAACACAGCCCATTGGACTATTTTTGCATTATGAGCTTCAGAGGTTATCTCTCTCTCTCTCTCTCTATATATATATATATATATATATATATATATATATATATATATATAGAGAGAGAGAGTAGAAAGATTACACACCCCTGTAAAAATGCCAGGTTTATGTGATGTAAAAGAATGAGACAAAGATAAATCATGTCAGAACTGTTTCCACTCTTAATGTGACCTATAATTTGAACAATTCAATTGAAGAACAAACTGAAATCTTTGAGCGGGGAAAATGAAAAATAAAAACCTTACAATAACCTTGTTGCATAAGTGTACACACCCTCTTATAACTGGGGATGTGGCTGTGTTTAGAATTAATCACATTCAAACTCATGTTAAATAGAAGTCATTACACACCTGCAATCATTTAAAGTGACTCTTATTAATCACAAATATAGTTCAGCTGTTCTAGTAGGATTTTCCTGACATTTTCTTAGTTGCATCTCAGAGCAAAAGCCGTGGTCCGCAGAGAGCTTCCAAAGCATCAGAGGGATCTCATTGTTGAAAGATATCAGTCAGGAGAAGGGTACAAAAGAATTTCCAAAGCATTAGATATACCATGGAACACAGTGAAGACAGTCATCTTCAAGTGAAGAAAATATGGCACAACAGAAACATTACCAAGAACTGGATGTCCCTCCAAAATTGATGAAAAGACAAGACCAAAACTGGTCAGGGAGGTTTCCAAGAGGCGTACAGCAATATAAAAGGAACTGCACGAATTTCTGGCAAGTACTGGCTGTGTGCTACATGTGACAACAATCTCCCGTATTCTTCATATGAATGGGCTATGGGAGTAGGGTGGCAAGGCGGAAGCCATTTCTTACAAAGAAAAACATCCATGCCCGGCTGAAGTTTGCAAAAACAAACATCAAGTCCCCCAAAAGCATGTGGGAAAATGTGTTATGGTCTGATGAAACCAAGGTTGAACATTTTGGCTATAATTCCAGAAGGTGTGTTTGGCGCAAGAACAACACTGCACATCACCCAAAGAACACCATACCCACAGTGAAGCATGGTGGTGGCAGCATCGTGCTTTGGGGCTGTTTTTCTTCAGCTGGAACCGGGGCCCTATTCAGGATGGAAGGAATTATGAACAGTTCCAAAAACCAGGCAATTTTGGAACAAAACCTTCAGGCGTTCCTTAGAAAGATGAAGAGGATGTTCACCTTTCAGTACACATCCAAATCCACAACAGCATGGCTTCACCAGATGAAGATTAACCTTTTGGAATGGCCCGGCCAGAGCCCAGACCTGAATCCAGTTGAACATTTGTGGGGTGATCTGAAGAGGGCTGTGCACAGGAGATATCCTCGCAATCTGATAGATTTGGAGCGCTTTTGCCAAGAAGAGTGGGCAAATAAATATTGCCACATCAAGATGTGCCATGCTAATGGACTCCTACCCAAAAAGACTGAGTGCTGTAATAAAATCAAAAGGTGCTTCAACAAAGTATTAGTTTAGGGGTGTGCACACTTATGCAACCAGGTTATTGTGTGTTTTTTATGTTTTATTTTCCCCCTCCAAGATTTCAGTTTGTTTTTCAATTGAATTGTTCATGTTATAGGTCACATTAAAGGTAAAAAATGTTGTGACAGGATTTATCTTTGTCTCATTCCTTAAGTAACACAATTCAGAACAAATCTTCATCAGCTTACTTTCACTTCATCATCTAAGACTTTTGTGTCATATTGTGAATAGATGGTCCTCTCACAATCACACTCATTGGTAGCCCATTCAATTTGTAATCATCAAATGGAAATTTACTTGCATCAACAATATCACATTGTATTTGTCTGGAATTCAAAATATTGTTTGCATGCCACAGATCAGTGATTGCTATATAAATATAGCTATTTGTGAAAGTGAATCACAGTAATACTGGCTAATGGTTTAGCACGTGCAGTGTGTGTACACTACCTATGTATAATCACTGCAGATTGGGAAAAGCAACAGAAACATGAACTCCCCTGGCTCTGGTTGGTTATTTGAGGCAGCACTTTTAAAATACGTAAGTGAAAAAGTAAGACATCTGCTGTAGCAGGCCTGTTCCCTGAGAAACTTCCCCCACCAGAGAAAGTGGAGACTCAGGAGGTTAGTGAATGGCAGGGCATTAATTAGAATTGAGACTTTCAAGCTTGCTTGTGTCTAGTAACAGGATTGGCTATTGTGCTTCGGTGGAAATTAGGTTGACCAAAGGTTTTTCTATTTCCTCTGCTCCTTTTTAACAATAACCACTGAAGACTATCCCATCTGTCCTCTGCCATTAACTGCTGAGGCCTGACATCAACTCACTGTACTAAGAGGATGACTTGATTACTCAGTGGTCCAAAGTCCTGCAGGCATGATTCAAATGTGGGAGATTTTAGCATGTGGAATGTGGCCACGCTACTATGAATTGTCTTACAACCATTGTGTTAGTGATAGTTTTTTTACTGTGCTGAGTAGAACTTGGCGAATCAGCCAATATCAGCCATTACGGTAAATGCATTATCAGGATGTGGTCATTTGCAGTCATTTTGCTGAGGTAGTGCCCGGAATAGACTGAAATCCAGTATACGTCTGAAAATATTGATTTATGAAGAAAAGGCTTTGTATATTTTAATTTATAAGGGGAGAGGCAGGGGAACACACTGGCCATTTTTTTATCAGACGCACAGAGCCTTAGATAAAGCTTAATCCATCTGGAGTCATCAGTAACGGACGTCGCATAAACAATTGACCGAATGACTGAAGCTACAAACTAACATCCCCAGGTTTAGAACCAGGAGTCTCTAGTGGACGTGGCTCGGTTCAGTATTGCAGTAAGAAGACCACACACCATGCCATCCACCGAAAAGTAAGCTAGGAGTAGCAGATCAAATGGCGCTCCATTTGAATGGAGCTCTATCAACTTCACTTAAAAATAAGTTCCTTCAAAATTGAGTTGGAGCAAAATAAATTACTGAAATGTTTTATATATAATCCATATAGTCCCTGGACAAAGGGGCTGGTTTTGGATTGGCTGTAGTGTGCCCACAAGTTGTTCTACAATGGTAAAGGTATGCAGGGTCCATCGTAAACTCTCCTTTAACAGCTCCTATTTGGGCCAGTTTATCTGAAATCTAATGGCCCAGACTGAACTTTTATGATATTGTACAGAATTATTGTATGTAAATACCAAATCATCAGACAATTGATTTATACCAAAGTTTTGCATGTGAGAATAGTCGAGCTGATACACTTTACTTTTTAGTAAATAGTTATAAAAATATTACTATAAATATCATTATCATCTTTTCATGAAGATACTTGCATTTGAGGTGACAAATAAAAGATTGTTAATAAAATAAGTTAGTTAATATATTTATGGTTACAGAAATATGGAGCAATACACATTCAATGCAACAGGTGGGGTTGTTGAACTACTTAGTTCACAGGCTTCTTGTTTGTTCACGTTTACTAGGTCCTGTAAGCTAGCTAGGCCTACAGGTCGGTACCGCTACATAGTAGTAGTAGTAGTAGTAGCAATATGATGTCAATCCACCCTGGTAGGATACCCGATAATAGGTTAATGAAAATCAACATTGCTCTATAGGTGATATAGCAGCTGCTGTACACCTAATAATAGTGTCATAGGAGCTAGCTATATATGTAATGTTTGCGTATTTGATGACAACATAGATTTATAATACCAAATGAAATGTCTTCGCACTAATTAGTAATATTCCCAACCAATGTACAAGGAACCAGCAGAAAACTGTACTAGACACTCCTTTTCGGATTGGCTGTAGCCTACTGATGGCAAGCAAAATGTGTCAAACATTTGCATAATGTAGCCCGTGGCTCCATCTTTCAGTGCCTCCAACGTTTGCTTCACACAGCTCAGTATCCCACACTGCCCTGCACACACAGTCACGTGACACAATTGAACTATACATTAAATGTGGTAGTAGTTATACATCATTATCTGTTCATTATTATTGAAAAATACCCAGCCACGACCCATCTTCAATGCTCTTACTGAGGGAAGGAGGTTGTTGGCCAAGATCTTGCGATACATGGCCCCATTCATCCACAATACGGTGCAGTCTTCCTGTCCCCTTTGCAGAAAAGCATCCCCAAAGTATGATGTTTCCACCTCCATGCTTCATGGTTGGGATGGTGTTGTTGGGGCTGTATTCATTATTCTTCGTCCTCCAAACACGGCGAGTGGAGTTTAGACCAAAAAGCTCTATTTTTGTCTCATCAGACCACATGACTTTCTCCCATTCCTCCTCTGGATCATCCAGAAGGTCATTGGCAAACTTCAGACGAGCGCTGGCTTGAGCAGGGGGACCTTGTGTGCACTGCAGGATTTTAATCCATGACAGCGTAATGTGTTACTAACGGTTTTCTTTAAGACTGTGGTCCCAGCTCTCTTCAGGTCTTTGACCAGGTCCTGCCGTGTAGTTCTGGGCTGATCCCTCACTTTCATCATGATCATTGATGCCCCACGAGGTGAGATCTTGCATGGAGCCCCAGACCGAGGGAGATTGACCGTAATCATGAACATCTTCCATTTTCTAATAATTGCGCCAACAGTTGTTGCCTTCTCACCAAGCTGCTTGCCTATTGTCCTGTAACCCATCCCAGCCTTGTGCAGGTCTACAATTTTAGATCTGATGTCCTTACACAGCTTTCTGGTCTTGGCCATTGTGGAGAGGTTGGAGTCTGTTTGATTGAGCGTGTGGACAGGTGCAGTTAATACAGGTAACTAGTTCAAACAGGTGCAGTTAATACAGGTAATGAGTGGAGAACAGGAGGGCTTCTAAAAGAAAAACTAACAGGTCTGTGAGAGATGGATTTCTTACTGGTTTGTAGGTGATCAAATACTTATAAAATTCTAATTAATTATTTAAAAATCATACAATGTGATTTTCTGGATTTTTATTAGATTCTGTCTCTCACAGTTGAAGTGTACCTATGATAAAATTACAGACCTCTACATTCTTTGTAAGTTGGAAAACCTGCAAAATTGGCAGTGTATCAAATACTTGTTCTCCCCACTGTATCTAACATCTCTTTCCATTTGTAGTCTGACCTTGCAAACAGATTGGTTTGCAAAGGTAAAATAAGCGTGACAACAGATTTTAGCCTATTGAAACAGACAGAGCAATGCATCTCCCTCACCAAAGGATTAATCTAAATGTGAGATATATTTGGGGACATTTAGCAATTTGACTATTGTTCTATTTTACAATAAAGGCATGCGAAATGCCCCAATTAGAAAGAGCCTTGACGTGTCAAATAAGGTAGGAATGTTGATTAGTCATTGGATTCACATTCAACTGTACATAACAGGATGGCACAATCATAAAACAAAAAAAAGTTCAAAACTCTGCATACCCTTAGTTCTTAATATTGTGTATTGCCCCTTATAACGACACAAACTGGCACGAACAAAGCACAAAATACTATTTTGGTAGAATTTGGAGCGTGTTGGGGGGCTGAGTGACCTCAGAATGACCTATAAAATATTCTTTAATATCACTAAAATGATAGCAGCACAAACAAAAATTTTAACAGCCCAAAAAGCACAAATAATTCAGCCTATGTTGCCGAAGTTTTGATTTGGGTGGAGGGCCAACTGCAAGCAGGTGCTAAATAGCATACATTTTCTATAAATGCCACTTACTTGTGGTCCTCTGTAGCTTATGTATGTTTGGCTTCTCTGGGTTCAAATCCAACTTGGACATGTAAACACTTATACAATGTATGTTAGATTGATTTGGATAAAACAGACATGCAGGTCTTTGACTTTTTTTTGGACAATTTAGGTGCATGTATTTTGAGCGCAAAATTGCCAGCTGTTGAATTGTGTTGTGCAGGCAATGACCACTTTACATCAGCCATAACATTATGTCCACCTGCCTAAAATTCCTTTAAGTCCTTTAAGCTGTGAGGTGGGTCCTCCATGGATCAGACTTGTTTGTCCAGCACATCCCATCAATTGGATTAAGATCTGGGGAATTTGAAGGCCAAGGCAACACCTTGAACTCATTGTGTTCCTTAAACCATTCCTGAACAATGTTTTTGCTTTCTGGCAGGGTGCATTATCCTGCTGCAAGAAGCCAGTGGTATACCATTGCCATGAAAGGGTGCACAATGGTATGCAACAATGCTTAGATTCAAAGTAACATCCACATTAATGTCAGGACCCAAGGTTTCACAGCAGAACATTGCCCAAAGCATCACACTGCTTCCACCAGATTGCCTCATTCCCAGAGTAAAAGGAAACGTGATTCATCAGACCAGGTCACCTTCTTCCATTGTTCCGTGGTCCAGTTCTGATGCTCATGTGCCAATGGGCAGCATGGACACCCTGACTGGTATGTGGCTTCGTAGCCCCATATGAAACAAACTGCGATGCAATGTGTGTTCTGACAGTTTTCTATCAGTACCAGAATTCACTTTTTCATTAATTTGAGCTACAGTAGCTCGTCTATTGGATTGCACCACACATGCCAGCTTTAGCTCCCCACGTGCATCAATGAGCCTTGGCCACCCATGACCCTGTCGCCGGATCACCATTTTCCTTCCTTGGACCACTTTTGATAGGTACTGACCACTGCAGACCGGGAAAACCCCACAAGGGCTACAGTTTTGGAGATGCTCTGACCCAGTCGTCTAGCCATCACAATTTGGCCCTTTTGAAAGTTGTTCAGATCCTTACACTTGCCCATTTTTCCTGCTTCTAACATATCAACATTGAGGACAGCTGCCTATTATATCCCACCCACTGACAGGTGCCATGATAACGAGATTATTAGTGTTATTCACTTCATCTGTCTGTGGTCATAATGTTATGGCTGATGGGTCTACAATTTTATAGTCATGTTTTATGGTGTATTATGTTTGTGTGATTAGACATTTCATCGTATTACCTAAAGCAATCAATGACTTTATCAATCACATTTGAATCACATTTATTCATAAAACCCTTTTAACAGCCACAGTTGTAACAAAGTGCTTTTACAAAACGCCCAGCCAGAATATTTATAGTGGCTTGTAGGTATACTATAACACACCATGAAAAAGATTATGATCCTCTAAAAGTGATTTGCTGCTCATTGACCCCATCTTTTAGATAAATCACAGTGTTGATGAGTACAATGCTGTATGATCCTCGAGGAAAGATTTCCCTGTTATTCTGAAACACTAAGTTTCTGTACATTATCTCATCTCTCATTCTCTCATCTTCATCCGGTTATCCGGTATCGGGTCGCGGGGGCAGCAGCTCCAGCAGGGGACCCCAAACTTCCCTCTCCCGAGCCACATTTGCCAGCTCTGACTAGGGGATCCCGAGGCATTCCAAGGCCAGTGTCGAACAGGACAGGATCTGTACATTATAGGTCATTAAATTTAACTTAAAATGCATTATGAATATTTGTATACAACATCATGAATTTACATGAGTCACTACGAACCTCTATAATGATGATTATAATGCATTATATTGCTTTATGTATAATGCTGAATAATGTGTTACCAATTAAAATGTCACCCCTGTCATTTATGTCTCAGAATAAACAGTGAAATTCAAACAGAGAAGATAAACTGACAAAATCAAACAACAAAAAGTAGATTGTTTTCAAAAACTATTATTGTTAATTTAACTACAACATACTAATGACATCCACAAACACTGCCATAGACTCTCTGTAATTTCCACAAACACTGCCAAAGACTCTCTGTAATTTGCAAACTCAAAGCCCTCTCAATATATTCTTGCACCTTTGGCAACATTTGATAAAATAAAGATGTAATGAGTGAAACCCTAAAGCCTACTTCTGTCTTGCTAAATCACTCATTTAGTGGAAAGAATAATGATGAAATAGTGTAAAGAATAATGATGAAAAAACTGATGTTTGATGTGTAAACTTCTTAAACCCGCAAATCTCATGAAAATGATCTAGATTATGCATGAGCACGATAGGCCTTTGTCATCAAAATCAGCCCAATTTTAACTGAAAGCTTAAACAACATTCGGTTGCTTTCTTGTGGATCACTAGGCTCCATCAGACCTGCTCCCCCAGCCCTGTCAGTCTGTAGCTTCTTTCCCTTATTCTTGCCTGTTTTAACAAGTTATTGTTATTAAACTGAAATGTATAATAAATAAAGGCTTAATGAGTGATCAATCTATTCAAATGTTGTATCTGTCCGTTTAAACTGGTACAATATTTGTTTCTCACTTGACTAACCTTCAGCAGAGCTGCCAGCACCACATCTCTTGAAGAACTTTCTTGTATCCATACAGTACCCTAGCATAGCTACAGTAGCTACAGGTTGAGGAATGCCAGGATATACAATTGCATTATGATCATCACTAATGATTAAAGTTTCACAAAGATTAACTGTTTAGAAAAAATAATCTATGGCTACTATAAATATGATTGCTTTGTTATAATTTTATCTCCCAAGTAACCTACACTCTCACTGCAAGTGGAGTTTCCTTACTGTACATCATGAAGGTTAGATCTAGATTGGCTAATGTTACCTAAAAAGCAAATAACGTTAACTGTAAATTCTAAATTATCTTTTAATTCGTTAAAATTCATGTAAATAACCGCAGCAGTCGGTCACTGCGCGTAACAACAGCGTTTACTCTAGTCACGTGTAGGGATAGCATCTAGAAGAAATGCTTTACTAACATGAGTAGTAAAAATGCTGAGCACCAGATGCTCAGCATTTTTGAACAACATTTTGCCTATACAATGTGTAAAATAAAATAGTACATTTACTTGCTTTGAATTCAACAACATTTTAATGAAAACATTTCAAATATTAAGCGCTCAGCATTTAGCTAGCACATACACTGCGTATAGTGGCTGTAAAACGAAAATCTAAAACTGACTTGAAATTAAATAAAAATGTTTTGCTAAATGCTTTGGCCAGAGTTTGGCCAGAATCTGTGGCTTCAGGATGATGTTACAGTGCATGATGCATTTCTTAGCATTTCTGTACTTCGCTATGCTGCAACTACCGCTCCTTCTGTGTCCAGTGAGCTGTGTAAAGTAAAAGCCGTCGCCGTCCGTTATGCATCGGATCATCTCTTATCAGCCACTCGTTTTACATCTACAATCCAAGACAGCAGCTGGGACAGGATGCTTACAGTTGTGCTCATAAGTTTGCATACCCTGGCAGAAATGGTGAAATTTTGAAAATGTGACAAATCACATAAATGACCCTGAACAAAAGTTTACATACTCTTGAATGTTTGGCCAGACAGACAAGGTGACACACACAAGTGAAATGGTCAATTAAAGGTGAATTTCCCATACCTGTGGCTTTTCAAATTGCAATTAGTGTCTGTGTATGAATAGTCAATGAGTTTGTTAGCTCTCACGTGGATGCTCTGAGCAAGCTAGATACTGAGCAATGGGGAGCAGAAAAGAACTGTCAAAAGACCTTTATAAAGATGGAAAAGGATATAAAAAGATATCAAAGCCTTGCAAATGCCTGTCAGTTCTGTTTAATCACATATTTAGAAAATTCAAGGAATCTCTTGATACCAAGTCAAGGTCAGATAGAACAAGAAAGATTTCAGCTAAAGCTGCCAGAAGAATTGTTCGGGATGCAAAGAAAAACATACAGGTAACCTCAGGAGAAATACAGGCTGCTCTGGAAAAAGACAGTGTGGTTGTTTCAAGGAGCGCAATACGACGATAATTGAACAAAAATGAGCTGCATGGTCAAGTTGCCAGAAAGAAGCCTTTACTATCTCACAGCTTCTGGCACACTGTAATTTGGAGTGACGAGACCAAAATAGAGCTTTATGGTCACAACCATAAGCGCTATGTTTAGATAGGGGTCAACAAGGCCTATAGTGAACAGAATACCATCCCCACTGTGAAGAATGGTGGTGGCTCACAGATGTTTTGGGGATGTGTGAGCTCTCAAGGCACTGAAGTGGGAAGGGTGACAAAGATGACAAGCAAACATTTTAATACGATACTATGAATTTAAATGGGGAAATTGAGCAATGGGCCAGTGACTGTCTGTGTCTACTGGCTGACCTTAGGTCTTAATGGCCCTTAATTCTTATTTTTGATAATTAATAGTTATTTTTTTGGGGACAGCTACATAGGTACTACATCTCCATATCAAACTGCAACATCATCTGTAGAAAAAACATAATGAAACAAAAACATGTTTTAACTTATTTAGGGTAACTAACCGGGATTTTAAGAATAACCCTGGCTCTGTAAATGTTATATATGCATTATTTGATATCATTTTAACCAGTAGTGCTAATGAGCCGAAGCGTTCTAAGAGCCTGGAGCGTTATACTTTAGCTACTGTACGAGCACCCAGGTGTACAGTGAAAGTGATGACAATCCACGCTTGATATACTATACAACTCCCTATGATAGACATTAATTGTGTAGCTTCAATATTATACAAAGCAAGACCTTTTCACTTAAATGTCCTTGGGAAAAAGCACACTGTATCACAACGCTGGCAGTTCTCTCCTTCGATCAATAGGCAATGAAATAGATGAAGGCTGGAGTTTCATAATTCTAACTGATGACATTCAGTGTAGCTGCAGTCTGGAGGTATGCCATCTAGTCACACTCAGACACATCCTCACTTGTAAATCAGGACAAGTGCATGCCAAAATGTATATCCAAGTTAAGAGAAGACTAAACTTGGGATAAACTGGTTGCACATTTTGTATTGGGATGACCAGAAGTGTCTCTTGGCCACCAAACCACAAGTAAAGGCAATAATTATACAAAGGATGAAAACAAGGCTCACTCTTTAAAACCAATAACATGTCATTATTAGAATGCCATTTGGCTCAAGCTACAGTATGTCAACTTATTCTTGGTGGGCCATATTCTGCATACACATTCTGCACCGTGAACTATTAGTCATATTTGTCCATATTTTATATAGATAAGATTTTAGCATTCCTTGTAAGCATTATTTCTTGTTTCATGTAAATGAAAATGTAAACACTAAATGTGTTATGAATGTTACAGACAGTGCATGTAGGCATCTAAATACGAAAAAAAGGAATGCTGTATACAAAATGGTAAAAAAAAAATAAAATAAGACAAAAAGACACAAATAAATAAATATAAACGCACCAAAACTTTTGATGCAGTCAAAGGGGATGATGTCACTTATTTTGTGATATTGATGCAGGAAATAGGTCAATGAAACATGACCATAACAATGGAAATTGTCAGGGTTCGGAAAGATAATGTGCAGGAAAGATGCAAAATGATCCTATATTTAGTGTATTATTTGTTTGCATGCAACACACTTTGGTGAGTTAAGAATTGGAGCATGACGCTTGTATAGGTGTCAGCCTCAATACAACGCATGTAAATGCTATCACCATTCAACTGCAGTCACTCCTATTCTTGAAAAAAATATGTTTTCTCACAAAAACAGACAAATATAAAACAATTGGATCTGAATAATAAAATTGTGGGCTCGTTACAATAAATAAATCATGATGGATTTGAGAAATATCCACTTTGTTAGATCAGATTTGTTGACTGTGTACCAATGACAGCATCCTTCTATCCACCACAGTCTGCATTCCATTGACCTCTTTACAGCATTTATTTCCACGGAGCATTAAGCATTTTAATTACGGAAAATAACCAGCTCAATAAATTCAGTCCATAGCCAATGATGAAGAAAGCATGCTCAATTAAACTGCTTATCAATCATAGTCTGATATGGGTTTTCAGGAGGAAATCTTTTTTTTTTGTTATAAACATTTGAGTACATCATTACAGAAATATTTCACAATTTTACCTAATATTAGCTTAATTTACCTAAAACACTAACTTGTTTTACAGTAAACAAACATTTCATAGTCCAAAAATAATGATGATTGTGGACAGTCCTTGGATCGGCTCTGCCTACAAAATCTAGTGTTGTTCTCGAGCGCTGACCCTGAGCTTTTTACACAAAATGAAACAAGAAAAATTGTTTGTTACTGATTCAACTGCTGTTTAGCCCTTTAAGAGTTTAATGCCAGAAAGATTCTCAAGGACCATGAATGGTAATACCAGAGTATATCTTCATATACATTCTTTGAATGAGAAAAAAGATTAACGTGTACTGTATGTGCCATTATTTAAGTCTGCTTCTGTGAAATTATATGTGGCAATTTCTGTTTCTATTGTTTTGAAGTGTTTCGATATTGAAGCTACCAGCTCAGCTGCCTGACACTAAAGCCAAATCACCATGTCAATGTCTTAGATAATGATACGGCATGCACAGAAGATTGTGGAGGACGACAGGATCCAGCACCAGGAGACAATATCATGTCAACTCAGTATGAATCTATGGCCAAGCCACCCACTTTCTCTACCTCCATCTTCTCAACACCAGCATTCTGCTTACCTTCGGTCTACCAGCTGGACTCAGTTTACCACTGCTGTATAACCTAGTTTAAACACTGGATATGACTTCCGTAAAAATAACATAAGGACACCACGTGCTAGAGTAGTTAGAAATAACAAGGGTTAACTTGTACAGTTGACTTCCTCTTATGTACTGGACCATGGCTTAACATGTTGTAGGCTAAATCGTTGAAATATCTGAAAATGCACAAGCAGAGGAGGTCACAGATAGTTACTCTGGAGTACATTATCTCTGGAGTAGATTAAATATGAATTTGGCTGGATTATGGAGATGACCTGACATTTTTTAATACAAACCCGATTCCAAAAATTTTGGGACACTGTACAAATTGTGAGTAAAAAAGGAATGGAATAATTAACAAATCTCATAAACTTATATTTAATTCACAATAGAATATAGATAACATATTGAATGTTAAAATTTGTAATGTCATGCCAAATATCGGCTCATTTTGGATTTCATGAGAGCTACACATTCCAAAAAAGTTGCAAAGTGGAAAAGTGTTCTGTGAAGTTCATTTTGGAAAACTGGGACGCCATGTCAATCGGACGAAAGAGGACAAGGACAAACTAAGTTGTTATTAGCGCTCAGTTCAGAAGCCTGCATCTCTGATGGTATGGGGTTGCATGAGTGCGTGTGGCATGGGCAGCCTACACATCTGGAAAGGCACCATCAATGCTGACAGTTATATCCAAGTTCTAGAACAACATATGCTCCCATCCAGACGTTGTCTCTTTCAGGGAAGAACTTGCATTTTCCAACATGACAATGCCAGACCACATACTGCATCAATTACAATATCATGGCTGCATAGAAGAAGGATCCGGGTACTGAAATGGCCAGCCTGCAGTCCAGATCTTTCACCCATAGAAAACATTTGGCGCATCATAAAGAGGAAGGTGCGACAAAGAAGACCTAAGACAGTTGAGCAACTAGAAGCCTGTATTAGACAAGAATGGGACAACATTCCTATTCATAAACTTGAGCAACTTGTCTCCTCAGTCCCCAGACATTTGCAGTCTGTTATAAAAAGAAGAGGGGATGCCACACAGTGGCACAGTGTACATAGAGTAACAAACAAGTTCCCCAATGATCATTCTAATAGGTTTACTATAACAGAGAACAAATAGTGCACATAAAAAAGAAAAATATAATAATAAACAAAATGCTAATTGTGAAGCAAGTGAAACACTTTGAATCATTTTGTAAGTTTTATGATTGTCATTGTCTAGCACTGCAGGGCATTCTACTTACCTGTAGCACCAACACATAGTAATTCAAGAAAGTGAGCAACAGTTCAACAACATGAATGCGCAGATCAAACTGAGCAACCCAATCAACAACATTAATGCAGATCAAACTGAGCAACCCAATCACCACTGTTAATGTGCAGATCAAACTGAGCAACCCAATCACCACTGTTAATGTGCAGATAAAACTGAGCAAACCAATCAACAACATTGATACACATACAGTATCATGCTATTGTACATGGCATGATTTCTTTTTCAGAAATAACTACAAATAAAATACTCAATATACTTTACTTTCTTTTAACATGCTGTATTGTGTGGTAATTATTCAACAGTTGATTTGTTTTATTCTAAGTGCTTAAGGAGCATAAGTTCCTGCTAGAATGTCTATCAATGTCATGTCCAACGTTTTGGAGAAATTATACTATTGACACAGTTGACAAGACTAAACGAGACACAGGTGACAAGACTAAACTAGACACAGGTGACAATACTAAACGAGACACAGGTGACAAGACTAAACTAGACACAGGTGACAAGACTAAACTAGACACAGGTGAAACCAATAAACACAGGGAATTTAAACAGAAAATGGAAATGTAACATTTTGCATGACACAGACAGTGACTGACCGTTACACATCACACATGAAATGAAATTATTTAGGGTAACGATCTAAGGTAGAGGTGTCAAACCGGTTCCACGGAGAGCCAAGTGTCTGCAGGTCTCTAAATGGCTAGTTTCTACCCTCAACTAGTTGATTAGGTCTGAAATGGGAACCAATTTAAAGGAAAAACCAAAAACCTGCAGACACTCGGGCCTCCGTGGAACCGGTTTGACACCTGTGATCAAAAAAGATGAAGCAGAATATAATTATAAATTATTATCAAAAGCTAATATCGCTTCACTTTATTTTGTATTTTTTTTATAATGTCCTATAAACATCTCATAAATGATCACATGGACGTTTAATAAATACATACACGTATAATGTGTTACCCACATTTAGACCTGTTAATATGAATACCACATAATAAACAAACTGTTCACAAATGTATCATACTTGTTATTGTAAGATTACACTGTGTAACTTTTTTTTTGTTCCAGGGTAGTAAGTGTTTTTTCCTAATTGCTTATGCCTCAAAAGTATGGAAAATGGCTATAATTCCCCACAATGTTTTATTATCTGACCAGGACTGTGATATTTTGAAATGTACCTATTTTCCAGAACATTACAGATAGATTCAGTGCTGATTAAACACCAGTAATAAAAATGTAGTATAAATACAGGATTACAAGAGCGTCAAGACCTTACTTGATGCTGAGAGGTCATAGGAGACTTCAAAATGGTGGCATTCCTGATGGGTCTTCAAGGCAGTGTAACCAGGTTTCCTAGATGTCTTTGCCTTTGGGACTGCAGGGACACCAGGCGCACTACCACAGGCAGGACTGGCTACAGTTCTCTGTGGGAAAGAACAACATCAAGTGGGAGCCTCTGGTGGATCCCCGGAAGGTGCTGATGCCACCACTGCACATCAAATTGTGCCTTATGAAACAATTTGTCAGAGCTCTAGATAAGGAATTGGCAGCCTTCAATTACCTTCAAGACTTCTTCTCTAAGTTGTCTGAGGCAAAGGTCAAAGCCGTTGTCTTCGCTGGACCGCAGATTAAGAAGATCCTGGAGTGCAATTAATTCCCCAAGATGCTCCATAAGGAGAAAGCGGCTTGGAACAGCTTTGTCGCAGTGGTTTGGGGCTTCCTGGGCAACCACAAGGCCGAAAACAATGTGGAGCTGGTTGAGACTCTGCTGAAGGTCTACGGCACAATGGGCTGTTGGGTGTCCCTCAAAGTCAAGAAGAACATGGGAATGTACTTGGAGGAGCAAGGTGAGCGCTTACACCAGGATATTCTGGGCTTTGAACGCCAAAGTCCAAGGTCAGTATAACAACAACATGATGGGAAACTACATTTGGGGGCTGATTTGTGAAATTGATTTACAGTATAGTCGTAAATCTTTAAAAAGTATGCACTTCTAAATCTGTTGTAGTCAGATTTGTAATATTTTAGTATAAATACATGTTCCTATGGATTCGGACTTTGGATACACAAATTTGTCAATTTTCTCATTTAAAAAAAAAAACTTTCCTGGTCACAAAAGCAAAATATGTGGAGAATAATAGCAATTTCTGATACTTTTTAGGCATAAGCAATTACGAAATAACTCTTACAACCCAGAAACATAAATTGTGTTACATACTGTTATTATGAAGTGCCACCAGTGTTATAATTGGTCACCAAACCCTGTTTTTATCTTGGTCATCGAAATACATTGTATTGTTGTCTAGCATGTTGTAAGTGGTTGTGCTTTCTTATCAACCAGATTCAATTTTCTCGTGTACATGGAGCTTGAGCTCTTCTCTGTATTCTGGTGAGCATTGTTGTAGAAAAGGAGAGAGCAGTACTGCTGGCCAGTAATTAGATCTGGGGGACTGCCAGAGACTTTCAAGCTGCAGCCACGTAAACCCCAAGCAATTTTGAGCTGCACTGCAGGGTGAATAACCCATGGAGCACTGTGTCTATCTCTGTCTCTGTCCGTCTCATGCACACATACAAACACACACTATGTATATCTAGACACTATACACCTCTGCACACATACAGGACAGGTCCACTGGTGAGCTCCACCGGTCCCCTTTCCAACCCCAATTACTGTATCAGTAGCTCCAAGGGCAAGCCTGTGGTAGGGCAGAGTGGGCCATAGCTTGGGGGGGGGGGGGGGGGGGGGGGGCTCACATTATTATTAGTGTCCACTGGAGATTTCTCTGTGACTGGCCAGATCAGGGTGTAGCTTTCAACTTACATGATTCAGCACACAGTGAGGATAGCCAAGCAGGGCTGAGTAACTTATATTTACATATTTACATCTTAGTAATTTTTACGGACACTCTTATCCAGAGCGACCTAAAGTCACTGCGTTCATCTTCAGATGGTTGGAGATCAGCAAAATGTGGCAAAACAAAGTGCTTAAAGGTAGGGTGGGGCACCTCCCCATGCCACTCTGGATTCTAGCACCATGGTCTTGTAGCATACGGCAAGCGTATGTAAAGTGACTATGGCATTGTGCAAGGGGTTTGGAAGGGAATTGATTGCACAGGGAGCGGGGAGCCTAGCCAACAGCAATTTGCAGTTCTGAAGAGAGTGAAAGAAACATTGATGCGTGCATACAATAACGCTCTTGAGAATACGACAACCAATTCTCAACCCTCTGACAGAAAGAGAGATTATATACAGTAATTTCAGTAAGACCATCGTAGTCTCATTTTCAGGTCACACATTATGTCTTTGACTCCAGGCAAACTTTGTATTATTTGTCATTCTTAGATTAGACAAATCTGATCTGAAGAAATAACTTTTCTCCTAGCTGAGACAGCAATATTTAAATGAAAGGAGTGACATTATTAAGTTGCTGCAGTATTTTAACAATAACTTCCTTGAAGTTCAATGTTTCTTTTGTTTAATATGATACAGGTTTCATTACAGATATCAGCAAACTTTAGCAACTGTTAGCAATAAAGTGAATGGATATCAGTAAGCATGTTTTATTTTATGTTATGTTCAAATTACCTTCAAATAATATCAAATCATATTGAGTATAATAGAGCTGAATCTAGAAAATTGTGGAATGTTGTGTTAATAAAGAGTATGAGTAAAAAGTGTGGACACGCCAACTTATTCAAGGGTTTTCTTTGTGTTCACTATTTTACACATTGTACAATAATAGTAAAGACATCAAAACCATGAAATAACACATATGGAATCATGTAGTAACCAAAAAAGCTTCATAAAATAGTCACCTGGAATGCTTTTCCAACCAACTCAAAGGTGTTCTGACATAATTGTGTGTGTGTGTGTGTGTGTGTGTGTTAGAAGTTAGAAGCAGATAAGATGGTCCCCCAACAGTAATAAGAACATTTTGCAAACATTTTAAATGTGTCCCCCAAATGTGAAATTCACTCCTACTCACTTGGGTCCAACTCATTCCAAACCATCTCTATTGGGTTAAGAGTGTCTGCAATATCATTTTCATATGTAAATAACAAAATTACAAAAATACAATATGATGGGACAGGAGTCTGACAGACAGCTGAGAGAAGCTCACATGAAAAAGGGCCAGGGCCAGCCATGTCTGATTCAGAGTTATTCTCTCCATCTGACTTTCTCGCTGTCTGAATCATCTCCTCTGACTGTCATTTTTGTCTTATTCTTTTGTGATTCATTTGACTGTTCTTTATCTCCATCCTGCTCTCTCTATAAATACCTCTGTCCAACTCATACTTCCTTGTCTCTTCATCTTTCTTTCCATCTCTGTTTCCCTCTCACTCTTTCTGTCTTAGTCTGTCTCTCTCTTGGTTGAGTCTCAGCCACTGTGACATGAGCCAACTGTGCCTCGAAGCAGCTGCCAGCAAACGGGCACACCATCTCACTCTCTCTGTCTTCTATCTTCCTTCCTTTCTTGCTTTCTTCTAATGTTGTTTTTCTCCGTAAGAAAATCATACAATCAAAATGTAGTTAATCCTTTGGCCGCCATACCTATAAGCTTTATACACTGGCATTTATGATTACAGTATTGTCAGTAAATATGCATAGGAATTGTCAGAATGAAAGGAATCAAAATAATGTACACATTCAGAGAAATCCCCAATTCACGTGTTTATTTCAATATATATTTAAACTGCGTAAGGTTTTCCTGCTATCCATTTAATTTATTGCATGTCGAAAGAATAGAACATATTTGAAAATGAAATAACTGTTTATCTTTATCTTAATTTCTGAGAGAACAAAAGGAAAACAATTCTCCAGTTGCGTTTATTAAACACTTAATCGGTAGTGTGTAACAATATGGTCCATTAGATATTCTGTCTACCTTCTAGTTGCCATTCATTGAGGACATTCAGCTGACTTGGGAGGAAAGAGTATGGGAGTGTGTGACTTGAAGGTCTGAAAACACCTCCAACGGTGGTACTTTGATGAAAATATGGGACATGAAGATATGATAAATCTCCAACTTTTGACAAAATTCCAACTTAGGTACTTCGATAAAATACCTACTTTAATGTGCTTAGTAATCTCTCTCCAATGACTCAAGTCAACACGTAAAATGCACTGTTGCTCTGATGAGAGCTTGACAGTACACACCCCTAGGAACCGTGTAGATGTCATTCATCCACAGACATCTGCTGATCCTGGTCATGTGTCTTCCAGCTATCCAAACTCAAAGGCCCACAGGGATGACTAGTAAGATAGAAACTTCAATCATTATGGGTGAACTGTTCCGGCATTACGCATGGAGCATTAACTTGATTATCCATTAAGTGGTAGCTTTACCATTAGTGTACAGATTACGTTTTGACATCTGTACCCCACCCATAATCAGAATACCTGTTGTTTGAAATACACTGTTAGAATCTAAATATGAAGATAAAGACACACCATGGTTCACCATACTGAAACCATATCTCAATTTGTGGTGAGATATGGTGTTTCAGAGAGTGCTTGATTGTAAACTCAATGTAACTGTATGATGAACATCATTTGTAAATGTAAAACCAAATTGTAGTATTTATATGAGTGTTCGAAAAAAGAAAGTAAATTCGGATGAGGATGTTGTGATTCAGAAGTCAAGCACTGACACAGACACAAGCAGAAT
Organism: Esox lucius; assembly: GCF_011004845.1. Taxonomy (NCBI): domain Eukaryota; kingdom Metazoa; phylum Chordata; class Actinopteri; order Esociformes; family Esocidae; genus Esox; species Esox lucius. The sequence goes on along the minus strand of NC_047569.1, from coordinate 31,950,949 downwards.
CACCTGACCACAGTATGGTTGGGGCCACACTGGTGTCCATCGCCCTTATAAGAGGTTTTATAATGTAATATCCAAATGTTTTTGCGAATAAATACTGTATAATTCCTATACCAGCGATATAGAAACAGTGACATTTATGTTTTTCATAAACATGCCTAGCCAGTAGCGCATGTATAATAACATTAGAGTTCATTGTAAAACCTGGAGAGCCATATCTATTAGTAGACCTAGATTGAAGTTGTCCCAAAAGTTAACCGTAACATGAGTGTTGCATATCCGTCATCTAAACTTATTTGGTGGTAGTAGCAGATGGATGCCTGCATGCGGAGCAATAGTTTAAAACCTCTTACTGCCAACAACACCTGCAGCCCCGAGGGCGGGAAGCCAGCCGGTCCGGGGGGTGGGCACAGAACTCGGCTGACAGGTAGGGGTCGCAGATGTCCACTGTCCGGACACAGCTCCATTCCTCTTGACCGCACCCCGCCCAGACCACCAGTTACTGGACCCGGCACCGCCGAGAGTCCAGAATCGCCCCCAACCTTGTACACCGGACCTCCAGCTGGAGGCACCACTGCAGGATCGGATCTCTCCAGCGGACCAGGAACCACTGGCCTGAGGAGAGACATGGAACAAGGGAGAGATGTTAGCATATGGTGGAGTCAGTTGGAGTTCATAGGTGACGTTGTTTACCTTCCAGTGGACCCTGAACGACCCCACATCCTGAGGACCCAGCTTATGACAGGGCCATGCCTAGTCCCCAGGACAGATCTCTGCCTTCTGCAGGTGGACATGGGCGGCAGACCAGACCTCGTCAGACTTCCGGAACCAGGGTCCTGGTGATACCTGGGTGTCCAATCGCTGGAATAGTGTGTGACCAGGTGTAGTGTCTGCCCAATCGTCTGGGAGGAGTCCCATCCTGCCTGGAGAGGACCACCCCCGACCTCGGACGCGTCCACCTCAACCGTGAAGGGCATTGAGCGGGTCTGCATGGCACAGCAGGGCAGAGGTGGTGATTCTGCCCTTCTGGTCGAGGAAGGCCTTCTCCGCCTCTGGGGTCCTGTGGAGGGGCTGAGGTTAGCCTTTCAGGAGCGATGTGAGTGGCGCGGCGAGGGTGCTGAATCCCCTGATAAACTGGCGTTAGAAGTTGGCAATTCCAACGATGGCTTGCAGTTTCTTAATGGTCTTTGGGACTGGCCATGACCTCAGCACCTCCAACTTCAGCTCCTCCATCTTGACACCCTCTGGAGCCATGCGGTACCTTAGGTGCCTTTTGGGCCACATGAAGCAACTGTCACATTCGATTGCATGTCAGTTACCATTTGGTGGCAGATCAGTAACCATATACGTTTTGGGGATTCAAAGCATTTTATTGTATCAGTGCAGACAATTCACAACTTCTGGCTCTGAACAGTACAATTTGTATTAAATGTGTTATGTTCCTTATGTTTTCATTAATTAACATTATTAGCATTTTTTTTCAAAAAACATGTCCTCGTGCATTGTTGTACCTTCTACATTAACCTAGTATTGAAGTATTGCCCAAACTAGGCATTTGATTGGTTTTGAGGGACAGGGTCTGCACAGCTATTACTTTTTTTATTCTTTCAACATGGTCTTTGGCCAGCTTCCTTTAAGGGAGTCTGTTTTTCGACAAGGCTGTAAAAATGTAAAAAATGTAACCTTTCCCCTTTGCAAAGAAATTCCTATGTGAACCTACACAGGGGTACCTCAAATAACCCTTTTAAACTGAAAAGGTTCTCCCACAGTGACAACCCAACATATTTTTGATGCTCCTTTATTTCTTAGCGTGTAGATCATGTTTCTCTACTGTTAGAGTGGGTGATGAGAGAGAGAGAGTAGGTGGCTCCACTGCCGACCTGCATGGACATGGTGTGCTGAGAAACAGTTTGTTCAATTTCCGGTCTTTCCCTTAGGCTATCTTACTGTATACATCAACAGTTTAACTGACAAAACAGAGATGAAACCTGCAGTATTTTTGACAGAACTGGAATTTATTAAAAGCCAATCATAGTCAACCTGACTTTACTGTTTATTCAGTTGGGTGAAGGAATTTATTTGTGGAAGCGATAGGTCAATTTCTTTAAAGCTGTTTCATCTACTGCGAGCCTATCCAAATTGCTTTTGTTGCTGGCCATGTCAAACCGCAGTAAGTGTTGCATGTGTGAAATACAAAGTATGAAGAGAGAGATTGGCACTTGACAGCCAACCTGGGTCTACCTTCCTCTTGAATATATTCACTCTGTTCAGATAGTCTTGGAGAAGGCAGTGAGACTAGGAATCGAATGGAAGATAATTAAAGACCAGGCCTGAACTGTGATATATCAGGTGCTTATGTTTACACTGGGGAAGTCCTGGGAGGAGAGATGGGTATTATCTGTTGGCTATGTTTGAAACGGTCTACAATGCGGACCTATGCATCTAAGAACAAACTGAATATATGTTGTGACATGTTTATGCTGACACCTTCCTCTGATTAAGTCTGCACGACAGCGCTTGCCCAGTTGTGCCCATCACGACCACTTTGGGACCAGAAGGCAACAAGTCTTTCAGACCTACAGTACACAAGACAGTTATTTGTCCAAAGGCTATTATTGTGCTTTAGCACTGTAGCTACCAAAAATTTTCATAAGGCCAAATCCTCAATCAAAGCACAGCAAAGCCTTCTCAAAGAATTAGTTAGATGTGTGTAAATACAGTGTATTATGTGCTTTGATTATTAGCTAAATAGATTATATTTAACAAACTTCCATTATTTTAGTCTGAAAGTAGTTGTGGTATGCATCACTGTGTGAGTATATATACACAATGGAATCATCCTGGAAGCTGGAACTCAGCTGCCATCACTTTATTATGTTAGTATTTATCTTGTTGGTGTCCACCAGATGAGAACACTCCGATTGAGCTCATTGGATGTCTCGGAACTGTAACTTGACTCTGATATCATCTCTCTCCCACTCTCTCTTCCTGCAGTGTGTGAGATCAGGGCAGCAGGGAATCTAATATTGGTGTCCTCATATGACACAAAGAATTCAAAAAGGACATATATAAGCGCATATCATATCTGATCTTATTTGTATTTATTTTCAAGTTATTTGAAAGTAATTACATTATTATAACGATCTATTATAATTTTTGTATTGTGTTTTTTGCATTTTAAAGTCGGTTTATTTAAAAAAAAAAAATTGTAGTAACTTTAATTACTTAATATTTTAATATCTTTGCTTCCTATGTAAGAAATGGGAAGTCTACAGTGGATATAAAACATCTAAAAAGCATTAGTGAAAATGAAGCTATTGATTTTGCAAAGATATCAAGACAAATACCTCAGACCTGTTTTCACCTTTAATAAGATATCTTAACCAACAATACAATGTTTAAGTGAAAAGCTAATTGATAATTTATTGGAATAGCAATTAAATAAATGCCTCTATTGCCCTGCATACGTGTGCACACCCCTTATAAAGAGTGTGTTAACTGTTCAGATTTAATCAAATCATGTACAAAAGTATTTTGCCTCCACCTTACATCAATTCCGGTGATTGGGATTAGGCCTACATTAAATGTTCCGGTATGACTTAAATGAAGGTTTCTTGTAAAAGCCAAAAAGGCCCATCACCCTAAGCACACATGGACTACTGCCAAACACGGTGGCAGCAGCATTATGCTATGGGGCTCTTTCACAGGGACAGGTGATCTGGCCAGGATAGAGGGGAGAATGAATATCTCTTAAAATATTTGTTTTGACACAAACCCTTCTGCCAGAAAGCTTAGGTTAAAGAAGAGTTTCACCTTTTAACATGACTACAATCTGAAGCACAGCCAAATCAACGAAAGAATTGCTTGCAAAAAAGATAAAGGTCCCAGACTGACCCAGTCAGAGCCTGGACCTCAACCTGTAGAAAATCTGTGGACTGAACAAGAGGGTTGAGAACAAAGAAAATCCTTATAATATTTTTTGATTTGATTAGATTCAACTTTATTGAAAAGTACAAGTATAGTAAAACAAAATGCATCTAACCAGAAGTGCAAATAGAGGGCAAAAAATGTATAAGTGTACAGTATATGTGAATTGCAAGAATAATGTTCAGATGTGCAATGGGCAAATGCAGTTCAAATGGCAATACTAAATGTGTAATTAAGGCAAATAGAGGACGTCAGAAAGTTTACAAGTATTAGGTATTGTGTATGTTTCAAGTGGGATAATAGTTGTTTGGGTACAAATGGCAGTATCTAAATGGCATTGTAGATGTGCAAACGAGGCAAATAAAGGAGTAATGTAGTAGGGTAGCATGAGCAACCGGGATGCTGAAATAGCAGTACTAAGGTTCCCAAAGTACACGTGTGTATAACAACTGTTAAAAAATTCAAGCACAATGGCAATTGTAAATGTGCAAAGAGGCAAATTGAATGTACAAGGTGCATGTGCCACTGAGTGTATCCTAAATATGACTGAGCTTACCCTAAATTGCAAAATCCACGAGTGCTAGCTTAATAGGGACCTATCCAAAACAATTTACTGGTGTAGTCCAAGCAAAAATAGTGGTGGCATGTGCACACTTATTCAACCAATGACAGGGCTTTTTAATTTTTTTAATTATTATTATGATAATCATGACCCAGGCCTGAACATTAACTGTTTTCTGCTTGTCCTCTTATCCATGACATATAGAAAGCAGGAGATTACTAAAGTTAGCTAGTAAAATATATTTTTCAAATAATAATTCAAAGCAGGGACAACATTTCCTGACAGCATCAGCTGTGAGCCAAGGTATAATGAGATACATTGTCATTTTCAACATGCTAATGAGATATTATGGAAGCATAATGCCCTACCTAAAAGAAATTGCACTGGTCATAGTGGCTGTTGAGCCCTATTCCGTTGGGTGGTCACACTGACAGGACTCTGTGCAAAACAATTATAGTACACAAAGGATTTGCCATAGCTGTTTTTAAAGTATTTCTGTCTTTTAGTTTAATAGCTAGACAAAACAATCTCTTATTTTATTTGAACAGCAGTGGTAGACAGGCTGATGTAGGCTACCCGAATAAAGGAGCAACAGAATTTTTAAAAGGCCAGCACAAGAGACTAATTATCTCTGTAAGTTAGATGTAGTGTTATTGACATTTTGTTCAAATGCTTAGTGTTTTTTTCATGTTGGACAGGGTTTAAAATGCACGTGAAGACTGTTACCACTGTAACTCTTTAAATGGCAGTCATTATTATTTTAGTTATATGTGATATTTTGGTTAAAAGCTTCAGTCACAAAATAAAATGAGCAACACACCACATTACTTCTTACTGGGAATACATGAATTGTTTCACAAACATTACACAGCATACTCATGCGTTGTGTGTTTTATGTTGTAATCAGGAGGAAAAAAGCAATTGACTTGCAAGATATCTGAGTGGAAGGTATGTTTTTGTTTTACAGTATATACAGTACCTGCACCACTGGCTGTGATCACAGCTTCAAGTTGGTGTGCACACAAAATGTGCACACTTAGGTTTGGACAGTTTCTTCAATTCTTCAATGTAGAATCACTCAATCAGATTGGGTGCAGAGCATCAGTTAACAGCAAACTTTTGGTCTCCCCACAGATGTTCAAAAGGCTTCTTGACTGACCATTGGCTGGGCCACTCGAGGAAATACATAGACTTAAAATACATAGACCAAAGCCACTCCAACGTTGTCTTGACTGTGTGCTTTGAGTCATTGTTGTTGTGTGATGAATCTTCACCTCAGTTTGAGGTTTTCTTCACTCTGGATCAGGATTTCTACGATGTACTGAATAATGGAACTGAATTATGTATAACAGCAGATTCCTCATTTATTTTCAATAAAATGGCACACATTTCTAAAATGTCATAGTGGGTATAGTGTGGAGATTGATTATAAGTTGATTAAAAAAAGAACTGCAGATTGTCATAAACACATGGACAGGGAAGAGGATCCAAGCACAGAGGGCTATGTTTAATCACAATCTGAAAACAGGCAAAACAGGGCTGGCAAGTGTTGGCACCCAGGTCAGTCTGAATCAGGCAGAGACACAGAAGGACGAGAGCGAGAATCAAGGTCTAAATACAACTGGCTGGCAAAGGTCTGGTACACATAGAAACAATACTTGAATGGAATGCAACGAAGGGCTCAGTAGGGTGGCGGAACACAATACCTCACAAGGATGCTACAAAAAGGACTGAACTAAATAGGAACAGAGGGGGGGGGGGGTGAAGAGAAACACAGGTGAAACTAATAGGGACTAATACAGGAAATCAAGTACACTAATACACAGAAACAACGTAACAAAACCAAAACCATGCATGCGAACCTAGCCCTCACACAGGTAAGTCTAACACAACATGTGTATTACGAAAATTTAATCTGTGAATTTGTGGGTAGTCACGGTTGTCCTTCAGTCACAATCTGAGGATTTTGTAGGACACAGGCACAGAGGTGGTGGAACAAACAGGTCTTTATTTTCAAATGCTGGCCAGGACATGACAACCGTAACATGCAACAATGACTGACAAAACACACCAGGGCAGGAGGAACTGAAATGGGGACATAATGAGGAGGAAAACAAGGCACAGGAGAAACCAATTACAATGACAGAGCTAAACTGAACATAGAAACAAGGATAATAGAACAAAATACACCTAGAAAATAGAAATGTGACAACTGGCACAGCATCAGCAATGATCCTATCAGCAGATATACTGATAAATGTCCAAGGTGTCCACATTCCTCTTTTTAAGAGTACAAGTTGGTTCTTCTTTCTCATGGCTTATATTTCTCCAGTCTCATCTCGCAGCTGTTTGGTTCATTCTAACAAATCCGTTTTGGACTTTCAAACATTTAGATTCTTCACCAAAATAAATTCACATTTTGAACACCCAACAGCAGGAAGTCAATAATATTATATGCCATTTTTGTCCAATATGGACAACATTTATCTTCATCCTGATTATGGACAAGACAGACATTTCAGAAAAATGAATATATCCCTTAAACTAGAACATATAGTTATTTTTCTTTTTTTGTGATGGTTATGTAAGCTATCAGAAACACTTTTACTACAGCACTATCATTAAGACCAGCTTCCACCTCACCAACATTATAGACATATGAAAAGACTTGAAGACACCTGAACATTACTGGTGAAACACTAGGCTGGTTTTCCACTCAACTCCAATGTGCTGTCATTACTCAAAACATTTCAGAAACCTGAGGGAAGAATGGCAACTTTTGGGGTTGTGTCGAAGTGCCTGAAACACTATGACTCAGTGTGGGACTGTCTGTCACTCTCTGCAGCTCTCTCTCATGGCAAGCAGGGTAAAGCTAAAGCTAGAGTGATGTCACAGGACCGTGTGTCCATATGACTGCAGTGCTACTCTGTTCTAAATACAAACTTTTGGAGAAATGTAAAGCAACAGAAAAAAATAACATTCTTTCACTGTAAACATACTTTATTTTGGAACACCAATTGTAAGAAATGCCCTGCACCATTGATTGGCCAAGTGTTGGTCACAAGAAAAAGCAACAAAATAAGCCAGTGCAGCAGGCTTGCACTGATGCAAGAGGAATTTCTCATAGACACTGAGCTACATACATTCATTGGCAATTTACACAATATATCAATATTAATCATACTAACTATGTTGTCATAAGCATATTCAGGACTTAATAGTACCCTTTTTGTGTCATCTCTCTTTCAATGCATTTACTTACAAGCACTACACAACAAAACACAGGAAATGTGACCACGTTTCACTTACCTTTTAGGTAATTTCTTTCTTTGTTTATTTACAGATGTTCCCGATTATCGTAGCCATTTTCATTATTGACAAATACAAGGATTGAAAAGCTATCCGGTGAACATTGCTCGCTGCCAACTGAAAAGATGGGAACATTTGGTTTGACCACAAGACAGAGTAGATAGGTTGTTAGCTTACAAGCTACATAGCTAAGAGAAATATGGCCAACTTAGCTCAGTTTTCAGCCTGTGTATTCCTCCGTCACTGAAAGCAATGTATATATTGAATTAGTGTTTCCTCACAATTTTTCGGCATAATTGTTTGGGCTTGGCAACGCAATGCCTAAAATATGCTTAAAACACAAAGTGGGAATCAAATTCTAAAGGTCTGTTGTAATGACCTTTTACAAAAACAGTGATAGGGTTTGGTAGATTTTTGCATTGCCAGTTGCCCTATAACATTTGATATGATGGTGTTGTAAACATTTTAACATTTTTGCGTTTGGAACAAAAATCATTGAACAGAGTCAATTTGGTAGAACAAGCAAACAGTCTTCGTTTTTATCAATTCATTTTTTTTAAACTTTCTTTTGGCTCCAAGGGTAAACATTTGAGCCATCATCGTGCACTAGTATAAATGACTGCAAATGTGTTCACATTTTATGATATGTAGTAGTTGATATAATAACACCCTAATGAAACAAGATGTGTGTGATGTTTGATAGTGCTTGAAGAAACTAGGGACACGACGACACACCCAAGCAACCAGGAAAACCCCCAGTAACATACATCCAGATGTCACGACAAAGGACTGCGCAGTTATTTTTGTCAAGGACCATTACCTGCTGTCACTCTTTAATGTGACAAAATGACCAACACCCTGAAGAAAAATGCCTCCTTTCCTCTCCTGACCTTTCCTTTCTGAGGGAAGTGAGCGCAAGTGTCTTCTATAAACACGCTCACCGTGGAGGGGCCCCGTTCATGCAGACATTCAGCTGAAACATTTATCAAAAGGAAATGGTTTCACTAATGTCTTTCCCAGTGGGGAGGAGAGCGCTATGAAGATGATAGGAGAGCAGTGACAGGGTGACAGGAGAGGGAGGTTGTGCAGGGGAGTCACTGATGGTTGTAAAGTGTTGTTTTGGTAGGTGTATGGATATGTAGAAGGGTTCAATCACCAAAAAATCTCCACACAAATCTGACACTGTACCGTAGTTTGATGCTTATTTAACCTTTATTTTATCAGGGTGTCATACTGAGACCGAATCCACAATGACATAAATACACATCAAAGAAAAACAGGTGAAACCATTAAACACAGGGAATCCAAAAATAACATAAAAAGGGAAAAACTAGAACAAAATATAACACAATTTCCAAACAAGTTGGGACACTATGTAAAATATAAGGAAAAAAATAATGCAATGATTTGCAACAATTTGTTATCGTTTCTTGTAAAATATACAGCTCCGGAAAAAATGAAGAGACCACTGTAGGAAAGTTTTGAGTAAGGATCAGAAGAGTTCAATTTGCAGTGGTCTCTTAATTTTAACCCTTCTTTTTCCTCAATCAAAACCTCCTTTCAACTTTTTTGGAAAGGAAAGAAAAATGTGCAGTGGTCTCTTAATTTTTTCCAGAGCTGTATCTCCCGTCCATAGGGTGCTGGCGAGCTGATAAGAGAAAGGTAAACTTCCATTCATTGTGCAATAGAGAAAAAAGCTGAGAGATGGATTCTGTTGGAATTGAAAAAAGGGTGTTTCACACTGGTGCTGCCATAACACCAGCAGAAAATGGAGCCCATAATCTTATAAAAAAGCCCATTTCCACGTGATTCAAACCTTGGAGGCATTACAATAGCAATTTCTGATTCTGTCATTCTCTCGATATAAACCACTTGTTCAAAGTCCAATTATCATCAATGATAAGTGTGAATAATTACCCATGTGGTGCTGATTTTAAACACCATGCTCTCTTTTCCCTCTCTTCTCTCGTCCTTTTGGCTCTTTTCACCTGTCTCCATGTGATGTGATGTGTTTGTCACGTGTTTGTCACCAGCCCGGTGTTCTTGCTCCTGTCACACTGGAATAGGTTTCAAGTGTAAGAAGGTGGGAACTGTGATGCTCTTTTGGATCTAGATAGAAAAAACGGAGAAAGGTATATTATATTTTACACGCACATTTCATTTAGTAAAACAGACTTAATGTAACAGTGTTCACTCATTATTTTATATTTAAGCATATTGATGAGATGCCTTTGAAAGACGCATTCAATTGGTCTATTTCATAGTTTCAGTTTGTAGTTGAGAATTGCCATCCCTGTTATTGATGTAGCACGTCATCTTACAAAGGTAAACAGTAAACTGCCAGTGGTAAAAAAAAAACTGTATACATCAGTGTTGGAACAGACTGTGTTACTACACCCTCTTAAGCATTATTTGGACAGTACTGTTCTACAGGATGTAGTATATTGTGATCATATTGGCTAGAAAAAGGCAAATAACAAAGGATGACAGTCAAACCATTATAAGTGTAGGCTTTTCCTTAAATGAAATTGCAAAGGAAGCCAAGATTTAGTGAGTACCCTTTCCTACACCATCAGAAGGTACTTGGAAACTCTGTCAGGAAGAGGTCTGGCAGACCCAAAGCCACAACAGAATCAGAAGACTGCAGCTTGTGTTATAGGTGGCCCACAGGACTACACCGTCAAGCACAGCTTCAGTGTTGAAGAGACGACTTCCAGCTGCATGTTTGACAGGTGGAGTGGCAGTAAGAAAGCCATTGCTAAGATGGCAAAATAAGAAATAGAGTCTTGCCTGGGTCATGAATCCCCGCCAGTGGTCTACTGAGGACTGGACGGTCTTAAACGGTGTGGAAATGTATGATTAAACTGGGAGTCACTACCAGCCTTCATCCAGGGTGTTTTTCTCCCCACCTTGTAATAATGAGTTTGGGCGATCAGAACCCAGAGCTGACATATCTGGAAATGTTTGGCAGATTGTGCAAAACCAATGCTGTATATCCAACTTTAAAATGTCCATTCCATGGAATGAATTGATTGAAAATCTAAGAAATCATGGCCTTTATTTGTCTGGGTTTTAGTGGGGAATCACTCAGATGTGATTACCATGGTGTCCCTCACTGGCAGTGGATTCAGGCTTCAAGACCTCAAGGTCACTTTATTTCAAAGGGCTCTTTAATGTCATGCTCCATGTCATTCCCTCAGTCTGCTGTGCTGCTATGGTACATTGAATGCACTGGAAAAACTGTTTTCAACAAGAAGGGTGTCAGGGGAGTCTCCCCTCAATCAAAACCCTTGTACCGGCTCTTTAAGTACGGCACTCTTGGGAGGTTGCCGTTTTTGTCTCTTCCCCCCTTTATTCTGTCGTCTTAGGGTGTGTTGAACAGATGGTTTTAGCAGTGATTAGATCAGCTTTGTCATTTGGTAAATTTGCAACTATCTGAAAATCTCAAACGTTCTGCCGTGCTCTGACCTTTACAGCAACAACCCTTGCATTGGGAAGAGCAAGCAGCTGTAGGGGTTTCTAGCCACTTGCAGCCACCCGTTTGCACCTCATCTTTCTTTTATTTTAAGTGTCCTTGTTTCTTAGTCAAGCTCCTCCTGCCTGAGGATGGTGCATCAGAGGCCTCTGACCGATGACATCATAAACTCAGAGAACACAGCACCAAAAAGGCTTTCTCATGCTGTCATGAAGCGTGATTAAATACCAGTCTGAGGAGCATTCTGGTGGCAGTATTGAATATGCCAGCCTGGAGCAGAAGCCTTGAAGGACTGTGAGTCAGCCCTTTTCCCATGGGTGGTATGAGGAAGGAGAAAATGGGGGGGGGGGTTCACTAGCCTCCCCTGAAATAAGATTGCCCTCTAGGTGCCCTCACCAAAATCTCACTTGTTCTTGTTTAACTGTTGGCAGGAATGCATTTTTCTTTTGCCCTCTGAATCAAGTATAAGGAGCTGAAAAATATATAATGTATTATTCAGTCTTTAGGATGTATTAGCCAGAAAGGTGTTTACTGAAGTTTATTCTGAAAATTGTACCAGGTAAGCTGAATGAGAACATATTCTCATATGCAGCGATGACCTGAGACAAAGTTGAACTATCTTGCTCAGGAACAGCACAACTGTTTTTTTTCACCTTTAAGGCCCAGAGATATGTTCTAGGAATCATTTGATTACTGGACAGATCTTATAATCACTATGTTACCTGATATAGTACACCAGTGAACAACACTGATATATTACACCACTGAACAACATTTGTATTACAGCATTGAAAGACACCATATTTTCTTTTATTCAAAACAAGGGGATTTCAAGGGACAAGGGACAAATCAAAATGTAATCATAGCTTCAGTATTTCTTGGTACAGATGTCATAACTTCTTTTTTAAGACTAAGACAGAGTAATGTATGTTGGTGACTTGCCTTTCAAGCTGCCAAACTGCAGATACCGCCAGTACTCAATTATACAGTAGCTATGGGTTTCTCTGACTATTAGTTATTAGTTTCTATGACTTTTGAATGTATTCAGAACCCTTCACCTTCTCTGCTTGTTATAGCCATCAATATAGACAAAACTACAGCTCAGAATCCTCTTGGGTGTGTAACTGCACGCTTTACATACCTGGATTAATGCGGTTTCTCCAATTCTGCCTTGCAAATCCTTTGAAGATCTTTTAGACTGGATGGGAGTGTTGAACTGCGATCTGTTGCTCTCCCAGCATTGTCTTGGCCTGGTGTTCTCGTCTGTGCTCATCCTGTTCCATTTGAAAGGTGGAGATGCGGCATGTCATTAGTTACTTACTATTCACTGGTGCAACATATCAGATTAGAGAAAAGCACATTGATGGTTGGAACAGCCAAATTTCTATGGAATTTCTTGCAACAAGTAGTTCTTTCAGGTCTACCTCTGAATGGTGCATGGTCTTCCCTTCTGGATCCTCAAACTCACAGTCTGAGTTTCTGAATTTGTGTCTGGTCCAGCCACAGAGTCCAGTTCCATAGCTGGGGATGTTCCAGTCCATTCAGGTTTTTGTTCATCAGCCTTCAAGGGTTTTTCATAATATTGTTAAGAACATGTTTCTTATGAAGCTGACCTTCAATATGCAAGTTACAGGACCAAGTATATTTTTTTCATTCTCCCAGGTACCCATTTCTACCATTTTGTGTCCTGTAATCTGGCAGAAGCAGAGCTCGTTCAGACTGCAAATAGTCAAGCTACTTACCAAGTCCCTCGTTCACTTTGTCCTGATGTTTAGCCTTCCTTTCTGCAGAGAAGCAGTGATAACCTTGTTCTAACCTATCTTTTCAGAAGCAACTCTACAGGAGTGTTTACAGTTGCAGCTTGTTCCACTCAGCACAGGAAACTCAGCACAGGAAATTCTACACTGTGCTGTACAGGCCATCCTGTTTATTTGTATTTCTTTAAGTTTTCCATTCTGTACCCATCACTCTTCTGCAGATTTTTAAAGCTGTATGGTGTGCGGCTGACTTGTGTTTAACACCAGTGGTGGCCTGTCCGTTAAGGCATTGGCGCGGTGATGCACATCGTTATTTCCTACAGGATTCTATGTTAGAAGCAGGGGCATCTGTTGTCCTCAGGTGGTCCAAGGGGAATTTATTTTATCATGTCATTGTATTTACTGTAATACACTTGCCTTATGATCTGTTCCTTATATTGTAGCTAGATACACACTAACCTGTTTGTTCACCAGGAGCTCTGGCAGGTAGATGGAAAATCTAGACACTCAGGTATACGCCGGGAGACATAAGCGGAAGCCGGCCAAGAAGAGTGAATGTGTCTGACTGAGTGACTGAATGAGTGACTGACTGAGCACCCATTGTTACACAGCGTAGTTGTTAGACATGCAGACTGCCACACAGGAGACCGGGTATTGAATCTAGCCAGGGAGAAGACAGATTAGCTGAGGATAAGCTGGCTTCAAGCATCAGTAGCCACATACAATAAACCAAGCAAACAAGTCAAAAGGAAAATATAGCTACATCGTCTAAACCTTCTGCGAAGGCAGGAAATCCACTGCAAATTTGGTCCTGTTTACAGGCCTTTGAAATGCAGAGCTAAAATATGTCATTAGAAAACGCCATTTTGTGTACTTTTTTTATTAACGTGTTAAATAACACTACGTACTGCCTTGAATAAGCCGATTGACCAATCAGCACTTGCATATTAACTATCAAACTAGATTTTGAAGATTACACTAAGATTGGTAATGCATACTGTATATCACAATGATTCATTGGCATTTATGTAATGATGGCAGAACAGCAGTTCACACCTGTCATTGCAGAACCAGCAGCCTAATGTACTTTGGTCGTGGCTAGAAGGAAGGGATGCAACTCCCATTACCTTCAAGGTAGCTTGTTTATATACCATGCTGTTAAGCTAGTAAATTCGGTTCTGCAATATCAAGGGTTTGTAGGATGACGTGCATGTCCGTGTTGACAACATTGTCCATGTTTTCCCGAACTGACCAACACTTGTTAACAGAATAGCTTCTCCACCATTTTTCTCCAGCAAAATATATTTCTATTTCAGAAAACTGAATTTCAGATATATGGACTTGCACAACTTCTTAGTTTGGAATCCCCGGTGCTTAATTTTCTAGGTTAGAACTCATGGCATGCTGGTGTTACGAAATTACCTTTCTGCCTTTATGTAATGGCCGGGGCATGACCGGTGCCTTGCTGGCCACATTTCTATGTTCAATGCATTTTAATTCAAGTTAAAGATCCTACATTCTGTTTGAGTCCCCTATGTATATTAATTTTGTGTCTAGCTTAGTCCTGTCGCCTGTATGTGACTTTGCTGTTCGAGACTCGTGAGCCTGTTGTTAACAAGCCTGTTTATTAAAAGACCTCGGCCCACCACCTCTGCTCCTGTGTCCTGCTACCTCCACAACGTTGCACTTTATAACACACAGACAACCATTTCAATTAATGCAATGCCATACTGACAATTTCATTGCGTCTGTGAAATAAAATCATGTTCTAGAAATGAACAGAAAGTCATGGCTCTATGGTTCCCAGAGGTTCTGGTGTGATGGTGTTAAATGCAGAGCTAAAATCCCCAAAATGGATCAGATGCAGGCCCATGTTTACTGCATCGTGCCCCACTGACAAAGCTTGAATCTATTTCATGACATTTGGCTAGAATGTGGTAGATCACCAATACTGCATTAGAATATAATTAAAACGCTTGTCTGTTATTGTGTTGTGAATTCATGGTAATTACCCGAAACATATGTCTACTGGCTACTAGGTATCTAGACTTGGCCCGTAAATAGCTGCTCTTCAAGCCCCCTCCCTGGCTCACCACGTGCACAAACAACAAAACAAAATCTAACTATAAACAAAACACTCCAAGAATTGATATGAGTATATTTTTCGGGGAAGAAATTATCTTGTCCAGGGAATTAATGTTTCAACAATGTACTCTGGTAAGCGGCAATGTGTACATTTTGCTGTAATTTTTTAATTTGCTCTTACACACCTTTTCTTGAAAAAATACAGCAGCAAACTCATCCGTAATATCGGGTAACATCAGCTACTTGCACTACCTAGCTACATGAGATTGGTGCTACTTCCACTTTTCATTCATTATGTTGATGAAGTGAATGCTGACAATTCCACATCGTTAAACTCACTCCAGCGAAGAACAGATTATTTTGCCGTGGTGGTGTAGACTCAGCAGCATAATAGTAAGTTGGTGTGAGAAATACTGGTGTATGTGGAGAGAACACGCTCTCTCCTGCATCAACGTTGCATAAAAAGGGCTATCAAAGTTACCACATGAGCATGTGCAATTCATTTAAAATTCTTAATGCATTTTAGGGATAGGTGGAGGCTTCCACAAAATAATTGACAATTATTGTACCTCTATATAAAAAAAAATGGAATCATGCTCACAATTAATTAGAAGTGGACGTTTCATTGTAGCTTATGACCCTAATGTTGACCCTGATTTGCTACGCTCTGTCTTAATTGGCAACTCCTAATAATACACGTTGACTGAAGCACACAGGCTTCAATGAAGGCTCCTTCTCCTTCTCTTCTATCTACTTTACAAACCCTCAAATCAGTCAAGTAATTTAGACCATAAAAATGTTTAATCAAATTGCACAAACAACAACCCCTCAGCACATTATCACATAGATGCTCAACTGGATCTGACACATGGTTCACCAGTCCACTTTGATGTGCTGAATCTGTTTTTTCCCCCATCAGAGTAGAACCCTTTCCCTTTCACACCAGGAGAGTTAGTGGTTACACCTGATTCTCACATTCCACTTTGAGGTGCTGAATCTGTTTTTTTCCCCATCACAGTAGAACCCGTTCCCTTTCACACCAGGAGAGTTAGTGGTTACACCTGATTCTCACATTCCACTTTGATGTGCTGAATCTGTTTTTTCCCCCATCAGAGTAGAACCCTTTCCCTTTCACACCAGGAGAGTTAGTGGTTACACCTGATTCTCACATTCCACTTTGATGTGCTGAATCTGTTTTTTCCCCCATCAGAGTAGAACCCTTTCCCTTTCACACCAGGAGAGTAAGTGGTTACACCTGATTCTCACATTCCACTTTACCCTTCAATTCACATAACTGTTAAATAACCTAAGCTGGGTGTATTCTCAAAGCAACATCTCATGGCTGTAGTTCACCATTCCTAAACCGGCGGTTGTACCGACTCTAAAAGATAATAAACATGTTTGCCCCAGTAGCTTCATCCGTCTTTATCTTTACCCCGTTAAACCTCACCGTGACCATGTACCTTTATACATGCCATTGCTATAGTCAGTAAAAAAGTAATTGACTGACTGGTGATTTTTTTGCCGAAACAGTCCTTTCTCATTGTCATGATCCGACATTAGGTGCGGGTCCCCTTTCACTGGATTTGGGTACACTATCAGAGAGTATTGTTTTGAAAACCTGGTGTCAGCCTCTTCTGATGCGGTGCTCTGGCATGCTCTGCACTGGAGTGGCCAGTAATGGCGGGTCTGCGGTGAATGGCCTGGCCCCGAGCAGCAGGATATAAAGTAGCTTGGCAATTGCAAAGGGTTTGTTCATATCAACTAAGTACATGTGGTTCCATACAAGCAAACGCGCACTGCCTTATGGCCACAAGGTAAGAGAGAATAAATTGGCAGTCACACTGTATCAATCAAATCAAGTATGTCAATCAATCATATATTTTTTAAAGCCATTTTTACATCGGCAGCTAACACAAAGTGCTTTAACAGGTACCCAGCCTTGAATCCAAAGAATGAGCAGTCGGATTGCTGTACAATGTCTGGGAAAGACTTTCTATTCTGGTTGGAACCAAAGAAGAAGCAAAGCAAGGAGCCAGACGGAGTGGTGGCCAGTCCTCTCTGGGTATGTGAGCTGTGGTAAATGACAGCAGGAATCATTTGGAAGCAACTAGACCTGCAACACAAGCAGAGGGACTTTGGACAGGGACATATACTGTAGGAAACGTCAGACCAGCTAGGGATGAGGTACGGTCCCAGGTTCTCCGGTCCTCCTAAGCTTCAACAAGAAACTAGAACAATTTGGGACAACTTAATAGTAGTAAAGCATTAATTAAAGGCATTTGTGAGCCTTGTTGTAAAGCGTAAACCATATGGTTAGTGATTAATGAAAAATGTCATCATTAGCGTGCCTTAATAGTATTAAAGCTTTTATTAAAGGCATTTGTGACTCTTATTGTAAAGTGTAAACTAAATGAATAATAATTAATGTTTGTGGAGTCTTTAATTAATGCGTTGCTATTATTAAGACATGCTAATGAAGACTCTACAAATGTTAACAATCCATTAACTACATTGAGAATTCCATTGAGAATTGCCACTTGTACCCACACAACTATTTATCCCACTTTTACATACACTATACTTAATTAATACTTGTTCATACATTATACTTAATACCTGTACATACATTATACATAATACTAATCTTACACTTTACATTAAGGGTCACATTTGCTGTTAATTAAGGGTTTACTACTATTAAATCATGCTAACAAATAGCCCACAAACTTTTAACAAATGCATTAACTGCTAACATTAATAATTACATATATAACTGCCTTAGTTAATATTAACAAAGATACATGTTTATCAAGACCCTTTAACTCATGTTTGTTAATATTTACTAAATCATTAACTAATGTCAATTAATATACCCTTATTGTAAAGTGTTACCGTTTACTTTATTTAGGTAGCAGCTGTACTAGCCCTCACTCAATAACTTGTGTGTATGGGTATAAAGGAATGGATAACCTGAAATTCCATCTCTATTGTACATTTAATAACTCGGCAGCCCCATCTGAGTGCTTATTTCCTCCATCACAACAATTCAGGGAAATGTACAATCATTTTGAGAAATGGAATAAAACAAAATGACATTCTTTTCATTTTGTTCTTGGAATGATTGGACTAAACACTGTAGGGTGATTGGTTGTGCTTTACAGAAGGAGACAAAGTTGAAACTATGCAATGAAACTTTGAGCACAGTGATGCAGCTGTATTTCTGAGCAGTGCCACATTCACCTGGGCATAGCCATTTAGGAAATTGCAGCTAAGTCCTTGAAGGAAAGTAATGTGTTCTCCCAGGTAAGGATGTTCCTGTGCTTATCCTGTGAATAAGGAAATAGTTTTGACCTTGATTGCTTGGTGGAATACTTTTTTGCAGGTGCTTTTAGCACCCTATAGTCTGAAAATGAATATGGTTTCCATGTAATACAGCCAAATGCGAAAGAGAGCCGATGTAAAGGACAAATCGTGTGGCAAATTACTAAAAAACAGCACTTAGCTTCCCTTTTTAATTTATTCTTGACAGCACGTCAGCTCAGCATGGAGCTGCCACTGCCCACAACAGTAGTGTCCCTGAGCACAGGCCCCTTAGTTGGTGAATCTTCGTCCACAGAAAACTTTTCCCAGTTAAAATTACATTTTTGTGGTTCTGCAATATTTCTGGGGAATATGCAAATATTGTTTGATAAATGTTAATGTTTCTATTGTCTTTCCCTATCCTATTTTTAACAGACATGTCATTCATATAGGCCAGTTTCTAGCTAATTAATTAAAAAACATAAGGAATGTTGCAAGTATACATGTGAATAGGGTTAGGGAAATGTGAATTAATAATACAATTCTGAACAATTTGCAGCAAATATTCCAGTAAGTTGGATGCATTTCAAAAATATGAGTGAAAATATTCACTTTAAGAAAACTGTTTCCCTGAAACAGATAGCCGCTGGTACGAATAGTTGAAGTAGTGTCTTTCTTGACTGGTTCTGTTTGTTCTGCCGGCCAATGTAAGACTAAACAAATGTCTCCATAACACTAAAATAGTGGACTATAGTTAATAATACTCTCTGTAACACAGATAGTTGAATTGAATCATGAATTTTTTTTTATTTTGTGTTTCTCTACTCTTTCTGTCTACCATTCTTCTTATTTGTATTGAGC
The DNA here is from genome assembly GCF_011004845.1 of Esox lucius. Taxonomy (NCBI): domain Eukaryota; kingdom Metazoa; phylum Chordata; class Actinopteri; order Esociformes; family Esocidae; genus Esox; species Esox lucius. The sequence continues at coordinate 31,931,673 of NC_047569.1, read as the reverse complement.
TATCACTAACAAACATTTATATAATTTAATTTGTGTCCTGGCATCAGTGAGCTTGGGACACACAGCTGTAGTTCTTCAGGTATTTAATGACTTTCCACTCAGCATGTTGGATCATCATATCATGACATTTAGTTCAAATACAGCAAAACACTAGCTTATTGACATTTGCAGTGGATGATTTTCAGTGCGAGATGAAGAAAAATGGTCTTGAAGCTTAGCTTATGATGATCGATTCTCCAAAGCCACTAAAGACCCCTTGGCGCTATCATAAGAGTAGTGTCCTGGCTACAAGTCCAATTTGGCACTCCTTTTACCATGAATGTCTACTTGGCCCCAGCCTCCAGTTGGAACATCCATTCTTCCCCTCGCCTTCCACTGTCTCACAAATATAAATTGTTCGGTAGTGAAGGTTCTAAATGTATCCGGTTAATGATGTAGTTAAATCGCTCCTAATGAGACTGGACAACTCCCCCAACCACTAGACTACCTGCCACCCTGTGACTTTTAGATGTTGTGATATCAAATACTCCACTTGGGCATATTATACGACTGAGTACTTTCAGTGTTACTGATCCTCAGTGATTTTGCAAGTTAAGCAGTGGTTAAACTGACAGCACTCCATAGTGCCAATTACCCCAGCCTTCTCTGACCATAACAATAAATGTGTGTTTAGCTTAGGGAAAGCTTACAGTAGGCTGTGATGCTTTGTGCTTAAATGTTTTGCACTTAATCAACGGCACTGATTTGGTGCAGTTAGAGAGCTTCAGTTTCAATTGTCTCCACATCACTGACAAATGAAAATGGTCAGTACAAACTGAGACATTTGTGAACATAGCACCTTACCTTAGGGGCTGAAAAGATTCGTCATGGTCCCTCACATCCTCAAAGTTCAACAGCTGCACCATCAAGAGCACCTTGACAGGCTCGACCACCAGATCTATGTTTAAGCAGCTCAGGGTACAGGAGTTATCATTCTGCAACAGCTAACTTGGAACAGTCAAACCACTCACAGAAGTAAGGGTCTAGAGCATTAATTATCTCTTGGTTAAATGACCCCCCCAATGATGAATGAATTGAATGCCTTACCACACATCATAAAACAGTTACAAGACAACCCAGACCCTTCCAATTCTGACTTCATAGGACAGTCTTTAAAAAAGCTTTAGCAGACCAGTGCAGTAAAACCTCAGCTTGTTAGACCAAACGCTTCATACTAGGCATCAGACTTTACATAAATCAAAGGTAAATGATTGTGATTAGTAAAGATGTGCTGATGGACCACCCATGCAACAAGTAATCAATGAGGCAAAACACATCATGGAGATTCCTGGACACAGCACTTAATCGCATACCAATGCAATTAGAGAAATTTAAAATTATGTGGAGTCATACCTATGGTATAGTGGTCCCTTATAAACTGGGTGGTTTAAATTCTTAATGCTGATTGGGTGATAATTGAGGTATAAGCTCCTTGTCATGGTATTTTGGCCATATTCCACATCCCTTGTGCATTTACATATTCCAAAACTATCAGCCAATCAGCATTCAGAATTAAACCCACCTGATTTATAAGCAATGTTGTATCCATGTGTGACACCGCGTTCACTATTAAATATATGCAGTATATATTTAATATTATATTTTTAAAAAGCTGTTATTAACAAATGCTGTAGGTATGCATAAATAGGACATCTTCAAGAATTGAGAGGAAGATCAATGATACATAATGTGTGGCTATATTTATTATAGGTGACTGGACTAAAGCTTCATTTGCACTTACTACAGTCTGCTTTCATACTCAAGAACCCAAAAGAGAAACACATCTCCAGCTTATTCCCAGTTTCTCACTTTGTACTTACTAAAGAGGAGCAGTGATTATCCATTACGTAAAGCTGATGTAGAAATTGTTCAGAATTACCAAAACATTTTATAAAATAAAAAATACACATAATCAGACACCTTCCCTGTTAACCGTGTTCAAGTTACGGCTTTTTTTTTATGACCCCAATTAGCTTGACACACAGTGACATAGTGCTTTGTTTACTCTCAATTAAACTGAAATTCTTGAACATATCTGCAGGGAGGCCAGGCCAACTGTTTTGTTCATTCAAGCCAGATTAATCCTGTTGAATCAAGTTTTCCAGTGCATTGACTGCACAAAAATATTCTAAATGATTGGCTTGATTATGTCTGCAAAAAAAAAAAAAAAAAACTGCATAGACGAGCAAAGACGCTGGTTGTGCTGGTAACCAGCCTTGCTGTGACTTTCACTTATCCCTCTGCTGTGTTCTCACTGATGTCGAAAACATACGGCCTGGCTGGAGGGTTTAGCAAACCTCTGCTCTACCACATCTTCAGTTTGGAGTTACACCTGTGGTAGGGCAGCACACGTAGGCGGACTACCGCCGTTGCTATAGAGGGATAAGGTGGATAGGATTCACGGGGTCCAAGCGTTATTAGGGCTGTGCCCACAGCACTGACTTCCACTGGCCTGATTTTTATAAAATTTGAGAGAATGACATCTTGCAATACAGATATGGTATTTTGCTAAAACAATTACACCGATTGCCTTGATAATACAATCGGTGAGTATTAGAAAGGAAATATATATATTTAAAGCTATTTAAATAACATTTTAACATGTAAATAACAATACCTAAAACCATATAGCAAGGTGCATTTAATTAAATGTTTTCACATTTAAATAATTAGACCATCAAAATTGGTAAAAGGTAAAAGCTTAAATTTGCCCGAAAAGCCAATACATATTCTCTTTCAATAGAGAGGCTCTTACAAGTATTCGCCCCCCCTCGACTTTTCCCGATTTTATTGTGGTACAACATATAAATTGGATTTCGTTTTGTCCATTCTCCTTTGCAATATTACTCCAGATCTGTGAACTTGGATGAGGACCTTTCGTGAACAGCAATTTTCAAATATTTCCACATATTCTCAATTGGATTGAGGTCTGGGCTTTGAATAGGCCACACCAGTGCATTGACCTTTTTGTTTTTAAGCCACTCCAGTGTGGCTTTGTCTAAATCCATTTTGATTTCATGCCATAACACAATAAAATGGAAAAAGTCCAAGGGGGTAAGTACAGGCAGTTTCACTGTAAATAATCCCTCCACTAGAATCTGTTACACATTTAGGGCAACAATTTCTGTTGGCAAATTAACTGTCATAACACACAAATAAATCTAGTCACCGTACCAACATGCATACTGGTTAATGCCTAATGACCCTAGTGTGCTAAAATGCCTATGCCGAAAACAGTGAATAATAAAGCTTATAGATCTGGACAGTGGTGGATTCAATTACAGGCTGTACAATCACTTGCTGTCATAAGGAGCATTCTGTGAAAGGTTCAGTAGTGATAGATTTTATTTCCAATTATGTGTAGAACATGATAGGAAGAAATGATTGGTCTGAATGGGTAAATGTTGGATGGCAAAACATGAAAAACCACAGTCTGCAATAGAACTGCAAGTGGTCAGCTTTGCAGCTTTTTTGAAGAAATAAAATTAAATCAGTAAATAATGTGAATAATGAATAAAAATAAATCAGCTGAAATGAAATCAGTGAATAATGAAAATGCCTAGCCAGGCTATTGGTATTGCACTCGACTCGTGTCAAATGGTTGTATCTTGAAATGCCACATTCAGTTAATACGCTAGATGTACATTTGATTAAATTGAAATAAAACCAGAATTGTGCCTAGGTTCCCCAATAATTTTTGCATATTATCAATGAGGTCTGCTAGTGGAGTCAGTATCTCTACCAGGGCCTGTAGTCGACACACTTTGTTTACAGTGAGATTTGCACCTCTTTCTCCTGCAACATTGCAGGGTAAAGAAAAGCAATCTTTATTAATTTTTTCTCCTGATAAGTTTGGTTGTAGCTATGTTTTGCCAGGCATAACGCTTGGCATTCAGGCCTAATTGTTTGATTTGATCTTATCAGACCAGATAATCTTTTTTACTCATGCTCTAAGAGTCTGTCAGGGTGTGCCATATTCCTTTTCACAGGAGTGGCTGCCTTCCACGCATAGAGGCCTGTTAGATGAAGTGCTGCAGAGATGGTTGTTTCTTTTGGCTGGTTTTGTGGCCATTGGGTTCTTGGTCAACTCCCTAACCCAGGCTCCTTTTGCTTGGATATGTAGTGTGGCCAGACAGCCAGCTCTAGTAAGCGCCTTTGTGTTTCTTATCTTCTTCCATTTTACAGTCATGAAGCCCACAGTGCTCTCTGCCTCTGCCTTACAACAAAAATGTTAATCTATATAAAATCTGGTCAGAAATGTCAAGGTCCTGCAATAATGTGTGGTTTCAATTCCTTTGCTATAACAGTTTCAATTATGATTATTTTGAATTACACTTGTTGCTTATTTAGTCTGTCAGGCATTTTTTCCAAGAATGCCTTGGGTTTCTTTGCATGTTCCCAGTGCTGTTGGACTTCAAGCTCACACATGAGAAATGTTTTGGACTTCAAGCTCTCACTTGAGAGGATGTTTCCTCATGAGACATTTTGGCTTTTCCTTGTTGTTTTCGATTGTGCTAGTGAAGCTATATTCGTGGTCTAATCATATTTTCTAATTTCTCTTGTGCTATTTCGTTTGTCAGTTGCCTGGGCTTTACTTGATGTGCTAGCCATTTAAGTAGCAGAGCATGATGGCCAAAGGAACCGGTAATTTCTGTAGCAATGTAGTGGGTCTAACCATTTCACCATAAGGATAACTAAATTGCAGTCATCATTTTTGGCGTTGTTGCCTCACAGTAGCCCAGGGTTTGCAGCCGGGTTGCAGTACACTGACAATGGGTCCATGGCGACATATTGTACTACACACGTGTACTACACCTCTTCCTGTTTAATGTGTGTGTATATGTGTGTGTGAGTACATGCTTTTGGTGGTAATAACTTTGTGTTCTTCTGTTTATCTGTCTCCAAGTGGACATACCTGTGTTTACTTTGAACTGGCACATCTTTGGTTGGTGGGACTCTATTTCAGTGTGTTTAGTCACAAGCACCTGTCTCCAAACCCATGCTGATCAAAAGTCTATATAATGATAGAGGGGGCATTACAGCAAATTCCCTGTTCTGGCTGCCAGAACACTGCCAATCACAAAACCATGGGGCACAGCAACGCCAGCCTTCAACTTCAAAGCTCCAACGCATTTTAAATCTTTTTTTGGTGGTGTTAGACAACAGTATGCATGGAATCGAGGTACTTTGCATTCACTCACATTCTGTTTTTTAATTGACTTTGCAGTGATCAACAACACCCCTGTGTGATAACCAGGGTCAGTGCTTCATTTGTACATTGGGAGGTGCCGGACCACATTGGGGTGCTTGGTCCGGTGGTCAAAGGGGTAACTCGTAGCACTTTTGCCCCTTAGTGGGATGGGAGGTGGGGGTTTCAGCAGGTATTTTCACCTGCTAGCTACGGCAGCTTGACTCGGTGAACGGAGCTCATTAGTGGTGCAAAAAGTGGACAATAATAGTTAGAACTTTCACAATATACATACAGTAAAATATTTGGACACTGACAGAATTGTCATAATTTGGGCTCTGTACGAAACCACAATTGATTGGAAATGAAACAAATGAGATGCAATTGAAGGGCAGACTTCTTGCTTTAATTCAAGGTGTTGAACAAGAATATTGTATGAAACGTTTAGAAATTGCCGAATATTTTGGGTCCCTGTCCCATCTGTAAAGTGAAGAGCCGTCCAATCAACTTTCGCTGAATTTGTCTGAATCTGAGCAGACAATAATATCCCTGTACACCTCAGAATGCATCCGGCTGCTTCTGTCTTCTGTCACTTAATCAATAAACACTAGTGACCCAGTGCCATTGGAAGCCATTTAGAGGTTTTTCTTTACCATAAAAATTATCCTACCATCTTCCACCACGGTGGTCTTCCGTGGACATCCAGGCAATTTTAGTGTTGCAGAGCTCACCGCTGTGTTCTTTTTTCTCACCAGTATGTACCAAACTGCTATCTCTTTGATTGATGTATCTTTTATTTTTTTGCAGCCCAAGGACGGCCTTGTTTCACTTGCATTGAGTGCTCCTTTGACCACATGTGGTGGGTACACAGAAACATCAAATGCAAATGCCACACCTGGAATCAACTCAGAATCAACTCCAGACCTTTTACTTGCTTAATTGATGAAGGAATAGCCCACACATGTCCATGAAACAGCTTTTGAGCCAATTGTCCAATTACTTTTGGTCCCTTGAAAAATAAGTGGTACATATTAAAGAGCTGTAATTCATAAACCCTTCCTCCAATCTGGATCTGAATACCCTCAAATTATAGCTGAGAGACTGCACTTTAAGCCCATGTTCATTATTTAACTGTAACTTCAATATATTTTGGTGAAGAGCCAAAACAACCAACATTTCCGGACCTAACTGTACATTTTATATTGTATTAAATTGAATTGCATTATGCACCTATTAGTGAACCAGGATAGCTATGACTTCCTTCATGATCTGCATATTCTCTGGAAAGTAAAGGGAAAAAAATAGGGTGTTGCCTATGTCTTCTGACCTCATTCACTTGTAAACCCATAGGATTTGTTGTTTTATTCAGTCTGTTTCGATTAAGACGGCTGAAGTTTTCTGCAAAATACTATGTTCTGTATGTTGAATTTACTGTCCGCCTGTTTATATTTATGTATTTGTTGGTGTTCAAGGAAGTGTACACAATGCATACATAATTCCAGGGATCCGGATATTCCAAAAACGACATTGTAAATCTATTGTTGTGCATCCCAGCTCTTTGAAAGATAAAAGACATTTGTGGAATATTTTTGAAGGGGTTGTGGTGGATGCTCGATTTATTTTCAATTTTCTGCAGTTTCGATTACTAGATTATAATTGTTTTAACATATTGTCTATACAACTAGTAACAGGGGATTACATGTCTAATTCCACTAGTTGTTGCTCCAGTACAGGGTTCAGTACGTATTGTACAATGTTTGGCAGCATTGCCATTGGCAATATTTAAATGTTTCTGGCTTGGTTTAGCAATAACTTCTAATGCAGAGTGCTTAAAGGTAGTGATGTCGACTAGATTAATAAACAGGAGAGGTCTGACGTTGAGGGTATGATCGGGACAGCTTTTAATATCTCTGTAATACACCATAATGGCACAACTAACACAGATGTCCTCTGTCACTTGCTCGACGGGATAATTGTTGCAGAGTGTGACATTCCACACTTTTATGAGACTTACTGTACCCTCCTCCAAGTGCTTTCTAATTTTCAGATGGGCAGAGGGAATCCCATGTGGGGCCATTAGGCCTAACATTGTGAGTTTTCTCTTACAGTAACTAAGTTTTCCCTTCATCTAATTGCTTTGCCGTTCATTTCCTCAAACACATATTTGGAGAATTAAAACAAAGTTTTTACCTGGTTTAAGGATACTTTGCATATATTAATTTGGTGCAATATTTGGAAGTCATCGAGAAAAGTATTAATAGGGATTTGTCTCTCAGGATATAATACCCTCTTGAGACCTACAATAACACAATTCTGGAAAGCAAAATTGGACCTGTAATGGGGGCAAAGTGCCATTTACAGTTAGGTTGGGAAATAATTGGACACTCTTATTTTGGCTATTTACCAAAATATATTCAAGTTATACTTTACTAATGAATATGGGCTTAAAGTGCCGTCTCTCAACTTTACTTTGAGAGTATTCACATCCAAACTGGAGGAAGTGTTTAGGAATTACAGCTCTTTAATATGTAGCCCCCTCTTTTTGAAGGCATCAAAAGTAATTGGACAGTTGACTTAAAAGCTTCATGGACAAAAGGTTTCATGGACATGCGTGGGCTATTCCTTTGTTATTGATTCATCAATCAAGCAGGTAAAACATCTGGAGTTGATTCCAGGTGTGGCATTCACATTTGTTGTTTCTGTGAACCCACAATATGTGGTCAACAGATATCTCAATGCAAGTGAAACAGGCCATCCTTAGGCTGGAAAAAGAAAAAATCCATCAGAGAGATAGCACGAACATTAGGAGTGGCCAAATCAACAGTTTGGTACATACTGAGAAATAAAAAACACACTGATGATCTCTGCAAAACAAAAAGGTCTGGATGTCCACCGAAGACAAAAGTGATGGATGATCGTAGGATCCTTTCCATGGTAAAGAAACACCCCTTCACAACATCCAGCCAAGTGAAGAACACTCTCCAGGAGGTAGGCATATCATTATCCGTGTCTACAATAAAGATAAGACGTCACGAGAGCAAATACAGAGGGTTCACCATAATATGCAAACCATTCATAAGCCTCATGAATAGAAAGGACAGATTAGACTTTGCCAAAAAATAAATCTTATTACCTAAACGGTAATCTCCCAGGCAAAAAGAACGATGCGGTTGGCTCTTGCCTTTGCTTGGATGGAAGTATCAAGTAAAAATAGAGGTTAGCCTGCAGAGCATTTTGGGTGAATAAAATAGACAACTCATTCCAAACAACACATTACTAATGTGTGTAGCGACATTACGCAGAGACCAATAAGTTGCGTAGAACACTTGTTAATATTTATCTGACATTTGTTTTTCTTTTTCCCACAAAAGCTGTACAAAATAACAACAAATGGACAAGCGGGACTTGCTTTAAATAGCAAAATGCCTGAGATGAGTGTACAGCAATAAATAAATTAAATATATTTGAAATATTTTGTGTCGTTGTTGCATTGCTTCATAAAAGTAACATATATCTATTAACCATTGGTAAATTAAACATTTATGCAAACATATAAGCTGACGTGTATTATCAATTATATATAATAATCACTGTATCCATGTATGTGGCATGCATATATAATTATATTAGTAGTATACATATATTTGCATATCTGGGTTTAAAATACAGACATACATCGATCAGCCGTAACATTATGACAACTGACAGGTGAAGTGAATAACATTGATAATCTCGTGGGTGGGATATGTTAAGCAGCAAGTAAACATTCTGTCCTCAGAAGTTGATGTGCTCAAAGCAGGAAATATGGGCAAGCGTAAGGATCTGAGCGACTTTGACAAGGGCCAAATTGTGATGGCTAGACGACTGGGTCAGAGCATCTCCAAAACTATAGCGCTTGTGGGTATTCCTGGTCTGCAGTGGTCAGTAACTATCAAAAGTGGTCCAAGGAAGGAAAAGTGGTGAATTAGCGACCGAGTCATGGGTGGCCAAGGCTCATTGATGCACGTGGGGAGTGAAGGCTGGCCCGTGTGGTCCGATCCAACAGACGAGCTACTGTAGCTCAAATTGCTGAGAAAGTTAATGCTGATACTGATAGAAAGGTGTCAGAACACACAGTGCATCACAGTTTGTTTTGTATGGGGCTGCATAGCCACAGACCAGTCAGGGTGCCCATGCTGACCCCTGTCCACTGCAAAAAGCACCTACAATGGGCATGTGAGCATCAGAACATAGCTGGACCACCCAGTGAAGTTGGTGCTATAGATGGGTCACATCATTTCACAAATTATTGTACTATCAAAAGATGAACCCACATTTCTTTATGAGCTGCCAGACAATTAACTGAACATATCTTGTCTAGTCAGTATATCACTCTTGGTTTCATGTTTAATCAGTGACTCAGCCTACATTTTTATTTTAATATCTTTATTTTAATATGGCAACATGACACATCCTTCTACAGTATTGCTATGATGAATTCACTGACAGAGACCCCTCCCCTAACAGCCAATCACTGTGGGCATAGTAAGTTTGTTCGTGGAACACAACACCCAATGGGTTAACCCCGCGCTTTCTCTTAGCTTAAGATTTCTCACCATTCCTTAGTAAAAGCCGGTCTTAGCAGCTTTGTCAATAAGTTTTGAGAGGAAACTCTTACTGCTATTTGGGAGTGCTCCTAATGGGAAAATAAAATGTTTGGTGAATATGGTCCCTGGTCCAGTGCCTTGGGAAAGTATTTTTCCTTTCTCTACTTTCCAAAGGCACTGCATCCCTTCTCATTCTGAATCAAGGCTGAAAGATCTTTATTTATTTTTGGATATGTAACTTAACAAATTCTGTTATTTTTGCAGCAATTCACAATCAATAAAGTAATGAATGCCTTGGAGGAGCGGTGAAATTGTTTTTATTACTGGGGGAGCTAAAAGGGACCTCGGTCAGAAGCAAGGTGGTGCTGGGCGTGCTGACATAGCTGTGAAATATGTTTTAAACAGGACATGCTGAGAGGGGTGGGGTGAGGAGCGGAGGGCGCTGAACAGATATTTCAGCAGTGCACCACGCTTGTTTTGGCATGCGGTGCAAATCGGACCCCCCCCTCCCGAAAATATGAAAATACCCAATTATGACCTAATAAGCCCTAGCTTGGCCGGGCCAACAGCCTCCAATGATGACCTAATAGGAAAGCCACAGGAGCCAACAAACCTCCACAAATCATGGTCTCTATAACCAATAGTGAAATCTAGCATTGGTCCCAAGAGAGCTACATTCTGCTAAGCTGCTTATGTACTCCCTCACATTAAGGTGGGAACAATAGTAACCTTGATGTTTATCAACCAGTTTTTATATTTTCACATCTGACAAGGATTTTAGAAGGATTTGTGAATGTTTAGCAATGCTTCTTTCATCTGAGAACTGTATTTTATGTATGTAAATTAATCAAAATTCAAGCCAGGGAACAGGAGTCTTACTGCAACCTTGCTGGTTATAAATGACAATTCTTTGATGGAAAACTCAATTGCGTTGCCTTGGTAATAGACCTTTGCAAGGCCTTTGATATAGTTGATAATTCCATTTTACTGAACAAGTTGACCTCTTTAGGTGTGAGACATGACGCCTGCTATAAATACCTCAAAGGCAAAATTCAGCCTATTGCCACAGAGGGACTTGAATCAGAATTTCCTGAAGTGCAGAAAGTGAGACCCAGAGGTTTGTTTTGAGGTCCACTCGTGTGCAATACAAATTCCCTTGAAGTAACTATCCAGAAAAGATAAAAAATTAAACCAATTCCTTCTTATTTCTATTTTGGTATTTAACATGAAAATAGATGTAATTAGAAATGTACCGATACGATTACGATATCCATTTCTTGAAAGAGGGAATGAGGTATGCCACAACGAGGTACGCACACGTTAACACACTCTAGAATAAGTGCCCATGTCCCAGATTATGTAGTCGCAGCTTGGCCCTCATTCCTTGAATCAGGGCCAAATGGGTTTTGTACCGAACTCCATTCTTCAGGGAATGGTTATTGCAGTCATTACTGTATTATACATTTCAGTTGGTACAACACAATGTGTGGACATACAATCACACCCGAGGCATGCCTTGGAGAAACTAAAACACGTGGCCCATTGGAAACTTGCAGTAAGGCGTGCAGTTCTCTAAGGTGACACGGCAAACACAGTCTACCTATTCACCCTCTCCCATCTGATAGCATGCTAGAAGGAGAGCCATGACAATGAGGCAGTGAAACCTGACGGATGCTACAGAATGCACCCTGCCCCGAGTTGGCTTGGCGAAGCTGACCGCATAACTGGAAACCAGTCTATGTTTGGGCATCATCCAAACATGGGGCACATGACCTAGGTGCTAGTACTGTGTTTTGTAGGAGAGGATCGTGAAGTCCACAGACTCCAGTAGTTCAAATGAATCATGTGTCCTTCACCAGACATACTGCTCGGCGGTGTGAATGGATATCACTTAGTGCAGAAGTGTTCACATCCACAGGAGTCTAATGATCATAGATGCTATCAGCCCATACAGCCAGAGGCATATATGAAAACAAACTATGGCCCCGAGCAACTGGGCAAAGCAGAGGTAAAACTCCCACTTCTTGTGTACGGACTTACATGTGCTGTTGTTTACTAGGTCAAATGGGTTTCCTATTGGTTCACCAATAGAAAACCCATGGCTGTAAAAACAATTCAGAACTGTAAAAATAAAAAGACCCAAAGCACAATGATTGCCTAATCAAACCGTGAATATTAATGGAACCAACTTGAGACTGGTTTTTCAAGGGAGTTTGAATGTAAATGTCACTGGAAATTTTATAGATCAAGAGGTTCGAACCATAAACACTGATTTGTTAAAAGCTGTGGTTTACGAGACCATACTGTATCATAGCTATGAAAAACCATCTAAATTTATTTTAAGAGGCAGCATGAAAACACAAAAATCTGTCTCTCATAGTCAAATGGTAAAATCCCTATGGTTTGAATAATGACTTGTTTTGTGGAATTCAACATTCTAAATTTAGACAGATTAGGAACAGTAAGAGAGAGACAATGAGCGAAAGTGGGACAGGGAACTTCGGGGGCAGTAAGATGGTGTGTTTCATTGTAATTTAATCACTCTGAAATAGTGAAAAATATTTAATAGTAAATCCAACATAATATGTTGCTCAAAATGTAGGTTTCCAGCCCAGCTTACTACATGCCCTCCAATCCAGAAGAAAATGCCTCCCCTACTAGTCCCCTACTAGTCCCCTACTAGTCCCCTACTACTCAGGTAGCTTTCAGCTGCTCAATGAAATCAGGATAATTGGGATGACATCAATTGACAGAAGCTGGGACTGGTAAAAATGGGATCCCTATGAGTCTGCTCTTCTGTTGGATTCCTATGAGTCTGCTTTTCTGTTGGTGACTGAGTTGGGGGGACGCTGAGTCGGGTGTGCCGGGAACTCCCCTTCAACCTCCACAGCAGAAGTGAGTGCTCTGAAGCTTTCTCAAAGAGGCACCTCCATTATACAGAACCATTACTTGCCTACCTAGGTTGTCACCTCCAACCAAGCAAGTCTGAAGTTAAGGGAATGTCAAGGTGATTAGTGGCAACAGTTAACAGGATGACACTCCACATCCTTAGAGTATCTCTGTGTAGTTGGTGACACTGATTTGACAAAAACTAAGATGAATAAAGGAAGCAGAAGCTTAATAAAAGCAGAGACACACTAGGCAACGTTGGCAGGGGTATTCAATTGTTACCCAAAAAGGTCCAGACCCTGCTGGTTTTCAGTTCTACCTCACCTTCTTTAATGGGACCAACCTGGTATCCCAAATCTAAAGTCTCTGATTGGTGGGTTGGAATGAGAAAGTGGAACTGGCTTGGAGGTCCAGAGCAAATTTTTAGGGCCCTATGCTAACAACATAAGTAAGAATGCCCAGCTGGGTAAGATCAATTAAAAACAAAGCTGGTAGTAATTTGTTCAAATTTTTTGCTAAATCATCAGAAAATTGTTTTAGTGTAATGAAGAACGTTAACAACTGAAAATGAAGGCAGAGTCCCCTGAGCTTAAAATACCCAATTGTAGAATGTGTTCAGGGATCGTATTCATACAACATTTAATCTTTCCACAAGGGGGGCTCCTAAACAGCGGTACACTGCTGTTTAGTTGGAACTAGACAATTGAACAATTTTTGAGGAGATATTTGCTTGAGATAAGTGAAATAATCTGCCAATGGAACAAGACAAATTAGACGATGTTCAAGGCATATATTCTAAAAACAAGCGGTACATTCTAGCTTGTTAAGAAAAACAAACCTTATTTTAAGGATGGTTAGATTTTTTTTTATGTGAAAACAAGTTAAATATACTTGATAATACAGATCTCAAAACCTATTCACAAAGCTGCAAAGACCAACTTTAACTAAGGAATGGGGAGAAGTCTTAAGCTTAGTGACCCCGTCGCTAGGGATGATGTCGTGTTCACAAGCTTACTTAATGTCCACTGTGATTGGCTGATAGGGGAGAGGTCTCTGTCAGTGAATTTGTATACTCTACTGACAGCTTAATTAACATCCTTGTATCTTTTATATTTTTGAAAAGGTGTGATGGGCCACACTATATGTAAGGAGAGAACAGCATTCCCTTCTGTTTATATACAAAACTCCCCTACTGAAAAGACCAGCATACAGTATCAGATTTCACTTATCAAGGTTGAAACATTAAAATACAGCACAACAATAAAAGACTGGGTAGTACTAGATACGCCACAAAGTTGCATCTGAATTAAGTAAAACTGTTTGTTTTCCCTGCAGAAGTGGAACAGGCTGGAAAATGAGTTCCGGCATGAATGGCTTGTGTCCTTAAGTAAGATGTAAAGATGTTATGCTCCAGGACAAATATGGCTTTCTTGATCTATGGTTGTGTGCTTGCCTGTCAAAGGAATTTTGTTTGTGCAAATGTCTTTATTTTTTTGCAAGAGCATTTATTATTTATGCACAGCACACTTGAAAGAACATGCTCTCAGTGAACATGGCGTCAATATGTTTTCCCTAAGTTAAAGAAAATAACTGATTGCTAAGTTTAAAACAACACTCTACCAGAGATGAAGACAACAGAAGGTACTAATGGTAATACACTAGTTAACACTCATTTTATATTTACTTGCTCACTAATAGTTTTATTTTCCAAAGCTAACGTCAAGCATTCATCTTAGCAGGTTAAAGGGTTCGTCAAGTCTTGTTTAATACCTGGTTTGTTACTTTTGATTGTAAGACACAATTACGCAAACCTTTGTGTCAATATTGATAAATGTGAGACATTACCAGTTCCTATCCCAGAGAGACCATTCACACTACTTGCATGGCAAAGAGGCAAAGGGAACAAATTAGTTTCCAAGAGTTCACACATTGGATGGAGGACTGCAAATCACCACCACTCCCAGATTAAAGAGCGATCACACTCCAGCCTAAAGCTTGCTGTTCAGTAAAATTGGTTTTGTGGGCTGTGCAACCAAGCAATGAAGTGAGTGATAAAAATAGGAAAATGCTGCATCTCTTCACAATTGAACGGTTTGCTGGATGATGTCTAGCACCCCTTAACCCATTGACAAGCCCAGTTCTATAGTGAGGTTTGTATGATCTGAAGAGGATGAGAGTTTCCTAAACATTCTGTATGGTGATCAGTGTAGGTCATTGAAATGTAGACGTATCCACAAGGTGCCAGACACAACCATCCTATATCAAACCCAATAAATAATGGTCATATACCACACCCCCTCCTGCCTTATTAATTAATTAACCTCAGGATAAAGTCTGACAAAGTGTACCGTATCTGCCCTTGCTGTTTGGTTTGGTGAATGACCTCTGCATCTGGCTCTGGGAGGGAAACCCTTGCTCCCGGAGCATCACCCACGACATTTGTGGTTCATTAGCGTGGATAACAGCTAAGAGATTCTTTCCTGCAGCTTATGATCATGGGTAAACCATTGTAAGGCATAAACTGTTACATTTGTTGAGCATTCAGAGTCCTTAATTTGAAACATGGCACTGTAGCCAGAATTTTCTATAAAAAATGAGATCTTCCTCTATCCGGTGTCTCTGTACTTTTGCCCTTTCTTAATCTTTTCTCTTTTTTGGCCAGTCTGAGATATGGCTTTTTCTTTGCAACTTTGCCTATAAGGCCAACATCCCAGAATCGCCACTTCGCTGTTGACGTTGAGACTGGTGCTTTCCGGGTACTATTTAATGAGGCTGCCAGTTGAGAACCTGTGAGGTGCCTGTTTCTCAAACTAGACAGTCTAATGTAATTTTCCACTAGCTCAGATGGGCACCATGGCCTCCCACTTCTCTTTCTTTTCCAGGTTAGAGCCAGTTTGGGCTGCTCTGTGAAGGGAGTACTAAGTGTAAGAGATCTTCTGTTTCTTGGCAATTTCTTGCATGGAATAGCCTTAATTTCCCAGAACAAGAAGAGATTCACGTGTTTCTGTCCATTTTGAGCCTGTAATGGAAACCACAAACACTGATGCTCCAGATACTCAACTAGTCAAAAGAAGGACAGTTGTAATGCTTCTTTAAGCAGCACAACAGCTTTCAGCAGTGCTAACATAATCGCAAAAGGGTTTTCTAATGATGTATATAGTGACAAATCTGATTTATTTTCCCTTAAACGCAAATAAATACCTACAATGATACCATCAATAGCAGAAGGTAGATACATTGACGTGATAATTAAATGTCCCTCTGCTTGAAAAACATGTATTTTATTATTTTTTTTTATTTAATGACAAATAGCTGGGTAAATGCCTCAATGTATTTGTGGTTTTGTATTGATTATCATACTATGGAAATGTCTTTGCAAAGCCTTCGAAGGTTTCAGTAGGGTATTATTCCATGTGTTCATTAAAGAATCCACTGCAACTCAAATCCCTCCTACATCACTGCCAAGTTTATTTGGGCTCCTTCCATATCAGTTGATGATCTAAATTTTCTTTTATTTGTGAAATCTCCATGGGTAAACAAGATTAGTTCAACAGGGGGTTGGATTATCAAGCTATATTAACTGCTGCCCACACACTTACATTTCACACTTAATTTCACAAATGTTTCATGTGAACCAGTGAAGGCTTGTGTTTTCAGTGGATGTTCACTGACTTCAATTTTTTTGAATGAAAACATGGTTGTGTGTCGTAAACGTTTCTATAGGTGCAACCACCACATTCCAGAATGTTAAATCGTTACCGATGGGAACAAAACGATCAATGATTTTGTATCTGCCATTGGATTTCCAGTGTTGAAAAGTGAAAAAAAAATATATATTATGACAGCATACAAATATATTTTCTTATTATAGACGACTTCATCCAAGGAAGGCCTCGACAGTGTAAAGCATCGGGAGCAGAAATCTGTGTAACTCCTTGTCTCACACATTGTTAGCCTGCTGCCTCTGTTAATCCACTTGTTCAGACATATGTTGTTGTCAGGGCCAATGCGATCTTCTGAGCAGTAAGTGGTGTTCCTTGTTGGGCTGGCTGAGCTGTCATGGCCCATTCGTCTTCATTCAGCACGTGCCCTTAGGTAGCGTCCTCACGCAGCGGGACTTGCCTAGTGGCGGGCTGTTAGATGATGGATTCGTGGATCTGGGGCTTGTGAAGGAATAAAACTGGCATATGGATCTGTCCTGCCGTTCTCGCCTGGCATCGGATTTGCCATATGCGCCGCAGCTCTGGAGATGCAATGCCCTCAGAGGTGGGCGCAGTCTCTGGTGTTATTCCTTGTGGATGAGGGGGTCCCTAGCAGATGAGTGTTTGACTTTGCAGTTAGGAAGCAAGTGGCCCTCGCTCTGCTGCTGCAGGTGGCGTGAATCAGTGAGATATTTTTAATTTGCACTTTGCGCTTTAGGCTGCTAAGGATGTAAAGTTAATGTAAACCATGAGTGTCTGTAATCTGTGACCACGGACTGCTTTCTGGAATGGCCATGAAATAATAAAACAAAAAAAATGGGACAGCGTATTGCTACTTCAACCATAGTTACATTAGTTGGATGCACTCACATTTTCTTTTCCGCCTGTGAATAGCTTGTTGTCTGGATGAGATAGCTGGGGCAGCAGACGCAGCGTCATAAACCTGGCTTCAACAATGTGAGCTTAAAAAAGATCTGGGAAAGATTGAAGAATCCTGGTAAAGCATTTTAGGGGTTGAATAAGGCTTTAAGTGTTCTGGAGTAATCAGGAATTTGATGTTTTTATTACTCTCAGATTTTTTGTATTATGAACCTTCATATTTGGGTTTCTGTAATCTATCATTACTGACAGTGTGAAGGTGCCATAACACTATCCGTGATGTCTCAAGTATACCTTGAGTAGTCACAGATTATGTAAAAGCATCTTCACGCAGTCAGTAACGATGGATTGACAGAGTACTGTCACTTGGCGAGTGTTCAACTCCTGTGCCTCTAACACATCCTATAAGTATAATTACATAAAGTATATGCAACAAATGCTTCATTTTGTCTGTCCTCCAGTGACAGGTTTCTCTGCCAATGCACCATACATAATCGAATAGGTTTTGCCACCGCCTCTGTTTTGTGGTCCTTGCATAAATTAAATAACGGTGTCTTTTTGGGGGGTGGGAGGGTTGTAGAAGGACAGATGGAGAGTTTGACTTCACCATTCTACAAAATCACCGCGCAGGGTGCTGCTGACAACTTCATATCAGAACAGAATGTTTCAGTCACAGGTTTGGTGATGACTACATCATTATTTTGTGTCGGTGTGCATCTGAAAACACATATGTTCACTTTCTTTAACAAAGTATTGTGAGTGTGTGCACATTATATGTTTTTAGTGTATTTTGTTTCTTTCACAGCAGGGGCTGCAATGGCCATCCTTAGATCAATGCTAATTTAGCCTGGGAAAGAGCACCAAAATGTAATTGGACGCAAGACATTGTTAATTTGTGAGCATTTAATGTTATGCTACTGACTGACCATCAATATTGCCAAAAAAGTAATAACCCTTTACTTGTCTATAGTACAGATATTCAACTTAATTGTGACTTCATCACAACTTCTTTCAAAGTTGCACATTGTACAGTACAGATTGAGGTTTGAGATGGCTTCAATGGGCTGCTACGCACATTAAAGTGAAGCAAATGTTGTAAGGGGTTAAATGCCTTGCAAAGGCACATCGGCAAGCAATGCAATCCATGATTTGATCCCAGCAACCCTCCAATTGCCAGCTTACCTCCTGCAAGATGTCCTCTGTCAGAACTGGAATTCAAACTGGCAACCCTCTGATTGCTGGCTTGCCTCTCTAACAGACTGCCGTACTGGACCTCTGTCAATCCTGTCCCAAACCAATGCAAGTGAACTGGTGAATTTAATCATTTGTATGAAAAATTCAAGTTTCTCACAGCACCACCAGAAAGTGTTATTATTAGGCTGCACTAAAAAAAACACAAGCAGTGGAATACAAAAGATAGGACATAATGTACCATGGATCTTCTGAAATGATAATTCAATGTAAATTCAATATTTTCACTGTGTTCATGAATCTCTCTGAAGCGTTTATGGAAAATGTTGCATGAGTGTATGCAGCTTACAATCTTTAGATAGGGGAATAAATTAAAAAGTACATTGCATTATGCACTAGCCTGAGGTACGTTCTTGGTTGATGTGCTATAATGTGGAATGTGGGAACCCTACTAATTAAGTCCCTCTCTGACTGCTACTGGATGTTGTGAAGTAACTAGAATCTCAGTGTTCCTCTAAAGCTGTATACATTTAGCATTTCTGTAGCCCTTTACAATAATTTTTAGTTTATTTCATTTTCCGTTCCACCAATTTACATCGTTGACAACCTGTATAATTCCTTCTATTTCAAAACAGCAAATTTCATAACATTTAATCTAATGTATTTAGTCCAATGCAATGCAAGCATTTTATGACCATGCAACTTTTCTTCTTCCTCCATACTTTTCACCTGACTTGAGTAACATGGGTCTACTAGAATTGCCCACATTGGTCAATACATTGAACATTAATTAACAATACATTCAAAACAATAAATGAATCAGAATCTGCGGTCTTACAGGAAGCTTCCACTGATAGATCTCAAAATGGCACGTTGACCTTCCTCTTATTTATATCCCGAGACACATGTGTTGAATGAATCACTCCTCTAATGTCTTCCCTGGTTCAAATTGTGATTGGTGGGCCTTTAAGCAGCACTGCAGCATGGAGCCTGGTAATGAATGCAATCAGAAAGAGGCAGAGTTGCTAGGCAGTAACTCATCCCATTCTAGAGAGGAAAAGGCATATTAGTATGCATGAAGGATAGGGTGATGTGAAGGGAAATATGAAGGATAGGTTGTTAATTGAAGCCAGTGTAAGAGAGAAAGAGAGAAAGAGAGAAAGAGAGAGAGGCCACTCTATAAATCAACAGTTCCTGATGGAACCGAATGGAATGTTGAATTAATTCCTGTCACTCTGTGCTGCCTTTGACACTTTCTACCTTGTTAAACTACACTTTCAAAAAGGTGAATTGAAATTATTCAGTTTCTTTGATAAAATAATAATGTTGAACTTTGGTAGAGTTAAGGCAATGCCATGCTAGTTGAACACACTGTATAAAGTCTCAGAATGTATTTACATTGAAGTTAGTAAAATATTGTAATATCATCAAATTAATCATCTTTTAATCATTGCATATACAGGTCCCAGAAGGTTTGTAAGTAATCAACAAAGTTGTGATACCTGTAGGTGTTCAACATTTCCTCCCAATGTTGCACAACAGCTATAGCCAAACGTACAGCTCTGGAAAAAATTAAGAGCCCACTGCAACCTTTTTCTTTCCTTTCCAAAATGAAAGTTTTGAGTGAGGAACAGAAGCATTCAATTTGCTGTGGTCTCTTAATTTTAACCCTTCTGTTCCTCACTCAAAACCTCCCTTTTCTACTTTTTTGGAAAGGAAAGAAAAAGGAGCAGGGGTCTCTTTATTTTTTCCGGAGCTGTACTTAGCTGTCCCCCTTAGGGAAATGTCGGATGAAAACAATTTTCTTTACCTGCAGTGTACCTAAAGACTTATATTGTGTTTGTGTTGTATTTATATTTGGAAACCACAGCAATCCAACAACCCATAAATAAAGGATACCATATTTTCCATGATGCTCAGGATAATCAGTTTAGTCACGTGAACTGGACTGTGGATTCTGAACTGGATTGTGAAGGTTGTGAGTTTTAGCATGTCTACCTGACTGTACAAAGGCCTTGCTATCTGGTCAGCTGTTGAGTGGGAGGCTGTGTAGAACCACTTATACCCAGAGTTGCCAGATTTCATTGACAATATCCCAGGAATCACCCGCAGACTTGTTGTGGAAATTTCTTTATACAATGTATTCTCACTGAGTAAAGGACTGAGTCCCACTGTTAAGATAGGTAGAGAATGTGTGGGATCTGGTATTTGCATAGGGGGCATCTATTGTCTGTCCAGATGCAGATCAATGGGTTTTAGGACAGGATAGGAGAAGATACAACAGGGGGCAGTAAGGTCAGTTGGCCCCTTTGGGTAAACACTACAGTAAACATTATGGCAGGAAGGATAAGGTGGGGGAAGATAGCATTTGACTTGTGTGATAGAACAAAGGGAAAGGTGTTTGATTGACATGAGACAGATGGCAGCATCTTACCACACCCCTTTTCCTATGTAATAAATACTGTCGAAATGATGTTTTTATTTAGAAACTATTCACTGTTACTTTGTAACCTGTATACTTTCTCCTTGCAAGCAAGATTAAAACCGTTTATTGCGCAATTGATTTCTCTTACCTACCATTTTCATACAACAATTTGGATTTTAGAAATTGCCATCACAGACTCCACAAAAAACCTGCGCAAACACATTTTTGCTACACAAACTCACCTGTAAATCACCGTGCCCAACCCCATTTTTTCCCACACACTGTCATTAAAAATGACCCACTTAAGTGTGATACCCACCCCCCACCCTGCAGCAGTCACTTGGGAGGCGTGGCCATGATGATGTCATAGATGTGAGAAAATGGCTTATTAAAAGTTCTTTTTTTCTGCACCTATCATGTCAATAACGTAATATTATGAAACTTGAACAATCCAGTATTTATTTTGTGATGGCACACCACCAGTTGTTCTGACGGCAGGGCAAGTATTATAAAACTCTATTCAGGGAGCACTGTTAATGTTTTGCTAAATCCTTCAATATCCTAAACACAGGGGCTTACATGCCCATGCCAGATCAAATGTAATCATGCTGCAATATAAGGTGCAATGGAGACATTTGAAACATTTAAAATGTAATTTTCTTTAGGCCTGTTCTATGTTATATGACACTACAGTGATTAAGATAATTAACTGGTCTGACGATGATTGCATTGACAGCACATCTGAGTGTGATGTGCATTTAATTTGTCAACTCACGCACAGACAGAGCATTCAATTATGGTGAAACGTTAAGACTGCATAATATTCTAATGAAAATGCTGTTGTTGTATTTTGATACCACATATCATGACTAGCATGACCAAAGTGAAAAGATATCTGCGGGCCATTAATGATCGTGCCTACATGCCTTCATGTGTCATATTTCATACTATTGCCAGGGAATAGAACACACTGTTGCTTTTCCTCTGTCATGTTAAAGTAATATCTGTTTGAGTCAGAAGGACATAAACTGAAGAAAGGAAGTGCACTCAATTCCATCCATTATACATCACTTCCCCTGCCCACCTCTGAGGCCCACGTGCATACTGTGCCATCAGTCTTAGTATCCCTGCCCACTCTCAATCTGTTAAACTGCAACTATGCATCAAAACCGGGAGGAAGAAAACATTTATAAATAATGATATTGGGTTGTGGACATGCCATCGTCTGTTACCAAGGAAGGCAGAACGAGCGTTTGAGTCTGGCAAAGGGCTGTTTGTACAGCTGGGATTCTGTATGCTCTTGAAGTGCTTCAGCCACCGTTTGGCCTAATGTGCTATGACCAGGCGGTAAAGGGGGGAGACTTTTTTAATATCTCTCTGAGCTGCAGCCTGAAATAGGCTGACAGATCCAATTACAGTGCCTAGCTTCACATTGACTGCTCAGTGGACAAATACAACCTCCTCAGCCAAAACAAAGATGTAAAAAAGAGAAACAGAATTAGGTCTGACTGATAGGGCTCTTAAATCAGTCTGATACAATGCAGCAATCAGACTGTCAGATTATTTACTTCCCCCCTTCCACTGTCCTCAAGTATTTCCATTCATCAAAATCATTGCTATCAGCTATTATTTTGAAATCACCGCCCCCTGATCCTACAGATGGTGGTGCGGGAATGCTCTACCAGTCCCTCGAGTTGACAGATGCAATATTCCAGTGTGTCAAAAGAAAAGGCTAAGACTGCCGAATGTACTTCAAGTCAGTCAAAAGTAG
Source organism: Esox lucius (assembly GCF_011004845.1). Taxonomy (NCBI): domain Eukaryota; kingdom Metazoa; phylum Chordata; class Actinopteri; order Esociformes; family Esocidae; genus Esox; species Esox lucius. The sequence continues at coordinate 31,909,004 of NC_047569.1, read as the reverse complement.
TATTTTTTTAATGAGACGGGGTCACCCTATAAGAGGGCTGTTCAACTCTTACCCTACGAGGGCCGGAGCCTGCTGGTTTTCTGTTCTAACTCATCGTTAATTGGACCCACCTGGTGTCTCAGGTCTAAAGAGATCCCTGATTAGAGGGTTGCAATTAAAACATTTAGTGGAACAGGCTTCGAGGGCCAGAGTTGATGAAATCTGCCATATAGAGTGGTTGGACTGCCCCCGCCTCTTTTCAGATATTATCCCTAACTCTTCCTGCAGTCTGTTTACACAGCTGTTAACTGCCAGGCAAGGATAGGTGAGAGAATCACGTTTGTTTTAACATTTAGAAAAGTGTGTAGTTCAGACTCTCAATAGCTAATATGTAACTGAAATAGCACAACAATTGTCTGGTCAGTTCAACATTTTTCTATACTATAAAGGGATAGTTCACCCGACATTTTGACATACCGGTTTCCTTACTACATAAGCAGTTCACAAAGAACACTTTTGAAACCAATCCATGCTTCATTTTCCACTGTTTAAGTCCTGGTATTGATATGCACTTTCTGCAAACAATGTCCAACTCGTCTGAAAGTACTTGCAATACATTTTCCCCTGTCTCTTCTCAGGCACTGGCAGTGTGTTTGGCGTAGTGGTGGAGAAGATGTGTACACTGCCGAAGGTGTCTGCCACCGTGGCTTCATCCCAGTCAGTTGACATCTCGTAATGCCCTTCCCGCCCTGTCTATCGACTTCTCGGTCTGTTGAATGTTTCAAGGAGGGACAAAAGAGGAATGGCAGTTACGTTAGGTGTCACCCAAGGTGACTTGGGTGACGCTACTGTACAGACCTGATCACGGCAGGACCTCACAGAGGAGGCATTTCACAATGCGTTCCATAAGCCATGTCAGCTAGACACCGACCGGGGACGGGGGGCGCACAGATACACCCGACAGCTGTCTGTTTCTTGTTTTAACCACTCTATGTTTCTCCGAATGGCTGAAAGGTTGGATAAAGCCAGGCTATGTCATGTATGTAAATTCCAGCGTGTAGGTAGGAAGCAGAATAGGAGGACGCAGAGAAGGAGGAGGCAGAGAAAGATGAGGCAGAGAAGGAGGAGGCAGAGAAGGAGGAGGCAGAGAAGGAGGAGGCAGAGAATGAGGAGGATGAGAAGGAAGAGGCAGAGAATGAGGAGGCAGAGAAGAGTTTAGGCAGCATTCAGGATGGAGGTGGGTCAGCTCATCTGCATCAACAGTGACACGGATGACGTCAGACAAGAGACGAGATTTTGGAGGGATCCGAGTCAGATGGTCGCCAATCACACGCTATGTGCCACAAACATAATCAACAGTTCCATCAGGTCCCCAAGGATGAGACAGGTAAGAGAGAGACCGTCTTTTCCCAATAACGTACTTTGCCTTTGGTACTGACTAAAGACACCTGGATTTGCATGTCTAAAGTCCTGTACGTCAGTCTTTGGCAGGAGGACCAGCATAGCGTGGAAGCTTTTCATTTACTGCTACCCCTGATGGCACACACCGCTGCCGATTGTAATAAGAATAATCATCATTTATGTCGCTTCAGTTGACATTTTTATTTAAAAATATCCGTGAAACATGAAGGCAGGATAGCTGAAAAATAAACGAGGAACATGTAGAATAGAGAATTTGCTCACTTGTCAAAACTTTGCCATGGTGTCGGTCTAAGTTCTATATAATTTAGTTTTATATTGGCGCATGCCGACCCGGAATCAAAGCGTTATTCTTGCATCCCAGTGACAGGCGCCTCGCCAATTGTCAAACAATTTCTACATTACATATTCCCAACTTCATTTCATAAAGCAAATAATGTGATTCTTCACTGGGCTGACTTCTGCACAGCTTACTAACCCCATTGTACCAAAAACATTCCCATCCTGCTTGGTTTGTGATGGTTTTTTTTGCGAAGGAGAGCCACTGACCTATGACGAGTATGAAGATTGAGGTTATGAGTGTTGTAGTGAAAATGTTGTTATTAATTAAAAACCCATACTTCAGAATATCAGATCTAGACTTAAAACTGCCCTACTGGCATGACATGTCCTTTCACTGTTTACAGAATGCCAGCTATCCATAATTATACTGAAGCTGAAGAATCATTGCACTGCACCAGGAGACACAGGCCTTCAAAAGTAATCTCTGGTTTGCTCTATGTGAAGGGAATGGTCCCATCCTGTAAAATAGATTTTTCTACAAGCTCACACTTCTTTTTGGGCTAACTAAATGTTGCGTTATACCGGGGGTGTCAAACTCAACGCCTGAAGGGATGTGTCTGAAGGGATGTGTCTGAAGGGATGTGTCTGAAGGGATGTGTCTGCTGGTTTTGGTCATTTTCTTTTGATTTGTGTCCAATTAAGACCTAGACAACCAGGTGAGACTAATAAATACTTCTTCAAGCCTTGTTAAAAAAAAATTGTCCCATTTCCAGAAGTTTGGGTTTTTCTATGACCCTATCCTTAACATGGCTTGTGCAATTGTCCAATATATGGCTACAGGAGAGGAGTAATATCAGGGGTCATTGAAAATATATACACATGAAAAAATTGTGTCTTTCACAGGTTCTTTGGGAATGGTGGTGGTTCTACATGGAACAAAAATAATTCACAAAAAAGTCCCGATTTGAATATTTTCCTGTAAGTCAGCATTTCATGGTCTGTGAATTGGGCTTTGGAATAAATCCCATAATTTCTAGCCTAAAAGGAGTCTAAACAACAAACCGGATGAATTGTTCTACTTCCACATTTTGCTGACATGACAAGTGATAGTCATCATTTTTGATGTGGTGTGTAGATTAATATTTAAGACAAGAGGTAATTTAGTCTTCTGATTTGGTGAACATGCTACAGCATGCACTCAGAACTTCTAACTACTGGTGAATGGTCAAACTATTCATCTATGTAATTTTCTTGCATGACAGTGAAGGCTAAATGGAAGCTAAATAAAAAGTGACAGATAATTATTGCCAATACACTACTTACTCATAATATGATTACTCCCTAGCAACCTGCAGAATAATGGCTGTGACACGTAGTACATTATATGAAAGACTGATACTTGGTTTTGCCCAACAAAATGAATTGGGGAAGTGAGCCCACTCACCTGAGAAGCCCATTAGCCAGCTGTTCGCTCCCTCGTTCTTATGGGAACCCCACGTAGGGAATGACTAAGACTGTACATCTTGTCTCCTTCAGGAATTAATCAACCTTTCCCATTCCCAGTAAGAAGATTGACTTGTGCCAACATCCCCGACAAAAGCTAATCTTCAAGCCCCATGTTTTCGAGCCACATGTAGGTCTCACAAGGACGACCTCTCTCGTCTTTGTTTCGGGGACCTCTGCCGCCACCACGGAACCCAGCCTCGGAAGACGGCCAGCTTGAGGCCTGTCCTCTATTGTCCCCATGAGACGTCTGCCCGGAGAAAGATGGATTGTTTGGAAACACAAAAAATATAAGATCCGAACGCTTCACTCCCTCTCCGGGCTGCAGCCCCCCTCTCAGGCCACCAGCCCCAAATTACCCCTGCATTTCACAAAAGCCTTCTTTTCCCTGTCTCTGCTCATTAGGTCATTACAGGCTAGTCACTCAACACTCCCTACACCTGAGACTAATGTTCCAGTAATGGATAAAGATTTAAGTTACTAGCACTGTTTAAAATGTCTTTCATCACGTCGCTAACATTCTCCCTGTATACATATATAGTATATAGTACTGACATGGCACAAATTAAAACATGGATAAGATAAATCAGGCGTCGGTGTACACTCACGTGCGTCAAAAGGAGTGAGTCATTATTTTGCATAACTGTCAAATGTTTTTGTGGATCAAGACTGGCCTCCTTGACAAGTGGCCGTTGTGTGTATGTTCGAGTGCCCTTGGCGTAGGACATCAGTGGAAACTTTATCTGTGGATTTCTCATCTGCTGATATCTCTTGAACGCACCCCCTGGGAAGGTTATTCACCTCAGTGCCAATGTGTGCGTTCAGAAATACTCTCTCCATTTTGTATTAAATCTTTCACATCCAGTGATAGAGTGCATCACATGACCTGGACATTCAGTTGAAGCTTAGAGCAGAAAATAGCACCGAAACGGACCTACATTAGGCCACAATCTTGAGAAGAAGAGGAAGATAGAGACGGACAGAGGAGTATACTGAGTTAGAGGAACAGAACAGAGAGAGAGGGGGAGAGAGTGAGAGAAAAAGAGAGAGAAGGCTGGTAAAGGGAGTTATTTAAAGAAGTAGGGACACACATTGTGTAAGAAGCAGAAAGAGTGAGAGAGACAAAGACAGAGAGAGAGGCAGGAATACAGAGAGAGTAAGATAATCAGGAGATAAGAGAACAGAAGGACAGAGAAAGGAACAGACAGATGGAAGAGAAGAGAAGTGGAGCAGAGGGAGAAGCAAGACGAGAGGCTGCCCAGGGAGCGCTGAAGAGGAAGCACCGTCTCTTCCCCAGAGACACATCTTTAATGGGATAGAATAAAGCAACCAAAGCCTGATCTGACACCTAACCTCTGCTACTTAAATTACCTGCAAGAATAACCAGCTAATCACCACTTGTCACATACCACCATCTTGTCCAGGGTCTTGGCTGTCTGGCTGCAGTTATAAGTGCCACCCTGGAGAGAAGTGTAATATTTATGACAGCTGCTCTGCTACTGAAGGCAGAGTTTGTCTGCCTAACAAAGCCACTGGGTCAGAGTAAATGTCCCAATGCATGACTGTTGATGCCGTTTCACTCACACCATTCTGTTAAGTGACCAAGGAGAATTGGGCCGCTGGCCAAATCCTACTTTTTTCCAGTCCAGATTGCTCAGTGGCAAGCCTGTATCCATATCTTACTGCACATTTCCATCTTGATGAGAAAATGTCCCATGGCCCTTTCCATTAAGTTTTTAAAGTGCCCAAAATAACCACATCAAAAGGTAATAATCTTGTATAACTTTGTTCACTGGGTTCATATATACTGCAAAGAAAAAAAATGAAGGGAACACAATCATTCCAGTATAACACCAAGTCAATTAAACTTCAGGGATATCAATCAGTCCAGTTAGGAAGCATAAGCGATTGTGAATCAATGTCACCTGTTTTGTTGCAAATGAAAGTGACAACAGGTGCACTGGAGAGGCGACAGCAAGACAACCCCCAAAAAGGGAATGTTTTTTTGGGCTACGGAGAATTGCAGGGCCAGTATTTGCCTCTTTGTGCAAGGAGGAACAGGAGGAGCACAGTCTAACTGTGAGAAACAGACTCCATGAGGGTGGCATGAGGGCCTGATGTCCTCTAGTGGGACCTGTGCTCACAGCCCAGCACAATGCAGCTCGATTGGCAATTCGCCAGAGAACACCAGAATTGGCAGGTCTGCCATTGGTGCCCCGTTCTCTTCACAGATGAGAGCAGGTTCACACTGAGCACATGTGACAGACGTGAAAGAGTCTGGAGAGACCGTGGTGAACAATATGCTGCCTGCAACATCATCCAGCGTGACCGGTGATTTTGGTTTCCATTGACCTATTTTACATTATTTTGTCCTCAACGAATTACACAATGTACAGTAAAGATTAAAATCTTTACTGTATATGTACAGTGGGGAGAACAAGTATTTGTTCTCCCCAATAAAATGCAAATTAAATATTTAAAAATCATACATTTCGTCTCTCACAGTTGAAGTGTACCTATGATAAAAATTACAGATCTCTACATGCTTTGTAAGTAGGAAAACCTGCATAATCGGCAGTGTATCAAATACTTGTTCTCCTTACTGTATGTGTTAACCGATACTTTTTTAAAACATTTTATTGATGTTTTTTATTGCTTCAAAACATATCAGGATATTTTTGTAAATAAAAATCAAGATATCCCATACACTAAATTTGCAGTATTCTGATTAAATTGTCCAACCACCAACATGGTCAAAACATGGCAGAAATCTGAAGGACGCGAATGCATGTTCGCAATCGTGAACACCCGCACACCAGTAAGTTTTACCCATGCGAACATAACCTGCAATAAACATTGATTTAAACCTGCACTCTTAGTTTAAAGTCAGTGTCATCAGTAGCCAATGATAACCAATTATATACTTTTTCTGAGACACAAAGCAAGCAGAATCACATGGCCCAGTGGTTCCCAAACCTCTCCTGGGCCCCCCCCAGCCATTCCATCTATTAGATGTATCCCAGAGCTAGCTAATCTGATTCAACAGGTAAGGGTTTGTTAATCAGTTAATAAGTTGATTCAGGTGTGCTAGCTTTCTCCTCTCATATATTTGATTTGTTTTGATTTGTTAATGGAATTGGCCTCAGAATTAGAATACTGGGGAATTTCTCATATCTGTATTTATATCTGAGAACATATTTTCTGTTTCCTTTATTGTATTTCCACTTACCATAAACAAGTACATAGTATTTTTGTACAATAAAACTACTACAGACAGAAATCAATGCAGTAATGTTTTAATTTGTTAATTTTGTAATGAAATGTCCCAAATAAAACCAGGGCAGGAATAAAACCAGGAAATAAATGAAAACCTGGGCAGGCATAAAACCAGGAAATAAATTAAAGTAGGGCAGAAATAAAACCACGAAATAAATTTAAACCAGGGCAGGAATAAAACCAGGAAATACATTTAAACAGGGCAGAAATAAAAACAGGAAATAAATTAAAACCAGGGCAGAAATGAAACCATGCTTGTCTACTTCTTCTTCCTAGAAGCTCCTTTAAATGGTTTGAAGATGGTCTGGAACACTACAACTGGGAAAGGACATTTTGGGCATTCCTGTACAGCAGAGGCCAGATTGGGTGTCAGGCCCTCCTTTGGTGGAGATGTGGTTATACCTTCTGGAACCATCTCTAGGCCAACACACTCAGCATCTGGGATAAGACAACAGAGAATCAGGCAAGAACTATCAGTGTGTGTGTTTGTGTCTATCCTCCAGTCTCTCTATCGCTCTGTCCCTTCTTTCTTACCAAGTTTGTATTGTGGTAAAGCAATATGCAATCATCCTACCTAATCACTTACACTCTAGCTCCAACCCCAGGCTGATACACACAGTGGATATGAGCCTGGCACAACAACCATTTATATTTGACCTTGATGAGTCACTTCCTAATTTTACCGAATCAAAACACTGCAAGGCATGTCTCCAAATTTGAGTGGTATATCTAATGTTTTGATCATGTAAAACAACACTTGCTAGCTAGCTACTGTGGTAACATAAATGCATCACAATGATCAAGTTAAAATGTAATTTCAATGCAAGAACTGCATTGTTTTGTCAGTACAGTATCTAGCAAGACAGCTCAGCTGATAACAACGCTACAATGTAGCGATTAATGCACAGGTAAACAAGAAACATGGGGAAGGTGTTGTGGGAGACGATTGGTTGGTAGTCTAAGCAAATTAAGACCAAGACCCATCGTGCCAGAAATACCTTATTGACTTATGATACTATGACAGTGTAAATCTGTGGGGAAATACCTGTAAAGGAGAATAAACACCCAGTGTATCAGTCTCTCTGATACATTTGGTAGGCTGCAAATCCAGTTCAGATTCTTCGGTTGTCCTTCGGTTGTCCTCTGTTCTGAAACACCTGTGAAAAAATACCAGAGTACATCAGAGACAACCTGTAATATACAGTGATATTACAATAAGCTGTTGATAAAATGTCAGCCCTGGTTCGGTCCCAAATTGCAACATATTCCTTAAAGGGTGCTCTAATTTTGACAAAAGCCCACAGGCACTACATAGGGAAATGTGTGCCATTTCTATGTAACCTTGCCCTAGAGACACCATCCTCAAAAACAGAGCTGCCTATTTTGATTCTGATCTTTGGCATTTTAGACATTCTGGGTATGAAACGCCACTTCTGTTTGGCAGGAGGCACATCCATTTCAGAGTGGTTCTTTGGTTCTTTTGATCTTTTGAACACCTGTTCGGAAAATGCATCAAGACATTAGAGCCTGTCTAAAATTCCTTATGGTATGGGTAAATAAATGACACCCTAATCCCTACACAGTGGGTTTGTTATTGAAAAGTGACTTCTACAGAAGTCTAATTAGAAAGATACCGAACCTGTATTTTGCCAAGCAGGAAGAATGCAAGATATGGTAATGGTGTTGTAGGTAAGAGGGTGACAATGCATGAGTGGACAATTGAAGTCAAGAGGTATTTGTAAAATGCAGGTGGGCAACCTGCATTTCGGTGAAATCTTGGGTGAAGAGCGAAACTGATAAGGGGAATAAACCAAACTGGTTTAGACCAGATTAACGTGTATAGATAAAATGTATGTTATTTTGTGAGATGTTGTAACACTTTCTTACATATAAAAAAATCTGAGATACTCAGAGATACTAAAAACATACAGACTCTAAAGGGCCCATAGTAACCTATAAAGGGAGGGGTAGTAGTAGTGTCCTATAAAGGGAGTAGAATGCCATTAGGAAACATAGTGTCCATGTCTATTAGCAAAGTTACATAGCCCTGCCTCGGACAGGCAATTACCAAACACACAGTTCCATACCTTGCTGCTAATTTTAGGTATCTTCATTTTCGGAAGGCAAAACCACTTCAAGCTCTTTTTGATCCCTTTCCCTCTGGCAGAGGGCACACGAAACATGCCATCAGCAGTGGCTTCAGTCGGATTTAAGTTCCTAGCTGGCAATTCCTTAGCATTGTCAAGCACTGTTAGACATGACACCTGTGACCATGCCTTTGCCAGAGTCAGCAGGGTGTACTTGTTCTAAACACCTGGGCACAGTACCTGTGAAAAAAGTAGACAGACCACAATGGAAGTCAGCAACCACATCCCAAATGATAACATCTTCTCTATATAGCGCACTACTTTTGCCCAGGGACACTTTTTCTCTCTGGTCAAAAAGAGTACACCATAGTGAATAGGATACCATTTTGGACACATTCACATAACTGTAATACAGCCACTAAATTGCAATAACAATCTTGATACAATGGATTTCTATACAGAGAACATACAGTATTTTGACTTACAGTGCTCCACGGCAGACTTGGACACATCCGTCAGGCTGTCAATCACTGTGTCGGTCATTACCTGGCTAACCTGATCCAAGACACTGTAATGCAAAAGTTACATACCCAGGATCTGCCCCAAGATACTCCTAACAGAGGTCTGGGCAAAGCTCTGTATGACTTCTGAGGCATTGTCCTTTGACAGGCTACCCAGAGATGGCTTTGGCAATGTTGGCTGAGACAGGCTTCTATGGGCAGCTATTGATTTAAGCTGGCAGCTTCGGACAATTTCTTAAAGTTGACTGTGGACCTTAGTAACAAGTTTGTTTGGCGCAAGTTGAAGGGTTTCCATTGAAAGGAACCTGTTGAGATATTCTTCTGCTGAAGTCATCTCTTGACTGTCCGTCTTCAGTCTGTCCAAGTTATTTTTCACTATAACTTCAGTGTCAGACATTGTATTTGGTTGTTGGCTTGCAAGCAGGGTTGGTGAGCTTTGCTGAGTCATGTCCATTGAGGTCCTTGCATGGGATGCTTGTATCCTTGGCAGAGCTTGTGTCAGGTAACTCAGATGAAAGTTTTGTCATTCTGTTGTCAATTTCAGCCTTACATGGATAAAGATTCCAATCACAAACAGAGTTGGACTCACTCTGGACTAATGAAAAAAAATTATAATCATTTGGATCTTCTCCAAAGAGCTGTGCCATTTTGAGCTCTACCGCTTTTAATACCTTTGACTTTGAAATGCTAATCAGTGGGGCGTTGTTGGACAATTTGCTAGTTGGTCAGCTGGCTGATTTCTGAACCACCACGCTTTGTATTTCTGCTGAAATGGCTGTGAGAAAATAAGGTCTGTTTGCTGACCCTTTGTTTCCTTTGTCAGCTTTAGCATTGACGATGCCATCTATAATGGTCACTATCAACTGTCCAGCCAAAGGACTCAATATAGCTTTGATTTCACTTTCTAATTTCATGGGAGACTTGTGGCTGCATGCAATATCCTTCATGGCATGAGAGTCCATTGTGGCAGTAGTCATATTTAGCATCTTTTGAACCAACTGCTGGCTGGCTGTGATACCAAAACACTCTTGAAGTAGAGTTCCCAGACTGACACTGTGCATAAGCTCATCTAATCTAGAGTTGAGAAGGTTCCCAACCAACTTGATAACACACAGCCACAACCTGCCATCCACTGACATCCTAATAGGACTGTACTTCTGTCTGCTCCACCTGGACGGCAGTATGATATCGCTTTGAGGCTGGTCACTCTTGATCATGTCAAAGAGTCTTCAGAGATCCCAAACAGAGATCTCAGAGGTACTGAGGGAGGTCTTTGTCTCATTTCTGTACTGCCAACCTCGGGTGAAGAGTTGTGTTGGTTCAAACCCACATCTTCACTCAACAAAGAGCTCATGGAACTACAAAAATCATTGGTAAGGAGAACAAAATGGGAAAAAAATTATCCAAATATTTTTGGGTAGAAACTCAACCTTGTCATTACTTAAAATAAACTCAAACCAAATTCAAGATATTAACCTTTAATATGAGAACACATTTCAGACTGTTTGTGTCTAAAATAGATTGATACTTGTACACATCTATAGGCATAGAAATAATGTGTGTAGGAAGGAGGGGATAGAGGTACATACAGTACCAATGACAAGAGGGGTAGGTGTGGGGGTGTGTATGCTCCAGGCGGACATAGCGCTGGTGCTTCTGCTGGGACCTCCAGTATGGCTGAATCTGATGTTGCGGCTGAGATGGGTCACCTCTCTAGCCTCTTCACTTCCTGATGTGGAAGTGCTTGATGAATCAGATACCTTTTTCTGCATAATGAGGTCAATGGCCGGAACGACCACATTGGAAGTGGACTCCTTCACCCATTCTACAATAACCCGGCACTTCACATAAAAGTCTTCTCGACTCATCTGGAATTTAAAAAGTCCATACATATGTAATTCAAGGGGCTGCACTGGTGTAGTAGGTCCTTGTGTCTACTTACTCTTGTCATTTACAAATCCTAAAGGAGTTGAAGTTACTCCAATAGGAATTCAGACTAAAGGTACAGTACTAATCAAAAGCTTGGACACACTTACCCATTTGCTTGACACAAATTTCCTGTATTTCTGCATCATATTACCAACATTAAATATTTATGAACTGATTTTATAACTCACTCTCAAACACGTTATTGCTCAGTTGATTCCAGTGTCAATAATTTTAATGATAGGTTTATTTGAACAGTGAGACTGAATAACAAGAAATAAATCCAGAAAATGCATGTCAAAAATGTTATACATTTATTTATTTGCATTTTAACGAGTGAAATAAGTATTTGATCCCCTCTCAATCAGAAAGATTTCTGGGTCCCAGGTGTCTTTTATACAGGTAACGAGCTGAGATTAGGAGCACACTCTTAAAGGGAGTGCTCCTAATCTCAGTTTGTTACCTGTTTAAAAGACACCTGTCCACAGAAGCAATCAATCTCTCAGATTCCAAACTCTCCACCATGGCCAAGACCAAAGAGCTGTCCAAGGATGTCAGGGACAAGATTGTAGACCAACATGGCTGGAATGGGCTACAAGACCATCGCAAAGCAGCTTGGTGAGAAGGTGACAACACTTGGTGCGATTATTCGCAAATGGAAGAAACACAACACAACTGTCAATCTCCATCGATCTGGGGTTCAATGCAAGATCTCACCTCGTGGAGGTGCAATTATCATGAGAACGGTGAGGAATCAGCCCAGAACTACACGGGAGGATCTTGTCAATGATCTCAAGGCAGCTGGGACCATTGTCACCAAGAAAACAATTGGAAACACACTACGCCATGAAGGACTGAAATCATGCAGCGGCCGCAAGGTCCCCTGCTCAAGAAAGCACATGTATAGGCTTGTCTGATGTTTGCCAATGAACATCTGAATGATTCAGAGGAAAACTGGGTGAAAGTGTTGTGGTCAGATGAGACCAAAATCGAGCTCTTTGGCATCAACTCAATTGCCGTGTTTGGAGGAGGAATGCTGCCTATGACCCCAAGAACACCATCCCCAAAAATGGAGGTGGAAACATTATGTTTTGGGGGTGTTTTTCTGCTAAGGGGACAGGACAACTTCACCACATCAAAGGGACAATGGACGGGGCCATGTACCGTAAATCTTGGGTGAGAACCACCTTCCCTCAGCCAGGGCATTGAAAATGGGGCGTGGATGGGTATTCCAACATGACAATGACCCAAAACACACGGCCAAGGCAACAAAGGAGTGGCTCAAGAAGAAGCACATTAAGGTCCTGAAATAGCCACTCTCCAGACCTTAATCCCATAGAAAATCTGTGGAGGGGGCTGAAGTTTCGAGTTGCCAAATGTCAGCCTCAAAACCTTAATGACTTGGAGAAGATCTACATAGAGGAGTGGGACAAAATCCCTCCTGAGATGTGTGCAAACCTGGTGGCCAACTACAAGAAACGTCTGACCTTTGTGATTGCCAACAAGGGTTTTGCCAGCAAGTACTAAGTTATGTTTTGCAGAGGGGTCAAATACTTATTTCACTCATTAAAATGCAAATCAATGTATAACTTTTCTGTCTCTCACTGTTCAAATAAACCTACCATTAAAATGATAGTCTGAATTTTTTGTCAGTGGGCAAACATACAAAATCAGCAGGGGATCAAATACTTTTTTCCCCCTCACTGTACTTGTCATCCATATTCTGCACCAAGGTACAGATGTCTATGGAACCTCTCCTTCCCATTTGGAGGGTGACGTTGTTCTGGAAGGATGCAGCCTGTGGGTTCCCAAACCTTGTGGTGGAGGTCACAACTGCACCCTGTGGGGACAAAAGAAAACAGAGCAAACAGCACAGCATGATGAACACGGTGTGGATGTTAACATGATTTATTGCCTGCATTCAAACAGATACTCTCTTCTTATTCTTTTATCTGGAAGGATTTACCAATGCCACTTGATCAGTCTGTTGGGACTGAGATTCGCCAACAGTGTCCACATCAATAACCTCCATCTCCCAAAATTTTTAAAGCCGGCTTCACCTCAGTCTATCCTTCATCCTCCTACATGTAATCAGAAAACCATTACCGTAATATTGACAAATGAATTTGGCATTTATTGAAATGTATACATTAAATAGAAATCCTACCGCTATTAGGGATGGGATGGTATCAGCCTGCTTCAACCCAGTCTCCCCCTTGACATCCAGTGAGGGAGTTGGGATAACTATCTCCAGAATGCTCTCATCCAACGCTGTCCACATCTCAGCCTTTCTGTGTTGGTTATTAAAGAAAGAATTATAGAAACTTTCCAAAACATTATCAGGTTCAAAGAAAATCCTGGTTGAAGCATTTCAGTTTTCCCGACAGTCTCTTGGTAATGTGAATCTTGACACAGATTTCTAGATGACTAGAATTTTCACCCGTGTAGTAATGTCACCTACTGTGGAATTATGAAGTCCAAACGGTTAAATGAGGTGCACTGAAAATTATTTAAATCTGTATGTGATCACTGGTTGAAAAACATCTACAAAAGACCTTCTAATGGCAAGACTGTATGTGCATGAGTTTCTGCATGTAATGCACACATCAGCAGTATGTTGAAGAGGACAGGTAGCTTTTTTTATAGAGCAAGTGTTAAGATCATAGTTTTGGGGTGTCCAATACTCCCTCATTGTTACAAAAGCCTATTTTAGGGCTGTAATTTGATGTGGTATACCTTGATTGAGCATGTCCTGTTCACTGCATTATGAGAGACCAAATTCTGTATCCCGATCATGGTTATTTCCTATCCTGTCTATCCATATGAATGTGTGTGAACCTAGGCTACATTGATTGAAATTACCAGAGCTGTAGTCTGAGTACACCGTTTTGTAAATCTAAGGAATGCACTGTCTAAATGTTCCTTGTCTCCTGCTCCGTTGCCAGAAGAGGACTGGTCACCCCTCCGAGCCTGGTTCCTCTCTAGGTTTCTTCCTAAATTTCTACCACTTTTTCCTAGACCCTGTGCTTCAACAATGTTGTTGCTTGCTCCTTGGGATTTCAGGCTGGATGTTTTGTAAAAGCACTTTATAACAAATGCTGATGTAAAAAGAGCTTTATACATACATGACTGATTGATTGACTGTTTTCTATAGTTTAATGTTTTCCTGGATGTCAAGAGATATTTAAGAAGCAAGACCAAAAGTTATATTTGGGTGGGGCTAATAGAGTAATGTAAATGTGAGAATGCCGGTTTCTTTGTTTCATTGTTGGAGAAAACAAAGGAAGAAGGCCATAGCATTTGGTGCCAGTCCTGTTTTCCAAATTTTGTAACAAAGATTCACCCTTTTGATCAAGAGTTTATAAAGCCCTCTGTAGCCATAAGACTTTGAGCAACACATCCTGCTGTTATTGTATCTTCTGAGTCTGACTTGCAGTTCTGTGCAACCAAATAAATTGTCATAAGCAACTGCTACTTATGTTTGAAAACAACTGATTTTGAATTGTATTATTTAGAGGAATTTGTCTAAACCTCTGCCAATAACAGCTAGATACAGTCAGGGTTATGTATGTGTTATAGGGGTTAAAGTTCAGGGTAAGGATGTCCCAAGGATCCCAGATAGCACTACAGCCACAGCCAGACTGACATGTTGATTTAATTCATGTAATCCATGGAACGTTTTCTCAATGGGACCAAATAAAGAAAATGTCAATCATTTTTCACAGACTAAAAGATTCAAAATTAATCTGTTGTCATTTGGTTTTCTTTCATAACATGCCAGTCTGACTGGATCTGTACCCTATTTAAGCAATAAGGGGGTGTAGAAGTATGTCATGGCTAAGAACGTTTCTTATGTAAGACACATAGTGGATAGTCTGGACCCGGTGCTTAGCCGAGGTTTATTGGCAATATGTCCAACACCCTAGAGATACCTTATTGCTTTAACAAACCGGTTATGCAATTTAAGCAGTGTAAAGTGATGGGATGCCATATCTGTGCTTTACCCCATAAACTACAGATATCTGCCAGAAACTCCCGCACATGCAGTCTTGCTATTAGAAGATCTTTTGTAGATGTTTTTCAACCAGTAACTATAAGGAACAAATGTTTCACATACAGATTTAAATAATTTTCATTGCCCCTCATTTAACCGTTTGGACTTCATTACTGTACAGTAGGTGACAAATAACTATTTTTTTAAAACATTGATTGGCACACTTGGTAAAGATGAGCAAAACAAACAATAAAATAATGTAATTGTTTGTCAGATTGATCTCATACCTGTGACGGATAAACCGCGTGACGCTACTGGCTCTCTCCCTCTCCGGCGCTCCATCTCCCGGGTGTTCTAACCGCTGTATTGGGCAGATGGCGGCAGCGCACACTTCAAACCCCCACGCCTGTTTTCAGTTAGCAATTGTCTTTTTAGGTTTCTCCTTTTCAACCCCACCTCACAGGTTATTGTGTCTTTGTTGTAAGTGGTCGTGTGGTACTGTGCCTTTTTTTTGTGATAATGTCAAAGAACGTGATCGTTCGTGTCAGTGTTGTTTTGTTACTTTTCATTTTTGCCTCTCCATTACGCACTCGGAGTCCTCGCGCCTCACAGTACCTACATCGAACATTAATTGAAGTTCAATTGTAAAAATATACTTTGGCAAAGGAGAAACTAACTAACTGGGTTGTAAACAAATCTGTTTGGAACATTCGAATGCCACATGCCTTTTCTGGATATGCGTCGTTCGTGGATTATGTACATTTTCAGCTCATGAAAACTGGGTCCAACAGTTGACACGTACCACGTTTTCATTGCAGTACATTTTATAGAAATACTGCACATGTTTGAGGAAGATATTAAAATCAATTTTAATGTTGTACTTCGAAGGCTGGCAGTTTAGTACAGATAACTACTGATGTTTTTGTGCCTTTTAGGGTTGGTTAAAATCTAAGCTGTAGTGTTCTGTACAAGTTTGAAGTGGAGTCTGAACAGCGGAGTCTGAAGATCTAGATTAGCAGTCTAATCTAGATGAAACAAATGCATGGGCCAATCTTTCTGCATCTGCATGAGAGATAAAGTGTCTAATTCTGGAAATGTTCCTCAGATGAAAGCATGAATTTTATGCGCTTATTAAAAGTTTTGCCAGCGTCGAAGGTAATACAAAGGTCTTTGATAACCATGTTTGGTTTGATAGGCCAAACAATCGATGTGGAGAGTGTGTACTAATACTTTATATTTTGTCGCCAAGTAAGCATCATTTCTGTATTGTCAGAACCTAAAAGTAAGCTTGTTTTCATTAAGGGTTAAAATCTTTTCATGCATTTCTCAAGGCGAGCTGACTGAAGTGTGGTCTGTTTTATGAGATACATTCAAATGGGTATCATTAGCATTGCAATGAAAGTACATGTTGTGCTTGCAGGAACATTACTAAGGGGTCGCATATATAGTGAAAAGGAAGTGTCCAATCACGGAACATTTAAATAAATGTTGAATATTTAGATTCAAATAGCAGTGAATAACAGTATTCATTGAAAGTGTGTCAAGAGTCTGTCTTGATGTTTTTTCACCCATGAAGTGCAGGGTCCATCTAGAGCAATAGGTTAGCACATTTAGGGGTTACATTTCTCTCTCCTTTTTATAAAAATGTAAATACACATTTGTATACTTGTGTGGAACAATTCAAATCCATGGGAGAAAAAAACATGTTCTGTCACGGCAAAAGTACACAATTGGGCAACCCCGAATCGATTGACATATAATGTACAAGGGACTATGTGCTTCATTTCAGTCAAATGCCCAATCTTATTTTTTTAGATCACTAAATAGCAGCCTGTGGGCTAACGGCAAATGTAAATTCCACATGCTCACCCTAATGTCCATTAGTTCTCAGTGTTGTAGGACGACATTAAAAACATCCAAAAACGGGACAACCAGATGGTAAACAAATGTATACCACTAAGAAAGGTTTGATTTGAATCTGTCCTTGTTTATCAGCCAAATCGTCTGCACCTGAAACACAGAGCGTTTCAGCCAAACAGATGTGAAACTCATTACCTGGTCCTGCCCTCATATTTAATTTCAAATTTAACTGTCCCTTTCCTTAAGGGATTTAATACTGTCCCATTCTTGATGGAAAAATAATTTACACAGCCAGGCAAGTTTGGTGACCATTCAGCTTGTAATATCCCCTACAAAATGATAGAAAATATGATATGCTTTCATTCAGAAATATATAGAAAGGTCAAGATAAACAGAATCAAAACAACTCAACCACAAAATGATCATAGCATGATTAAACATTTTCCAATTTACACAAGATTTGTATGTCATTTTCTTCTTAAAAAAAGGGAGTTATACATTTCTTCTTTCTTGGCATTCACCAAAATAACAGTTCCAAAATTAATTTCCATACATTTTGTTCTGCCTTCCCCCTCTTTCTATACAGTTGGTAATAAAAAAGTAGTAAAAAAATATAGAGTGTGTGACCAATCACATGTCTATGAAACATTTAATCTGAAGCACATTTTACCAGGCTTCTAAAACTGCTTAAAGTACTTTAACTGCTTTAAAGCATTTTCAACCAGAATATATTTGCCAGATCACATGCATCTTTTTCTAGCCCAACACCATTAAATCTGTTTTTCTGCCTGTGTAGACAAACAAGGAATGACACACCTCCATTTTATTAGTGAGTGGAGTAACATAAACTGACATAGCTACTTTGTTGAAATGAAATGTGATGTTTGCAAAAAAAAAAACTCTCCCTTTTTTGTCATTTCTGTCTTTAGAATATCATGAGGATCCCACAGCTATCCAAGTATTTATCATACGTATGATTCTTAAGTCGTGATTTTCTTCGGTCATGAAGGGAAATTACTATTTAACATCTATTTTTCTCAGCTTGGATATTGGTGCGACCCGACTGGCTTGACTGCTTCCGCTGACACGGTGGCATCTTGTCTCACCGAGATGCTTTGAAGTTTATGCAGGAAGGAGAAGGGTTGTAATTCCAACCATGTTGGAGGTTATAAGGGTGAGCGGGTCATGTGCTGCTTCAAAGGCTTTGCAGGTAGATGTGTATTCAGGTCATGGTTGGCCGACTGCTATGCTTTTGGGACAGGCCTGGAATATGGCACAAGGTTAAAATTTGGTCAAATAGGATTAGGCAAGGCATAATCCTAGGCATGATAAAAAATGTAATACAGACACACGGGCACACACATACACTTCAAAATATCTGAAACGTAAAGACAAACAGACAGTCAAGCTGGCAGGAAAACATAACCACATTTTTTTTATACAAACATAATGATCTCAAGTAGCCTAATTCAAACAATTGAAATAAAAATAAACGTGTCCCCTAGCTGTTCTGCAAATATTACTTTATTCAAACATGTTCAATTACTGTGCTAAACCAAGCCTTTCCTCCAAAATGGCAATCTAATCTAAAATATACAAACTTATGGGAGACATACCTTCAAACATTGTAATTTCAAATTTATATCAGCCAATTAAAAGGGTACATTGCCCACCTAGCACTCTGTCGTTTAAAAGATGTTGAATAGACAACCAAGCCCGACAGTGAATCTACGTTTTGTTTTGGTTGAATGTTGAACAGTCTTTCATGTCATTGAAAAGACAACTATTCAAAAGACATCCATCTATGGCCCATTTTGGTTGAAAGTGAAAGTTGAAAGGACATATTTCTCAGGTTGTTGTTTCCATGACTTGAAAACAGCCTAATTTCAATATAGTTTCAGCCGATACACATGGACGCAATAACAAAAAATCTATTTTTGGTTTTGGTTTATTAATGATCACAATGACATTACTCCAGCATTTGAACATAACATTCATTCAAAGAATAATATACAGGTGCTGGTCATGAATTTAGAATATCATCAAAAAGTTTATTTATTTCAGAAATTCCATTCAAAAAGTGAAACGTGTATATTATATTCATTCATTACACACATACTGATATATTTCAAATGTTTATTTATTTTAATTGTGATGATTATAACTGACAACTAATGAAAATCCCAAATTCAGTATCTCAAAAAATTTGAATATTACTTAAGACCAATACAAAAAAGGATTTTTAGAAATGTTGGCCAACTGAATAGTATGAACATGTACAGCTCTCAATACTTAGTTGGGGCTCCTTTTGTCTGAATTACTGCAGCAATGCGGCGTGGCATGGAGTCGATCAGTCTGTGGCTCTGCTCAGGTGTTATGAGAGCCCAGGTTGCTCTGATAGTGGCCTTCAGCTCTTTTGCATTGTTGGGTGTGAACTTCCTCTTCACAATACCCCATAGATTTTCTATAGGGTTAAGGTCAGGCGAGTTTGCTGGCCAATTAAGAACAGGGATACCATGGTGCTTAAACCAGGTACTGGTAGCTTTGGCACTGTGTGCAGGTGCCAAGTCCTGTTGGAAAATGAATTCTGCATCTCCATAAAGTTGGTCAGCAGCAGGATGCATGAAGTGCTCTAAAACTTCCTGGTAGACGGCTGTGTTGACCTTGGACCTCAGAAAACACAGTGGATCAACACCAGCAGATGACATGGCACCCCAAACCATCACTGACTGTGGAACCTTTACACTGGACTTCAAGCAACGTGGATTCTGTGCCTCTCCTCTCTTCCTCCAGACCCTGGGATAAATAAATAAATAAACACTTGCAATATATCAGTCTGTGTGGAATGAATGTATACATTATAAAAGTTTCACTTTTTGAATGGAATTACTGAAATAAATCAACCTTTTGATGATATTCTAATTTCATGACCAGCACCTGTATATGTATGAAAAGTGAATGGCCACGCAGAAACCTTTTCAGATCCCTTCCTCATGGGAGAATGCAATGTTTTCATTAGAAAGTACAGTAATAAAATGAGCTTAATCGTGGATGTTATTGGACATGGCTAGCTACCTGGACAGTTTGCTAACGTTAAACATAGTTACGATTGGAAATACAATAACTGTTAATCACCAATAAGTAACCAATAAATACCACAGATAAAGCAATACGTTTCTAGTAATATTATTAACAACATTATTTAACTAGACCAATATAACAAGCTACCTAACCAGCGTTATCAAATTATTGTAGCACTAAGTAGCTAAGTTTGTAAATGAGTTAGCTAGCATGCAGGTATCCATGCAGAGTTGTTAATGCAACTTTCACCTAGGGAAAATAATAGTTTGCAACATGATCAGAAATTGATAGCTAATATAACAACCATAGCAAATTGTATTATCCGTTTGTCCCCAAACACCTTGTAGCCACCTGCAGCATTGCGAAAGGAATGACACTGCCTCCACACAGTGTTACTGCATAAATTACGTAAATGGGTGATTGACATATAAGCCTTTTTTACTTCAAATAGTAGGCATGAAAATTATTGAGTTGTGTTATATTATGTGTTAGATTTCCAAAAATATATGTTGTCTTTACGAATTTGTATGAGGAATCTGAATATATGTCATATGGTGTGACATGAAAGTTATCGTATATAAAATAAATGGGGGATACTTTTCTTTAAAAAAATAAATGGGGAATACTTTTATCATAATTCTTCATCATTACTATCTTGAGAGACAGCATTTCCTTGTGAAAATTCATTACATTTTGTATTATTTTTCTTAATCATCATGCAACGACAGACATCTGGTCTCAATCTTTCAATATATTTTAGATTAATTCATGAGATTTTTATAATTCATCACTAACAGTAAAGCCTTTTATTGGTCACAATTCTGAATGTCACACTAAGCTTAGGAATTAGTTATACAATACAAGAATGAATTGCTCAAGTTAATAATTATTCTGCATGTAAAAAAATACAGTTCTTATCATATGGTGTGAGAAATGGATCATATGAAAATATACAGCTCTAGAGAACATTAAGAGAATGCAAAATTATCAGTTCATATGTTCATATGTACAGTGGGGAGAACAAGTATTTGATACACTGCCGATTTTGCAGGTTTTCCCACTTACAAAGCATGTAGAAGTCTGTAATTTTTATCATGGGTACTCTTCAACGGTGAGTGATGGAATCAAAACAAAAATCCAGAAAATCACATTGAATGATTTTTAAGTAATTAATTTGCATTTTATTGCATGACATAAGTATTTGATATATCAGAAAAGCAGAACTTAATATTTGAAACAGAAACCTTTGTTTGCAATTACAGAGATCATACGTTTCCTGTAGTTCTTGACCAGGTTTGCACACACTGCAGCAGGGATTTTGGCCCACTCCTCCATACAGACCTTCTCCAGATCCTTCAGGTTTCGGGGCTGTCGCTGGGCAATATGGACTTTCAGCCCCCCTCCAAATATTTTCTATTGGGTTCAGGTCTGGAGACTGGCTAGGCCACTCCAGGACCTTGAGATGCTTCTTACAAAGCCATTTCTTAGTTGCCCTGGCAGTGTTTTTCAGGTCGTTGTCATGCTGGACCAAAAAGCTCTATTTTTGTCTCATCAAACCACATGACCTTCCTCCTCTGGATCCTCCAGATGGTCATTGGCAAACTTCAGACGGGCCTGGACATGCGCTGGCTTGAGCAGGGGGACCTTGCGTGCGCTGCAGGATTTTAATCCATGACGGCATAGTGTGTTACTAATGGTTTTCTTTGAGACTGTGGTCCCAGCTCTCTTTAGGTCATTTACCAGGTCCTGCTGTGTAGTTCTGGGCTGATCCCTCACCTTCTTCATGATCATTGATGCCCCACAAGGTGAAATCTTGCACGGAGCCCCAGACCGAGGGAGATTGACCGTCATCATGAACTTCTTCCATTTTCTAATAATGACAGTTGTTGCCTTCTCACCAAGCTGCTTGCCTATTGTCCTGTAACCCATCCCAGCCTTGTACAGGTCTACAATTGTATCCCTGATGTCCTTACACAGCTCTCTGGTCTTGGCCATTGTGGAGAGGTTGGAGTCTATTTGATTGAGTGTGTGGACAGGTGTCTTTAATACAGGTAACGAGTTCAAACAGATGCAGTTAATACAGGTAATGAGTGGGGAACAGGAGGGCTCCTTAAAGAAAAAATAACAGGTCTGTGAGAGCCGGAATTCTTACTGGTTGGTAGGTGATTAAATACTTATGTCATGCAATAAAATGCTAATTAATTATTTAAAAATCATACAATGTGATCTGGATCTTTGTTATAGATTCGGTCTCTCACAGTTGAAGTGTACCTATGATAAAAATTACAGACCTCTACATGCTTTGTAAGTAGGAAAACCTGCATTGTATCAAATAATTGTTCTCCCCACTGTATGTGTTTGAGTAAAATTAACATTTATGTTTTATTCTATAAACTACTGACAACATTACTCCCAAATTCCCCACAAAAAACATGATCATTTAGAGTATTTATTTGTAGAAAACAACAAATTCAACAACTAAATACTAATGTTTTAACTTAGGAAGAGTTCAGAAATCAATATTTGGTGGAATACCACCTGGTTGTGTTGCGGATCTAGTTCCTGTCAGTCGAATCCTGCTGTAACTGCTCACAGCCCATTTGGTTGTTTTACTGATCTGGATTCTCACTCCATAGCCCACATGTATTTAATGACCCACTGGTCATGTGAACCTGTAAATGAAAGTGTGAAGATACTGATGAAGGATGTGGACCTGAAATATCATGTATTCTTATAACCTTCACCCAGCACCCACAGAGTCCAGCTCCTCTCTAGGTTTCTTTCTAGGGTTCAACTGAAACAGGGAGTTTTTCTAAGTCACTGTAAATCAATTGCTTGCTGTTTTTGCTTTTTGGGGTTTTAGACTCTGTATCTGTCTAAGCACTTTGTGACAACCACTGATGTAAAAAGGGCTTTATGAAATACATTTGATTGATTGACTGAACCGATTGTTCTGATCATCAGAGCAACTGTCATGTGTCTTTGACTGACGGGTCAAAATGACAATGTTCTTCATTATTTAGAATGTCACACTGAGATTAAAGTATTCATAACAGATAAGCCCTGCAGATAAAAAAAACAAAAAAACACCCATTATAAATGTAAAGTGGGGGGAAAAAAACAAGCACCCAAAACACAAATAGTTTTTAGACAAAGCATTCACAAAAACATCTGCTTGAAAGCCCTAGAGGGACCCCTCAGGGGTTTGTGAGATTATTCCGCATGGAAGGTGCAGAAAAACCAAATGCAGATCTACCCAGTTCATTGTTAATTCAAAGGGATTACCAATGTAAGCAATTGCTGAGTCCGGGTCTGGAAGGCTGTATGCCTGTACATCAACACTTCATGACTATAGATAATTGTTGCACAATGCATCCAGGTATTGAAACGTACACATTTGTTGTTTTTCATGTTAGGGGGGAAACAGCCCAGAGCCCAAAGCTGTGGGGTTATCCCAAATTTGCTACCATCTGGATGTTAGCTGAATAACAGCAACAGCAACTCTTGCTATATTTTCATTTTTGTTCAACAAACTTAGTCAACAATCTACAAAAAATATATTTAGCATTTTATTACTATCTTAAACCAATTTGGATGGCACAGTGTTTCCGTACACAATTCTGTGCTTGTTTACTCACTTCAACAGAAATTGAGTGAACTGCATAGAATTTTTGAAGCAGGAAATGGCAGAGGGATTTTACTGCCTCAGTGACAACTATGGAAGAGAGGGCGGGTGCTGCTTTTTCAATTGCCAACAGAAAGTGGTTAACTTTGTGTAGATGAACTGAAATTACAATTTAGTATATAATTGTGTATGCACACAAAATCTTTTTTCTGTAAATCCACACAGACAAAGAAACAGCTATAGCTTATGGCTTAAGAGTAATATTGAATAGGCTGTTCATGATTTGTATGTTTTATATCCTGCCATCTGATACTAGTCAAACATTTGAGCAAAAATATTCAGTGCAGGTAGGAGGCAAGATCTGTCTGAAAACCATTCATAGGACTTAGTCATAATATGCACTTATTTGCATTGCTTCTCTGCATAGTGAAGTTGGGAGAGTGTGGGACATAGATCAAACAGTGAAAGATTCAAGGGCAGCCCTCCATACAATCAAAAGAAACATGGCTGTGGCTAATTGTGTTGTTGTGTCACCAGCATATTGGTGATCAGAAAAGCAGTGTTAGGCAAAGGGTTTTAATTATCTGATTTATCGTTGAGCTGGGTCCTCGCTCATTGTATGGCCATGGCCACTAAACTGAATGGATGTGTTTATCATGCTGCACAGTTGGGTTAACTTTAAATGGAACATTAACAGAAAGCTTTGGCAACTTGTTCCAACAAAAAGCATGTTTGCCAACCTGATCTGGATTTGTTCCAAGGAGTCTGTTTCTGTGCTCCATTTTCTATTCCATTGAAACAGTGCAAAGATATGCAAGGAGCACAGTTGGAGTAATGTACATTGATTACATAACATGGGTCAGTAAATTGGGTTCATCGTGAGAGAAACATGAAAAATAATCCTAGAATAGATAAACCTAAATTAAACCTACATTTATAGAGGAATTTAAACATATCACACTGACGTAATGTACCGATTACTCATGTAAGCAATGTTATAATTGTGTGATAAAAATCTCCATAACGCAATCTAGAATGAGGATATTTGAATTTCGTGAATTTCATTTGAAACATTACAGATGTACACTGTTGAAGTCTAACACTTCCCCGAGTTGGTTTGTTGGAAAGGAGAATAAAACACCAGGAGTCTGGTCAATTACCTTATCAAATGTCCATTTATTACAGAAGCTTCTGGAGACACGTGTCGCCGCACAATATCTAAGGATCAACATTCAACAGATCATTTTATACTTCTACTACGCCCAAAAGATAGAGTCGTTAAATTCACAAAACAAGTGTGCTATTGGTCCAGTTCCAGTTCTATTCCTTATAAGGATAAACGCAAACATCTTCTTGTCCCCTCCTGGTTTCTGTCTGGCCTGTCAGACTATGTGTGTGTGTCTCTAACCTGTGTCCTGTTTCTCAAAAGACAGACCTACTAACTCTTTCTCTCCCCGGCAACCGCTTGAACATGGTTTTCCTATTCTCCTACTTGGTCCTTCAGTTTCAGCTCATATTACAAACATTTAATATTTTGTTTCATTGGTTACAACAGCTTATAACAGTTCACTAACTTATACAATCAATACATCTACATTGGTTACAACAGCTTACAACAGTTCACTAACTCATACAATCACTACATCTACAACACCAAACAGTGGAATTATGTAATATACAGATTTGAAGTGAAGGACACTTGGAAACGGCTCTTAACACCACTAACTAAACATGCTGCCCAGATCTAGTACTTATGTCTATCAATCCCCAATTTTTTTTCTGATAATGTTGACATGTTTAGGTAACCATAGGATGTGGTACAGCTTCTTATATCAATATTTGAGTTTTAGCCTGTCCATGAAAGAATGGTTCTAGCTTGTGCCTGAAAGAATGGTTCTAGCTTGTGCCTGAAAACCTTATTTCTTTCTTCCAATGTACATTCTGCTGAAATACTCAATCTCTCATGTGTATTTAAAACAGTATACCTTCAATGTGCATGTCCTGACAACATATGTGCACATAAATTGCAGTTATTATGGGCAAGGGCAGTATAGGCGGATTTCTCAATTTCTTCATTTACATTCAAATTAAACCATGCTAACAAATGATAACACTAACACACATTTAGCATTGGCAATAACTTGCTATTAATAAAATGTAATTTTGACAAACAAATGAATGCTTCCTAAACTTTTCACTAAATCTGAGAGTTAGTTCATTATTTCCACTAAATGTTCACTAAGTAGCAGAGAGAACCTTGGTCATGTGGAATCAGACTCGAGACCACATAGACGTGTTCTTGGTCTCCAGGGTCTGGGTCTTGGTCTGTTTTTCTTGGTCTCCAGTGTTGCGGTCTTGGTCTGGATCTTGCTCTTGGTGTCCTCTGTATAACAAGACCAATTTTTCATATCGGCTAGCTAGTCCCTTTGTGCACCTGTAGTACTATATTCACACATTTTCTATCATGCATAGTGTCTTTGCGCACCTGTAGTACTGTATTTGCGTGTTTTCTATCACGCGTTGTTGAACTGCATGTGAACTGGCACCAAACAGGTCTGCAGCCGCCTGCAACCCTTGATGTCTGCAGGTAAATCATAGCTAGCTAGCTAATACGCACCTCACCTCAGTACATCCCCCGTATCCGCGAGGGATCGGTTCTGCAAACCCGTCACGGATGTGGAAAATCGCGTATATGTGAAGCACCCTTAAAAATGCCTCCCTAACACCCAGTTACCCTACACAAATGCCCAATTACCCTTTCCATGGTCTTATAGCATGATAATATTGTAAAAACATTGTGATTGGCAACTGAGATCGCTGTTTCTTCATGTCTTTCAACATGTCAATATAAATGGCGACAGCTGATTATAGTACAGAAGATATAAAACACTAAATATACATTAAAATACATTAAATATACATAAAACAATATGTGTTTATGTTTTTTTAATAGAAAAACATCATGCAATTAACTGGATCGACGCTTGGATGGCGAAAGATTTTTGCGGATACTTGAGGTCGCGAATGTGGAACCGCGGATAGCTGGGGGATTACTGTACACAAAATGAGCAGCACCGGAAATTTATTTAAAAAGTATTAAAAAGTATTTAATCAACAGAATGGCAACAGACATCTGCAACAAATTTATGTTCACTAATCCTAGTTTGTCATTTTAAAAGGGTAATTTGTCAATTAGAAATCCCTTTTGAAATTTTGTTAGCACAGCTGAAAACTAATGCTGATTAAAGAAGCAATAAACCTGGCTTTCTATAGACTAGTTGAGTATCTGGAGCATCAGCAATTCTGGGTTCGATTCCAAACACAAAATGGCCAAAACAAGAACTTCTGAAACTCATCAGTCTATTCTTGTTCTGAGAAATGAAGGCTATTCCTTGCGAGAAATTGCAAAGAAACTGAAGAACTCATACAATTACTTCCTTTACAGAACAGCACAAACTGGCTCTAACCAGAATAGAAAGAGGAGTGGAAGGCCCCAGTGCAAAACTGAGGATGAGGACAAATACCTTAGAGCAGGGCTGCCCAACCCTGTTCCTGGAGATCTCCTGTCCTGTAGGTTTTCTCTTCAACCCCATTTGTGACTAACCTGGTTAAGCTTTTCATCCTGCTAAAATATTAAAATCAGGCATCCTAAGAGTTGGAGAGAGAACCTACAGGACAATAGATCTCCAGGGACAGGGTTGGGCAGCCCTGAATTAGAGTTTCTAGTTTGAGAAAAAGACTCATAACATGCCTTCAACTGGCAGCTTCATTAAACAGTACCCAAAAAACACCTGTATCAATGTCAACAGTAAAGGGGCGGGATGCTGGCCTTCTAGGCTGAGTTTCTAAGAAAAATAATACGGTCACTGCACAGAGGAAGATATGAAAATAAGTGTTATGACAGACAAATCTAAGTACGGGTTACAAAAAATTACATTTGTGAGATGCAAACCAAATGAAAAGATGCTGAAGGAGTGCTTTACACAATGTAATGGTCTTGGGGTGCTTTGGTGGTGGTAAAGTGGGGGATTTGTACAAGGTAAAATGGATTAACGAGGAAGGAAGTCTATCATTCCCTTTTGAAACCCCATGCCACACCTTGATAGGAGCCAAATACCTTCTACAATAGGACAATGACCTAAAGCACCGATCAAAACTATGCAATAACTATTTGGGGAAGAATCATTCAGCTGGTATTCTATCTATTTTTTAGTCACCAGATCTCAACCATACTGAGTTATTGTGGGAGCATCTTGACTGTATGGTACGAAGCGCCCATATTTCTATAAAGATTATTATTTCTAACCTTGTGAACAACTATATTTCCTATACATTTTGCTATAATGTTTTCATTGACATTTCAAAGTGACCTAAGACTTTTTTGAATGGTACTATACACTCACCTAAAGGATTATTAGGAACACCATACTAATACTGTGTTTGACCCCCTTTCGCCTTCAGAACTGCCTTAATTCTATGTGGCATTGATTCAAGAAGGTGCTGAAAGCATTCTTTAGAAATGTTGGCACATATTGATAGGATAGCATCTTGCAGTTGATGGAGATTTGTGGGATGCACATCCAGGGCACGAAGCTCCCATTCCACCACATCCCAAAGATGCTCTATTGGGTTGAGATCTGGTGACTGTGGGGGCCATTTCAGTACAGTGAACTCATTGTCATGTTCAAGAAACCAATTTGAAATGATTCAAGCTTTGTGACATGGTGCAGTATCCTGCTGGAAGTAGCCATCAGGGGATGGGTACATGTTGGTCATAAAGGGATGGACATGGTCAGAAACAATTCTCAGGTAGGCCGTGGCATTTAAATGATGCCCAATTGGCACTAAGGGGCCTAAAGTGTGCCAAGAAAACATCCCCCACCCCATTACACCACCACCACCAGCCTGCACAGTGGTAACAAGGCATGATGTATCCATGTTCTCATTCTGTTTACGCCAAATTCTGACTCTACCATCTGAATGTCTCAACAGAAATCGAGACTCATCAGACCAGGCAACATTCTTCCAGTCTTCAACTGTCCAATTTTGGTGAGCTCGTGCAAATTGTAACCTCTTTTTCCTATTTGTAGTGGAGATGAGTGGTACCCGGTGGGGTCTTCTGCTGTTGTAGCCCATCCGCCTCAAGGTTGTGCGTGTTGTGGCTTCACAAATGCTTTGCTGTATACCTCGGTTGTAACGAGTGGTTATTTCAGTCAAAGTTGCTCTTCTATCAGCTTGAATCAGTCGGCCCATTCTCCTCTGCACTCTAGCATCAACAAGGCATTTTCGCCCAGAGGACTGCCGCATACTGGATGTTTTTCCCTTTTCACACCATTCTTTGTAAACCCTAGAAATGGTTGTGCTTGAAAATCCCAGTAACTGAGCAGATTGTGAAATACTCAGACTGGCCCGTCTGGCACCAACAACCAAGCCACGCTCAAAATTGCTTAAATCACCTTTCTTTCCCATTCTGAAATTCAGTTTGCCATGTGATTGGTTGATTAAATAATTGCATTCATGAGAAATTGAACAGGTGTTCCTAATAATCCTTTAGGTGAGTGTATATATTTATTTACTGATTTAGTGAATACCAGCTGATAAATATTTGCATGTAATTGGCCGATACCGATTAGTGGACGTTATATATTTCTGCTTTCATAAATATAACCTTTAAAATTCAAAGGTGACTGTTATTTTAATGCTGGCAACTTTTATAAAAGCAATATGGCACATAAGTCTGTGATATCGGGAATACAGTCAAAGGTAAATTATTTGACCGGTCCGGTATCAGATCAGGGTAAACAGCAGTATTTACATGTGACTGCATTTACAATACAGCGCTGCTTATTGTACCTTATTGCTTAAAGAAAAAAACATACAGGGAACATTTCAACACAATCCTAACATTGTTGTGTGCATGTGTTTTTGTCTGTATGTTTCCAGATTTGAAGAGCAGCAGACAGTCCTTAGGAACATGCAGGGCTGAAGAAATAATTGGACAGAAAGACCTTGAAAGGGATGCCTGGGAGGTTTGCCAAGATGAAGGTTAGTAAAAATATTTCTAGTTTCACAACATTTAAATCATATCAAACCTATGGCTGCATACTGTAATTTCCAGTTGCTTTTTTCTTATCATTACTGGCCAAATTGCAAGCAATAATGTTTAAAGTAAAAAGAGAGGTGCTGGAGATGCCTTCTTCCAATTAACCTGGTGATTTGTGACTTGTTAGAAAAGGGTTTGATAACCCTCCGCTCCCAGAACTGGCACATGTAATTCAATTAGTCAAAGGCTTAACTAGTTTAGTTTTCCGAACTTTTTGGGCAAAGCACGGTGTTATTGCTCTAGGACAGCTTGCGTAAGAAAACATATATACTGCCCAAACACAGTGCATTGCTTTAAAGGGGGCTTATGTATGTTTTTTTTAGTTAATGTTAGTTAAAGTTAAAGTTTCAAATATTTTTTCTCAAATTGTTTAGAGTGCCTGAGATATGCCCCATTTAAAATTTCTCACCAACCCGTCTGTCAGTTAGCATTGCCACGTAGTCTGATTCCCACATTGGATGCTCACAGTACTATCCCTCCCACCTCAAACCACCCTGGATTAGCTAATAATATTCCAAACCCGTTCGGTAAGGGAATAAGAGGAGTAGAAAAATCATGTTATTGTTTGAATATTGTCTTGTAAACATTTGGGGCAGGATTCTACACAGTACCCCTTTTAACAGAGAACAGTCATAACATGGTGCATCCAGCAATTTCATTTTCTATTTTAGGACACACTGTGGTTATTGGAAACTATTTGGTGATTTTTAAAAACACAGCATACAAATGTTTTATTACGTTACATTAGCAATTCTTTACATTAGCAATGGCTGCAACATAGTATTGGGACGTTGTTAAGAACTTTAAGAAAGTAATCATTATGTAATCAACACAACATGCCTTGCTTTCAGTTGAGATTTTGTCAAGCTTTTAGGAGTCATAGAGAAAAATTTTTTTTTTACACATAATATACAATTGTGCTCATAAGTTTGCATACCCTGGCAGAAGTTGGGAAACTTTGGCATTGATTTTGATTTTGGCTGCTAGAATCCTAACTAGAACAAAAACAATTGAACACATTACTCCTGTACTAGCGTCCTTACACTGGCTGTTTTTTACGGTTAGGGCTGATTTTAAGGTTTTACTGTTAACCTATAAATCAATACATGGACTTGCTCCTACTTACCTTGCTGAAATGATCCAGCCATACATACCTACACGTAACCTATGATCACAAGATGCAGGCCTTTTAACTGTACCTTTTCTCATAGAGCTCCACTACTGTGGAATGATCTGCCAATTAGGGTTAGAAATGCAAACTCAGTGCAAACTTTCAAGTGTCTACTAAAAACTCATCTCTACAACACGGTTTATAATTAGGTGTAGCCTGGCCCAGGGGCGTGAAGGTGACCAGTAGGCTTGATACTGTCCACCCTTGCTGTCTTGCAAGGTGGGCTCTCGTCCCCACCGGGATGCCCTCCCTCTAATGCCTTTCGGGGGAAGAGTCACTGGCTTGTTGTTGTCTCTCTGTTGCTCAATTGTGCAATTGGGCTGTACTCTGCTGGCAATACTCGGCCCTCATTCAGGGTGGTTGCGGTTGGTGGGACAACAATGTTTTAAACTTTTGGAGGACATGAGGTCCTGGTCCGCACCTGCGGAGTACCTGGTTTGGAGGCCCGATGCTGTCCTTGTCCTTCTGGTCATACTTCTGACCAAAAAAATGTAATACTTGTTTTGCTCATTCATGTTTTTTTTTTACAAATGTTACATAAATGAGCAATTCTCCAAGGGAATGCGAAACTTTTGGGAATGCAAAAAGGAGCACAACTGTAAGCTCCAGACCTTCTTGTTTGAATGAGCATCGAACTGGCAGAACTGCATTGGATATGCTTTATCTTGACAATAACTGTCTCAAGTCTGCTGGGAGTTGCTACGATGAAGCAGAGCTTTAAATATTATCGCAACAATGCAAATTGGATTGAAGAAATTTATATTTTCAACAGTCACTACCAAGCCAAAAATCCCCAACAACTCTCAAGTAGCCTAGCTGGAAATGCCTTCTTTTTTTTTTATAAAATCAAGGTTGCGTTCTACCTGGCCACCTCATATAGTGTATCTTACGTATTGCATATCACCCATAAATGAAGTCTGTTGAAATTGTTCATAGTTATCTTTTGATGCCACTTTTATGGTAATCTGTGTCTTTTCCTCTAATCGTTTTTAGGAACCTATTGATCGCAAAATGAACCAATCTTGAATTCAACCTGTTGTGAAATGGTGTATGGGAAGTCTACAAAACTACTTGGATGATATCTGCTTAGCCAATCTGTAGTTAATGAACTGTTTTTAAAAAAAAGAATACTGTTCTTAATTATTTTCATAACAAATTCACTGACATTGTCAAAACATTACGTTGTACATTATTATGATAAACAATTACATAGTAATTAATTACCCTCGCAGTTTTAAAATAATACACTTATTTAAATGTGTCCGTTAACAAGGACAAGCAGTTCCCTCGTTCCACCACTTGGAACTATACATATGCATGGTCATGGCTTTCTGTGCAATTGCAAACAATCTCAAGGAAACATTAAGAAGAATAAACTTCACACTTTTATGGGAACACATGGTTTAAATCTGTAAGAACACACAGGTTGTAGTTTCTTTCCCACTGTTATCTGCACTTTGTTTTTACTTGATAGCATATAGGAAGTCAAAGCAATCTGTTCTCCAAGGGCCTATTTTCTTAAAGTTCAACTTTAACTAAACTTTATAGCCATGTAAGACCATTTAAGCTAATTACATAGTGTTCTGAAAAAAAACAATGTACATAACCTTCACCATAAAGGAGTGTT
Organism: Esox lucius; assembly: GCF_011004845.1. NCBI lineage: Eukaryota > Metazoa > Chordata > Actinopteri > Esociformes > Esocidae > Esox > Esox lucius. The sequence goes on along the minus strand of NC_047569.1, from coordinate 31,876,550 downwards.
TGTTCTGACCTCGTTGTAGGTGCGCTATGCCCTAATATATCAGTCCTGGCCTAAATTTCTGCTAGGCTGTGGAAAAAGGTGGACAAAGTCAGGAGAAATGTTTGGCAGGTCAGAGGTGTGGCCTGTTATCAGATCCTGTACACCTCCCTGTCCCTGGCAGCAGAGCTGCAATAAATGCAATCTCTGGTTGGTGAAGGACGGCCTTTCACACAGGAAAAAGCACACATCGAATTTATATACGACTAGTATTTTAATTTATTTATAATTAATTTGGTGACATGGTTCTCTGCATATACTATCGGGTGAAATTGATCCCTCTGCCTCACACCATGCCAAACATTTAATTTGCACAGGTGGTTTGGATTGAGAATGGCATAACCGCGCACATGGTCATTGTTCACGGGCGAACTGAGCCGGTGTGTTTTGTCGCCGGGGGGCAGTACCGCCCATGGCTCTGCCATGAGCTGTCTGACACCCAGGGAGACAAAGCTTTTGGAGCCTCCCTGAACAGCACACCTCTCTCAGATGACATGTTTACGCCGAAGAAAATCGGAGCACAAACACACTTGAAACTTTTAATGCAATAGGCGCCTAACTGAACGTCTTGCACCGCATAACACAATGCTTTTGATGAACAATTTGAGCATAATATCAGGAGAAGAAGACTCTTTGATTCTCATCATCAGCATATAAACAATCATCATCATTACTGTCAGCGCTGTCGTCGTGGTAATCTATAGGACTAATGAATATGCCGGAGCTGCTGTTGACGTAGTGTAATTCTCTGACATCTGGGATGAGGGATGTTTTTAGATTGTAACCAGCACCGCTCTACATTGTTACTTAGCCCAGGATGGGAGTGGTAGAGTACAATGCATGGTAATGTCCCATCAGGCTGTTTTTTTTTTTTTTATGTTTGTTTACCCTGGCCAATTATTCAAGAACAATACCAGCCTAATTGCTTGCTGACTAAGCTCACAATTGATTGATTCCTTTGTACTATAAGTCTTCCCATATGTGCTTTTGGGAGATTAATGTGTATTATTCCGATAATTTGACCTGCAAGATGACTGAATGCTAATGTAATTATTGTTCCATATGTTAGAGATTCAATACATTTTCATCCCAAAGGTAGGATTACAATTTGTTGAGAGACAATTTGTGATGTAAAAACAGTTTTTTTTTCTCTCACCTTTGTGTTCTCACCTGGGTATTACTAAATCAGTGCTCCAATGTCAATGTTCCAATTATTTAAATTCACATTCTTTTCTCAACCAAGAACACTCAAGGGAGCCCTCATAAAACAAGCAATGATCAATACAACTCCATATCACTCCGAAATGTCATTGTCCTCGAACATTTCTCCTACATAATGTTGTGCTGGATTAAATGCAGGGTCCAGTGTACAGATATTTCTCACTGATAAGAAGGAAAACATTGATCTCAAACTCTATATTTCCATAAATGTTTGAGGTGGTGATACATTGCTTACTCCTATGGAATGTGTTTGACTGTGAACCCATTTTGAACCAACAGCAATTGAAAATAATTGTTATTGTCCTTTTTCCTCTCAATTTTGTTGCAGTCATGAAAACAAATGAATCAAATTCCAATGGAACTATTCATGTACCTTTCATTTCCCATAACTCATTGGAGTGTACTTTTATGACATAAATAATGTTATCAATCACTTGTGAATGTCAAGTCCAAAATAAAGGCCCTATTTCACTCTAAAGGTGCAATTTTGTCCCTGGAGTGGTATATGTGAGCACATGATGCCTATTTTCATTTGAAATTCAATAATTTTTTTGTGACATTTTGTTTGTTGCAAGCGTTCATAAAAGGTTAATATTGTAAACTGGGACAAATCGACATATTGTAAAGATGGAAACAAATCAGAATCTGCTGCTGAGAATGAAGTGTTGAAAGATTGTATTCATGTAAAAGTAAACATGCTAGCCTGAAAAGACACTTAAGTAAAAGTGAAAAGTATGTCATTTAAAAAGTATTCACCTTATTTAAAAAAATATATATAATTTAGTAAAATTCACATCAATACACTGAAAATGTTTGAGAGGGAAAAATGTACAGTAGGAACGTATTCTTTTATAATTACATAATCTGTTTAAATAAAAAGCAGTTCCACAAAGCATAAATATTTAGGCCGTAAACCATTTCTATTGCTATACCGAATGCATGGCCCGCCTGGAGCTCAACCCTTCCAAGGTCCCCCTGGTCTTTAGGCCATGGTGCAGTTGCTTCCTCTACAAACCTTGAAGTAATGCTCTGACCTTGCATCTCTACCTGGCTCCTGCTCTGCAAAGTAACAGCTCTTCAGTCCTTGTATCCCAATGGTCGTACCAACTTACCCTTGTTGGGTAAGTTGGTATGACCCCCAACGTCCCTGCCCATTTTCTGAAAACATTGGATATCCTTACTTAAAACAACACTCCTGCCTTCTCAATTGGCTTCATGAACTATCAACTGATTTTCTTTGTAATGGTACTGTCCTTTTTTTTTTTCCTGTACAGACTTTTGCCAATAACAAATTTTGTTAAATCAACTTGTTCCAACTGTCTGTCTTCTTGAGATAAGACTGTCTGCTAAATAGTTAAAATATAAATGCTTAGGTCATTACCTTTGATGGGTTTCTTACTGAAAAATGTGTTCTAACAAAATACACTCTTACAGGGGTATTCAAATCTGGCCCTCGAAGCCAGTTCCACTCCATTTTTTCATTGCAACCCTCTAATCAGGGACTTATTCAGACTTAAGACACCAGGTGGGTCCAGTTAATGATGAGGTAGAACAGAAAACCAGAAGGCTCCGGCCCTCGTAGGGTAAGATTTAAATATCGTTACACTACACTCCCAATTTCCATCTGAAGTTGTTTAAGATATTGTAATACTAACAACAACAATTATTTGCTATGGTTAGGGTTACAGTTAGGTTTAGGTTAGAGTTAGGATAAAGGTTAGGGGTAAGGCTCGGTAAAGAAATAAAAGGTTACTGGTGGTCTGTAATCTGCAGAGCTGTAACGATCCTGGCCGAATGGAAATGTTCCAGTCCATATTTTGGTTTTGTCTTTTCCTTAATTTTCCTTCCTGTCTTCCCTCTTGGACTCAGTTCATTGGTTTCATTCATCACACCTCTGTTTGTACTCACCTGTGACCCATTTCCTTGTTTACCTGTGTATTTAGTTCAGTCTTCTCCTCCAAGTTCCTGTCAATTATTGTCTGTCTGTAGACACTGTTGGCCTCTGCTTATAGTTTGTCTTCCAGTTTGTTTGGATTAAAATGTACCTCTTATGAGTGTTCTGTGACGGCTGCGCCTGCTTCCAACACTACAACACAGTTACAAGAGCATCTGAAGATACACTTTCAAGACTCACAAAGAAATGTCATCAAAACCACCTGTCTTCACCATTTTTTGCTATTTACCTTTACTCACACATTGTCAAACTGTATTTAACTTTCTCTGAACTTGCTGTTTAGTTTCAACCGTAGCTGATTTTCAAAGGGAATTTAGGATATCATGGCTTGCTTTGCTGTGAAAAGCAGTCCAGCACCACTAAAAAAGAACATCCTCCCAAGTGGCAGGCAGATCTCTGTTCAGTTTGAGGGACAGCTTCTTTATGTATGGAAAGAAATTAAGCAAATATATCTTGTCTGACACAGGCAAGGTAACCATTCAGCACCTTGTGACCTTGTGACTTTTTTGCCTTCGCTGATGAGGAGCAATCATCACCAGACTAATTCTGCCTCTGTGATTGTGTCAAGGTGATGCCTTAAAGAATCAAGGTTTATAATGGGAGATACACAACATACAAGGTGAATATTTTAGCAGAGTCCTGCTTTAGCAACTTGGTTTAGACTTTCACTGCGGTGACATGGTATGACAAAGCCCAAACACAGACAATACGTGTTTTTGTCAGATTATGTCGTATCAGGGCTTGAGAGTTTCATGCATTTCAATCAGGATTGCGCACACCATACTCTAAACATACCATACCACCATACTCCAAACTTTTGAGGGGATTGTCTATACCAAACAAAATATAAAAAAATAAAAAAAAAACAAACATAATATTATGGTTGGATGAGTTTCATTTGGGGCTGCTGTTGCATGTCTCAGCTCACCCAAAAAAAAACATTTAAAAAGCTTTCAGTGTGATCCACTAACACTTATGGTTTTTACCCCACCCCCCCCCAATCCTGTTAACACAATGGATGTCATCAAGGGAAGCAAATATGTGCACCTGACCTTTCCAGGGTTTCTTATTCTACACAGTGGAATGTGACCTCTTTAGCTTCTCAGATGTGAGGTCCCACAGTGTTCCTAATGTGATTTGCAGCGCCATCTATTTTTGGACATAACACGATAGGCCTTAGTGCATTAAGGTTGCAGGGTGGTTGCGAGCTCTTTGAGAAGGGGTTGCTCCAAAACTAAGTGTGGCTGTTGACTCTCACAGATTAAGTAAATAAAAGCTTTGTCAACAGTGGCCTGTGAATCATGTCTGCGTCCTCCTACAGCCATCGTTTCAGATATCTTTGCTTGTTTGCTAAAGGGCTGTTTTATTGATGCCTTGGTGTTCATGCTCTTGCTTGCCGAGGTGAGGTTTGTCTCCAACCAGGGAATCTGATGTGGCCCTTTCAAGAAAACAACATGTTGAAAATCAGTTTTTCCACAGGTAATGCCTTTCAATGACTACTACTTTCCTATAGATCAGGCTCAGTTCTGTCTTAAGGGTTTGGACAGAAACGGTTTATTTGAGCTTAATTCAATACATTTTACTAATTTAATGAATTCAACTAATTTGAGATGGACAACCTTTGGAGAAAAAAAACAAACAATGTTTAACACGTTTGTCAATATCACGGGACATATTAAATTCCCTGGATGGTAAGTAATCCTGAGAGATAGAGGACCTACAATATACATAAGTACATTAGCACATAGATGCATGTGAATGGCTATACCAAATAAAAATGAATCATTTAATAAATAACAAATAAACTTTGAATTAATATTGTATTTACTTCATCTTTAATCAATGTTAAGCTGCATGTACATTCATTGTGAATTACACACACTCTCACTGCATAATCCAAGCAGGCTGGGAATAGGTCTTAATATATGTATGATATGTGATTACATAAATATGCATTGTTGGCTTCCTCTCAGCCTTCAACTGATTCTTCTCTTTCTCTACCCCTAAGCCTTAATCGTTTGGTCTCACTGTCCATTTTTGTGGGTAGACACATTTGGGAGGAGATTCTTGGGATGAAATCTTTGGTTGAAAACGAATACTCCAATCTTGTGGAACACCCTGTAGCATACAACTCCCTGCTTTAATGTTTTGTGCCATAATTGTTTCTAGCTCACACAGTTGGGGTTTTACAACCCGCTGAATCCTATTGTATTCATGGAACTTCTAATTTTGATTGCAGCTCCCCTTCAATACAATTTTAGGAATGCTTTACACCAACAGACTCTTTAATGTGACGGTCCCTGTAAAAAAAGCATGTCTTATCAACACAGAGTGAGCTACAGACATTAGAGATGATGACGCCCCAAATTCCACTCCATGAGGAAAACTGTCTGTCACCCCGATACTCCGTTCGGCACCTCGGGGGCCTTTAGCACACCCTCGCACAAACTCACTCACTCTCCCAGCATGCACACAAACATCCTTCCACACTACACCTACACTCCATGCACCCTCACCCACTTGTATAAACTATTTGCTTCCGCGTGCGCATTGTTTACTTCCCGTTTATTTATATCCTGTTTATTTTTTTCTGTACTTCACTGTGTTTGTAAATGAAGAGACATCCTGGCAAACGGGCGACGTACTCTGAACGTCTAAGGGCCATGACACAACCTACAGCAGTAGCGTCCTAATGACTTTTTCCAAGTTCTACATGCCAAGCACAGTATCTGATGGTAACATTTTGTGTTCATCTGGGAGATTTACAAAGTGGTGATGCAAGGACCTTCAACTAGCTGTAATGTTCTGTGGGCATAAAAAAAACATGTTATTGGATTTACCCACACCCAAACCCTTTGAACAACTTTTGGTCTATAATGTTAAGGAATAAATGGGAAAGGAAATGGTTAAGCTCATAACTCAAACAGTACTCCTGAGAAGAGTGATCAATCCACTGTACTGACCATGATCATCCCCCGTCTCCACTAAAAAAGCAAACTATTAGAGCAAACTATTTCAGGGACCATTAGCTACCTTTGCTCAAATGTTCCTGGCATTTGGTATGATGAAATAAAATCAGATCTGCACTGATCAATCATTCTGACATTCTCGATGTGAACATGAATACCAAATAAACGGCCAATAGGCCAGTTGAGATGGTGCTTGATTAGGAGTGCTAGGCTTTCCTCTGCACCATTGCTTAAGTCAGAGGCCAAAAAGTACCCAGTCATTGGATCCCCCTACGCAATTGCAAATCTATTTATTATATTCAATACCCTGCATGAAGCTGAATGATGGTGTGTCACTGGAATGGAACAGGCGTCGCAATTTTCCTGAATGTTCTGTATGGAAGCCTAACAAATTATGCAAATTCAAGACTAAAATAAGTATGACTATTATTTTTCCTGAAAAAAGACATTATTCAGTTTGTTCTTTTGGCATCCTGGAAAAGAAAAGGAGTTGTTATATACAGCTATTCTTTCATGTTTCTGGGACACAAATGTTTTGGACAACATGCTAGGTCCACCATCAGACAAGTGAAAATAAAAAAAGACCCAAAAAGGAAGATGACTCTGAAATGCTTACATGCCAAAATAATGTGTGTGTTTGTGTGTAGGAAATGTTCCTCTTAACTTGCAGTAATGAGCTTCCATATCCATTTTTACAGCAGAAGAACTTGGGTTACCTGTAGTTGCAGCTGTTGAGTTGACCTGGGCGCCCCACCTCCCCCAGGGAATAAAAGCCTGACTCAACCAAACCACAGTGATTAATGTCACACTTTTCACCAGGGTAGTGTAGCCAAGTTGGCATCTGGCACCTTTAGCGTTAAGTGGCTGCAATATGCTAAGGAAATAGTCTCAATAACCTAAAGGAGGCACCACGAAACCTTCGGGTCCGGGCTGTAGAAGTGTTCAGGGCATGCGCGTGACATAAGAAATTACAATGCAAGAATATAACCTGGAAAACACTGAAGGGAAATTTTGTTCTTGGGACAAGATTTTTTTTCCAAAAACAGCCACTGATCACTCTGAATGAATTAATGTGTCTTGTAGGTTTGAAAGTCAGAGCGAAAACCAACGTGTTCCCCTTAAGATTTTCTACCAGATGATGCAAATGATTAATTTGTACATTAAATGGTTGGGGGTTACATTCTTTATCAGAAAATATTTTTATTAGGAAAATACATAGTAAACACAAGATTCTTTGTGTTTCTACCACAAACACACATTAAGATATTTATGACAGATTGTCATCAGTCCATCAGGGCCACAAGACTGTCGACCTGAGGGTGGTTAATGCTAGCAGTGTGCCTAGGGATGGATTGAGTACTGAAAACTATCAGGGATGGACTGTGACCAAAAAAAATGGCTTTCGTCCAAAACCTCACACCAGCAACAGCCCAAGCTTCCATCATGATTAAACATGCAATAATCCCATGGTACAATTCTTGAAGTGCTAACAGAGACATAGAACACTGTCTGGCTGCTCAGTGAGGACTCTGTTGGTAGTAGACAGTGCTGTGTGAAGGTATATGCAATATGCGAAGGTAGTAGACGGTGCTGTGTGAAGGTATATGCAATATGCGAAGGTAGTAGTCAGTGCTGTGTGAAGGTATATGCAATACGCGAAGGGTAGTAGACAGTGCTGTGTGAAGGTATATGCAATACTGCCAACGAAGCCACAGTGAAGTAGTTGACAGGACAACACCACCACAAACCGCAGAGTGAACTGGAAACATGACAGTAAAACATGTCATGGCTACCTTATCTGAGGAGCGGTTATTTCAGCAGCTCACTTTTCTCTGCAACTCTATTATCAGCTTGTCAATATCCTGACACTCTCTCCCCTGCCTCTGACCTGGGCCTTTCATCATCCCGTATAGGATGGAATTGATCATTGATAAAAGGTGAATGTGCTGTATTAATGACGGACTGATGTAAAGAGCAGACCAACAAAGAAACATTAACCTTTTCATTGCAAGAAAAATCAATATCTCAATCTATTCAAATCTCTAATCCCTTTTTATTTATTTTTTTGGGGAATTTGGCTTGAAATGAGTATGTCTAGCTACAGGGAGTAGGCTAGCAACATTAATCAACTGGCTGGTAGGCATCACAGTAGCTAGCTAGTTTACAGACACAGCCCAATACTGATTTCCTATCTAGTCTCCCTCCCTGCCCTGGCTCCCTATCATCGCTTACCACTTTGGCACCAATGGCTTCCTCACACTAATCTAGTAGTAGGCTCACAGTCACAAATGTAATTGGCTCTGCAGTCACATGTTGATAATGTTTGACCTGGCACAGGTGCTGCGTCCTGGGTTACAGTACTGTAACAGCAGCAGCACGACCAGTAGCAGGTGTGAGGTCTAGCAAGCTGTGTGTAAAATGATTGAATTTGCAGATGTATTTCTTCCTCTTCAGTGATTTGCACGTACTAGGCAGCGGATTCTGCTGGGATTGAAGCAGAGTGCCCGGCCCTTTCCCTTCTCGAAAAATCACTAGTGTCAAGAGTGGTGCAGAGCTGGAATCAGCAACAGATTGCTGTACTCCGCCAAGAAGGAAGGAAAACAAAAATCAGCATTGACGAATTAGAGTACCGACGGAAAACCTGTTACTCAAATGAGTAGATAAAATATAGGGGAGTAAAGTGGTATGTGAAACGTATTGGTTAGTTACTCAAAAGTGTACCCTTTTGCTTACTTGCGTTAACGGTAACTCCTTTCTGTCCACTCCTGGATGTGCCGAGAATTCAAAAACAAAGATTTACACGTATGGGAGATTTGCCAGAAACAAATGTGATCCATTTATTCAATGGCATTATCTGTGATCCATTTATTCAATGGCATTATCTGTGATCGGCGAAAGTTACTGAAATCCGTACAGTCTCATGTCACTCACGTGGTGGAGAATGCCGAGCTCTCAGTTGGCTCATTTAGCGGTCAGTGAAGACGCAGGCGGCCTGCTGCTGTGATTGGATAAGAGGAAGTGGGGTCTTCTCACTGTGTTTTCTCTGGGAAGTGTTCACACACACGTAACGGCTCCTGCATTCGCTTTCATCCCCTAGTCACAGCAATAAACTCTCGCCATTCCAAACACATGGTTTGTGTTGAACAAAATCCTTTATCAAACACCAGGTTCATGCCGCTGTCCCTAACACTAACTCCCAGGCAAGCACGCACTTGTTCGGATTTCAATTCTTCACTTATCTCAGGGTTCAACTTGGGCGCATCTATCCAGGATTAAAGATTTGAGTCTTGCAGGAATCAGCACAACCCTGTTTAATAATGCTTTTAGTTTTCCCTGTTAAAATGCTAGGCAGGTTTTAAACATAACATCTGGACATATTTTCATTATATTCACTATACTGCATTCGGAAAGTATACAGACCACTTAGCTTTTTCCACATTTCATTACAGCCTATTCTTATTCTGAAATAATTATTTGATTCATACATTTCTAATTATGTATTTTCTTTTCTGTCAACTTTCATGTTTGACATTAGTTACGCTTACTAACCCAACTGCATTGATTAGTGTTTCTCCTAATTGTTGCCCTCTGATAAAACAAAAGAGTTTATTACTAAAAAGGGTATTTAGAAAATGAATTGAAATTACACATATGAAATCTCTAATATGTGTGCACATAAACTGGTCAATTTTTAGGAGATTCCTCTGTGCTTTATCTTGAAAACCTGATTGCTGACCTGCACACATTTTTAGGACTGCATTCCCAGTGGACTAATAAAAAATAATCTGATTCGCTCATTATTGCACCCCATAGCTGGTGTTTCATCTATGTCTCTGTGGTGTGTGCTGTCAGTCTACTGGCATAGCAATGTCTAGCATAAAAAACTGAGCTTGCTGTCTGTCTCCCAGGGTTGTAACAGCATGCAATACTCTGCGTACTGAGAAACCTGGGAGAAACTGGAAAATACTGGGTCATCCCGCAAAAAGCCTGCACTCCCAGCCAATCAACTTACTGGAGCTAAACCTACTTGTTTGCATTACTGTTGTTGCTGACAAACTGATTTATCCATCACTGGAAGGTGCTTTAATGGTTTTTCCTCAGCTCGTGAGGTCCATTGTGGATCGTCTAGCCTTATTAATAACACTGGAGTTCATGGGGGAGGTTTCATACTAAGTTATTGTCAAGTCTGGGAACCTGCAGATGTCTTTAATAACACAGAAAATATAACTCATGTAAACTAACTTAGTTATTTGCTGATTTCGCAACAGCAGCTAGCTGTCAACCTTTATTAGAACATATTAAATGTTATAAATTCATTGGTTGGCAACATCCCTAATCCTATTCCCTTGCATTTAATATTACATCTGAGTGGCTGGCTCACCTACATTGTTAACTATGTCAATAAGCATAGGAAAGCAGCTCATTGTTTGTCCATAATCTGTGTAGCTGCGGAACACCATTTGTTTTTTTGGATATCAAAACAACCTGTCCATTTACACGGTCTGATACCTTACTTAACCCTTTAGAACCAAATAACTATAGAATGCTGCTTCGGATTACTGTAAGTGAATCACATTATCTCATACATTTCGAACAAAAAGACAGACACCAAGAAGAAATTACATTTGTTTCAAAGAGCACACACTTTTGTCTAATGTATCACAACATTCATGTAACTTAGAATATTTCAACAAATAATAGATATGTTTTCTTTCATTGTGTCGACATTGACCGATCAAAACATGATTTCTGCTCAACCACCCTGTCTGGTGTGTTCTCCCTATTCTTATACATGTCCCCCTCCATCCAAGTGGTCCTTCCTCCTCTTCTCCATGTTTCTACAGCAGTCTCTCCCCATCCACCTCCCCCACTTCCTCCCACTCTCCTCCTTCCTCCTCTTCTCCCTGTTCCTACAACTAAGTTGTTAACCGAATATGCAGCTAAAACTTGCCCATCTAATGATCATAACAGAGTTTGAACTGTCAACTAAAAATGATTACCAATGTTTCTCAGCATCAAACATGGACAGCACTAAACATATTGTATATCTTATTTTACTGAACTCAACATCATTAGTGCTTTCAACGAGCAACTCTATTACCAAACAACATAGAAATAGCCTCTTGTAACTTGAAAAGTGGGTGGTTTGAAGTTTTTGTACTGATCTTCAAATAACTCATGGAGTTATGGTCCTTCAGAAAACCTAAAAGGGGGCCAAAGTGGCATCACTCTCAAGACCATTATATGTTTCCTATTTAATATCTACAAATTATTCTTTCATTATGATTTGCAAATACAAAATAGTTGACTTCATAAATAATTGATTGCTTTTACCCTGAATCAGAAGTCATTATTTGATAGATGAAGCTAGATGAAGCAATCTTGACCAATTTTCCAGTCTCTGCTGCTTAGAAACCCACAGTACGATGCTGGCCCTGCTATGCTTCTACGGTAGGGATGATATTCCTCAGATTGATATATGGTGTAAGGCCTTTGCCAAACATATTGCTTAGAATTGAGGCCAAAAAGCTTTATTTTGGTCTCACCACATCATAGAATCTTACTTCTTTTGCTCTCAGATTCTACTACATGCCTTCTGGCAAACTAACTAAGATGTGGTGTAATGTTTTGGCCACTCTCCCATGAAGGCAACTTCCATAAAGCAGCTGGGCTATTGTTGCACAGTGTTTTTGAGAACGGCCTATTGTAGACAGATTCCCATTTGTGTCATATTTTCTCTGTTTATTAATAATGGACTCTACTGTGCTACTGATATTCAATTGCTTGGAAATGTTCATACATCCCACCCCCTGAAGGTGCTTTGGAAGAATCATATTCTGAATTTGCTTGGAATGTTCTTTCCTCTTCATGATGATTTCGTTAGGAATTGTACTAACCAAGTATTGATTAGTGCCAAAAAATCCATTCAGATTTCAAATTGTAACACATTAAATATGAAAAACTTTTGAGAGCCAATATATCAGGTGATGATCCCATGCAAATATCACATCTGGTGTCATTTCCTGATAGAGGTGTATGCATCTACTCTGACTGGGCTCTTTATCTTTTCTTGACTTGTTCTGACCTTCACAGTGCATGGTTTGGTCTTTATACTCCCAAGCTCCCATCACTTTCAAATAAGTACTGTTGTCTGCCACAGATAATAATGATTCAGGAGACACTCAAACAAAAACAAAATAAATACTGTACGAAGGTCAGCAGAAATGTTTATTGTAAACAGAGTGAGGTCATACCAACGCTACATACAATGTGTAATATGTTACATTGGATGGTCAGTCACGTCATACAGCACTTTACACGTTTTGCAATCATCTAGTGCATCCAATGAACGCTCAATACAATCGTGCCTTGAGAAGGCCAAGAGAAGGGTTAGGCTCACTGGAGGCCCTGCCTGACATATGTTATAAATACCAACCTGACCTTGACTTCTGTGACCAAGACCTACTAGGGAAAAGAAAGAACAAAAATGAAAGCTGCTGGGTGCATCCTTAGAATCTGAAAGGGTCATGCTGCTCTCCTCTGGATGTCCATAGCATCGATGTCAGAAGTAGTACCTCATAAAGTCCATAGCATCAATGTCAGAAGTGGTACCTCATAAAGTCCATAGCATCGATATCAGAAGTAGTACCTCATAAAGGAATTCTTGCAGAAGGTAATGGTAGAAGTAAAAACTTGAGAGTCTGGATGGATATTCTTTGTCACGTTGTTTCTGGGACAAGATGATTCATTTCGATTGGTTTTGTATGTAGCCTGTGCCATGTTGAAGTAGTGTTTGGTTGTTTATGTGCCATGCAGGAATGCATTTTTGAATGTCATGATCAATGTTTCTACACTCTATACTACAATGGATTTAGTTTTTTGGAAGCAATGGGTGGGTGGGATTAAGAAATGGTCAAAATACTGTATACATGATAAAAGTAGAAATGAATGGTGTTCTGATGGAAAACAGACCCACTTGGAGGGCATTTTGGGAACTGTAGGATCTTTTTGAGCCGGGCTATTCATTCACTGGATCTGAAGTCCCTGACTGTTGGGAAACGCTTGTCTGACGTGACACCAAGAAGCAAACCTAATTAAGAGGCTGTGACTTCAGACTTTAAGCCTACCCTACATTGGTTGGATCTCCATTTGAATTAAACAAATCATACCATTTTGTTTTACATTGGACTGCCTGATGATACTCCATGAGTCGCTCATCTGCTTCATGTTTACATATGGCGAATGCTGTCATCCTAACTGGTAGACCAAGAGACAGCCTGTACACCTGATACATTTACATTTTACATTTTAGTCTTATCCAGAGCGACTTACAATAAATGCATTCCTCTTAAGGTGTCTTATGAGTGGAAAAGTGATAACCTACTCTTGCCATATGGAAAGACAACATTGTAAAACAAGAAAGTCCCAAATAGCCTGCTTGGATAAAGGGAGGGTGGTTGAAAGAAGCAGTCTGACAAATTTTGTGGCTTTCCACAGGCAAATAAAATGATTATCTGAAACAATTCAAAAATCCTCTTGCCCACCCCGGTGACCTAACAGCACTTTGCTGTGTCGCCACATCTGCCTGGCTAGTTCCTTCTCCACTTGCTGTGATAACGGTTTTGCTATGAGTTTATTATTGGAGGTGCCATTCCAGGAGTGAAACAGCTGCTGATTTGATACTTGAGGTGTGTGGTGACGCTTTAAAACTGAATAAGAATCTGTTGTTCTACCCTTGAGCAAGACAGTTAACCCTCATTGCTCTGTGTCTGCTCATTGCATCTTTCCAATTCCGAGAGCTAATTTTTTAGAAGCCAAAAAACAGTTGGATGTTGGATGAAAACAGACAAGTACACCTTTTTCCTCCATCAGGGAACAGATGTTAGTCATATTAGTCATTATACCCACTAGATGCAAATAAAAAAAAAGTGTGATCAGCAAGAGAGCTTTGTCAGTTTGCACATCATCAAGGTCACCCAAGTCTGGTAGGGTAATTATAATTCATATATTACTAACTGAAAGTTAGCATTTTGCCCACAGGAAGAGTATAATCAAATAACTTCAGAAGTGTCATATCCAAGGCTGTTTTCATGTCTTTCAATTAGATTATCCCCTCTTAGTTCTGACCTCTCTTTCTTTCTGAGGATGATGCAGTATAAACTGATAGTGATCCATCCCACATGACTGGAGGGACATGACTGCAGACATTTGTTTAATGTCTTAAAACTGCGGAAAAGTCAAACTCAAGATAAGATGAATGAATTTCAGATCTCCTCTTTGAAAAAAAATAAATAAATGTGAAGTACAGTATTCTTAAATAAGCAAAGACCCATCAACGCTTATGTCTAGCAAAAAAAGGATCGCTAAAGCAGTGCCACAGCAACCCAACACTTCCTCAAGAACTGCGACAGCTATATAGGCCATGGTGGTCTGTACCTGTCAGTAAAATCTCTAAAAACACACCCTTGGGACTTTGGCTCTAGTCCCTACATTATCCCCCCCCCCCCCCCCTGCATATCCCCTACATATACACTGAGTGCCATTTGGAGCCTATCCAGGGGTCTTTTCATCCTAACACTTCTAAGTAAGATTTAAAACACCTGTAATGCTTTTTTTCCCGTCTGGTCTTACAGATCAACGATAGGTTATCATTCTTGCATGGCATGTCAGAAACCCCCAATGAGTCTACAAGCAGTGCATGCAGTATTCGGGCAGGGCCGTGACCTTGCTGACTGGCACACTTTTGAAGAATGATGCCTGACACCACAATTCCCATTGTACAAATGCGTCACGGCTCATGAATAAATTGTGCTTGTGTCTTGGTAGTGATAACGGGAAGCGTGCTCAGATGTATTTTGACTCTGTAATGATTCCGCTTCATCTCGGGGGAATAGAAAGAGGACAAGGCACCACACAGGCAGAGGCAAGTACCAACACCTGCAAACTGTGTTTTGTAGATCATGGTGACTTTTCTGTGAAAATTAAGAAGAGGTTCATAAGTTATTAACGAACAGGAAACATCTAGACAACATGTTACTAGTACAAAAATGCATACATGGTGCTGTGAGAATGATTAAGTATTGCATATTTGGTATTAGGATTTCTAAGAAATGCTCAGAATAAAAACAGGGAAGCAAAGGCCCTTGAGTCAACCTAGCAGCAAAAAACACCTAGTATCTTAACAAGGGACCCACTTCCTCTGGTCATATCTGTCTAAACAGACCACACACATTTACCATCTTGTGTAGATCCTCGACGGACAAGCCTCAGGAATGTATTTCCCAATAGTCATATACACCATTCCCATTTAAAGCATTATAAACTTATTATCTTAAAGAAATCAAAACAAAGATCTCTCTTTCTCTGCTGCCTACCAACACTTACATGTGGTCAAAAGATACCTTTGAAAAAAATTATTCCCAAAAACCCTACTCTAACTTGAATTTTAAACAGACCCTTAAAACCACTTTGCATGAAGTTATCCTTCTGGGCAGGATGGCTGGCTAATGGCCGGTTTACAAGCACACATTGTTGGGCTATTCCCTCACCATTATAATACTAAATAGCTGCTTTTAATATACTTCATAAAATATATAATATGGAAATGTATAACTAGTTCACTGAAATTGTAAATGGTAATTATCTCAAATGTATATCTGGAAAGACCTGGCAGTTACTTACTTTAATGAAAACAGTATAGAGGAGAATGCCACGGTTTCCAGGAGTGAAGAAAGTGAATCTGCATATTTAAAAATGTAAAAGAATGTAAAAGAAAAATCCTCACACAGTGCACCATCAAATCGAAAATAATAACAAAATGCATGAAAAATTAACAACACAAGTAACGAGTTGTATTGTATTTTTATATTGACATTGAATTCTCGTTACGATGTGATCTGACTAAGGCACGGGATCCAATCCAAGGGACAATGCTGTTCAACAATGTCCATGCATTTATGTGTTTCTTTGTTTTGATCACAAAATAAGAATGCATGAACAGAAAAGAACTGTATACCTGCTGATATATAGTGGTTGATTTTTGACATGGGGCTACATGGCTTTCACAGATCCTGGGGTCAAGAGCATTATTCACTTAACCAAGTTGCCCAAAACCTTTTCACCCCTTTCAGGACACTACATTTGTCCACAAGTGGATTATACGACAATGTTCTGAAAAAACACTTGAAGACCACAAAGATGCTATTAATAGATCAATTTCTCAATGACCACCTCTGTCTCCAGATTAGAATCACATTTTAAACCTTTGGTTTGAATAGATGAGGGCAGTCCATATGCAGACACCAAAGGATCTCAAGGATCTTTTCTTAGAATGTGTTCTTCAATCTCATTACAAATTCTAAGAAGGCTCAGAGCATTATCCCTTTCATTCCAGAGGGCAGTCTTTGAAACCTATATTGAAGTCATACAGCTGGTATTCAATTGAAAATATCTACAGATTTATGGGGTTTAATTTTTCTTTACTGTAACTCGGAAGTAATTGAGACATATCCAGATGTATGGGCATACTTGTCTCGATCACTTCCTCTGTCTGTATCACCATGACAATGTATACTTTGTCATGGTGATATAGACTAAGTATTCTCTGTAATGGTGTTATAGACAGAAAAAGGTATGTGCTTTACATTCCCTCAAAGTACACACTGTGATGGCAGATTGATATACTTTATTCCGACAAACACCATGAAGCAAAGCGTTTTTTTTTTGTTCCTTTTCCCCTGCTGTCAGACTTGCTAGGATAAAAAGATTACAGTTTTTTTTTCAAGTGAAATTACAACAATTTTGCTTTTTTATGTTCTGATATTGGCTTTGTGATATTGTATTTATATGTTTTCTATCAACAGAGTAACCAATGTAAAAATGGACTTGGTGTGTCTATGGAAAGTAATGCATTGTGGGTTTTGTAGGTGTCTATTTCTCCTCAACATTAAAGCAGCTGGTCATAAGCTATGCCTGTGATTAGGCAAACTGTTAAAACGCTAGGCGCTCCAAGCAAACTATGTATGCTCCACTCCAGCTCCACGACACTCGTACTGTGGCTCAAGCTTGTTTGATCGATTTAAGTTGTCATGAGAATCATTGATTCTCTTGACAGCCAGACTTTATGTTGGCTGCATGAAATATTGAAGAATTGTTGCTGCGATTCTGTCATTTCTCATAATTATTCAGTTCGATAAAATGTTTCCGCCAGCAAAAGCCTAGGTCCAGTTGTCACGTTTTGCCTCTGGGTTTTAGGTGGATTGCCTTCTATTGTAATGCAGGTAAAGGCATTATCTTGTGGTTCAAATATTTTATTGTGCATTTGTGTACAGTATTGACTAATATGTTATCTATTAGCAAGGAATGTCAACAAGCAGCAACAGATCCCACTTAAAGGGTCTAAAAACAAAGGCCCTTTCAAGAATCACAGATGAATTCAGAGAACTGTCTGGCTCCATTTCCAGCCCTGAAAAGTGCTAACTAGACAGTTTTACATGCTTTGGTAACTAAAGTACAAACGCCCCCCCCTCAGACAATCCACCAGGTGTCGTCTGCACTGAGCAGGGTGAATGCACGCAAGGCTGCTGGTCCTGATGGTGTCCCCGGGCGTGTGCTCAGAGCATGTGCTGGGCAGCTGGCTGAGGTCTTTACCAACATTTACCACATGTCACTGGCCCAGGTGGTTGTCCCAACGTGTTTCAAGACCACAACCATTGTGCCTGTGCCGAAGCAGTCGACTGCGTCTAACCTGAATGAGTTTTCGACCGGTTGCACAATCATGAAGTGCTTCGAAAGACTAGTTCAGGCCTTAAGTCCTGCCTGCCCCCAACACTGGATCCCTATCACTCTTCACTCTGCCCTGAACCCTGGACAAAGCCTACTGTATGTGAGAATGCTATTCATAGACTTCAGATCAACATTCAACACGTTCATCCCCTCTAGGCTGGTCAACAAATTCCATGACCTGTGGATCAGCCCCTCTCTCTGCAACTGGACTTTGGACTTCCTAACTAACAGACACCTGTCTGTCAGGTTAGACAACCTCACCTCCTCCACCTTGATACTGAACACTGGTGTTCCACAAGGCTTTGTGCTGAGCCCCCTCCTGTACTCCCTCTTCACCCACGACTGCGTTCCTGTGCACAGTCCCAACACCATCGTCAAGTTCACAGACGACACCACGGTGGTAGGCCTGATTAGTGACAGTGGTGAGTCAGCCTACAGTAGGGGTGTCAGACCGGTGGATTACAGGAAGTCTAAAAGCTGCAGCAACGCCCCAATCATCTTCAGTGGTACTGAGGTGGAGCATGTGTCCAGCTTCAAATTCCTTGGTGTCCACATCTCAGAGGACCTCTCCTCGTCCCTCAACACCTCAGCCCTGGTCAAAAATGTGCAGGATCTGTCTTCCAGGATCCATGTGGACTTTTACCACTTCACAATCGATTGCATTCTGACAAACTGCACCACAGTGTGGTTTAGCAGCTGCTCCATAGCTGACCAGATGGCCCAGCAACAGGTGGTGAAAACTGCCCAGCACATCACTGGTGCCCAGCTTCCTGCCATTGCAGACCTCCAGTGCAAGCGGTGTCTGCACGGGGGACGCGGGATCATAAGGGTTCCTTCACATCCATGCCACAAACTGTTTGCCCTCCTACCATCAGGCAGGTGGTACAGGTGGAACAGTTTCTTCTCATCTACTGTAACCCTGCTGAACTCTGTGACCCATCACTTACCACACACCCTCGCCTCTCAGGTCCTTGTTGCACTACTCCCTTGTACTACTTTGACACTGCCTTGCAAAGACTGATAATTTAAGTTTTTCAGTTGCAGCTGTTACACACGTCTACCTCTGGGACCTTAGTGCTGATATTTCTGCATCCCGGTTGCACATGCTACCCTACTACATTACTCCATAATTTGGCTCGTTTGCACATCTAAAATGTCACTTAGAAATTGCCATTTATACCTGAACAACTATTATCCAACTATACCACTATACCTAATACTTGTAAACGTTCTGCCCTCCTTTGCCTTAATTGCACATTTGGTATTGCCATTTGCACTGCATTTGCCTTCATTGCACATCTGAACATTCCACTTGTAATATACATATATGTAATACTTGAAAAATAATTTTCTGCCATCTATTTGCACTTCTGATTAGATGCTAACTGCATTTTGTTGTACTGTACTTGTAATGTTCAATGACAATAAAGTTGAATCTAATCTAAATGTGCTATTTGTTATATTTAATAATTCTGTAATGGAATCCCCTTAATAGTTGATATTTCAAACTCACTTGGTTGATAAAAGTATGCTTCAACTGTGCTGGTTACCATGTTGTTAAGAATGGAATTCACCTGTTCAGGCCCAGCAGATTTTATAGAAATGCTAACTCAGTGTTTTATTTGGCATTTTAAGATTCCAAAAGAGCACAGGCATCAGTTAGTCTCTCTTACCTAAGATGCTTGAAACCTTTGGGTTTTTTTCCACTTTGTCTGTAGATTTCCCCCTTAAGATGGGTACCAGATACCAATATACTTGTAGGTATCAACATATCCTAACCCAGATCCAGCTTAGGTAAGAATGTTTGTAGGATACAGATACAGTTTCCGATTGAGCATACATTGTGTTTTACATGAACTGAGAAATATTTGGAGGGCAAGGAAAGTGTGTTTTGTGTTATTGAAGCTATGTTGAAGGGTAGTGAGAACTGAGTTCAATATGGGGCCAGTTGTATGCTATTCCCCAAATCCAATCCAAAACAACCCCCGACAGTACACATTTTCATTGTCGCCTCGGGCAAGCACACCTGATTCAACTTGTAAACAAATTAATAGGCCCTCAATGAGTTGAAGTGGGTGTGTTTTTCTAGGGCTACAACAAAAATTTGTGATGTCGGGGTACTCGAGAAAACACTGTTTTAGATGGCAGGCCCTCAGATTTGTGCTGTAGAAAGTACTGTAGGGCATCAGAGAAGTCATTTACTAACCAGGCAAGCAAATCTCTGAGAACCAAAGGCTTCTAAATTGGTTGATTAGGATGAGGTGATTAACAGAATCAAAGGCTTTGGGCAGGTTAATATAAACAGATGCACATGTATAATGAACAATGTGATTCCACAAAACAGACAAGTTCTAGGAGTGTTTAAAAGGAATATTTGTTTTATTCATTGTATATTCAAATAAAACATCCTCTAACAAAAAAATCATATCAATTGCCCATATTGAAAACAGACAGATGCAATGACAGACTAATAAAAATAAAATACTTCAAAACATAGCTAAAAATATGTCAGGGTCTGTGTTAATTGTTTAAAGGATACTGTTTAAGATACAGTTCAGAACTGCTTAGAATGAACACTAAATTATTTGGTGAATATGACGGACTATATTTTCCCAACCCAACACTGTCTTGCTGAGTGCTTGTTGTGTGGAGACAGATTTCTATCATCATTTTGTAAATTTGTAAATAGCAAGTCACAAATATATACAGCGAGTCACAAATACATAATGCAACTGTCAAACTGAAATATGCATATAGTCTCACAAACATATGCCAAAATCTACAAACAAATAATGAATCATTATCAAAAACAAAGGATTGTCAGCAAATAAATGTAAAAAAGTATTTTATGTTGAACCATGTTTTTGTGAATGTTTCAGCATTTGGCACCTGCACTTTACAGATTTGTGCCTTACATTTGTTAGTGGCCTTATATACAGGTGCTGGTCATAAAATTTGAATATCATTAAAAAGTTGATTTATTTCAGTAATTCCATTCAAAAAGCGAAACTTGTATAATGTATACATTCATTCCACACAGACTGATATATTTCAAGTGTTTATTTCTTTTAATTTTGATGATTATAACCGACAACTAATGAAAATCCCAAATTCAGAATCTCCGAAAATTTCAATATTACTTAAGACCAATACAAAAAAAATATTTTTAGAAATGTTGGCCAACTGAAAAGTATGAACATGAAAAGTATGAGCATGTACAGCGCTCAATACTTAGTTGGGGCTCCTTTTGTCTGAATTACTGCAGCAATGCGGCGTGGCATGGAGTCGATCAGTCTGTGGCACTGCTCAGGTGTTATGAGAGCCCAGGTTGCTCTGGTAGTGGCCTTCAGCTCTTCTGCATTGTTGGGTCTGGCATATCGCATCTTCATCACATTACCCCATAGATTTTCTATAGGGTTAAGGTCAGGCGAGTTTGCTGGCCAATTAAGAACAGGGATACCATGGTCCTTAAACCAGGTACTGGTAGCTTTGGCACTGTGTGCAGGTGCCAAGTCCTGTTGGAAAATGAAATCTGCATCTCCATAAAGTTGGTCAGCAGCAGGAAGCATGAAGTGCTCTAAAAATTCCTGGTAGACGGCTGCGTTGACCTCAGAAAACACAGTGGACCAACACCAGTGGATGACATGGCACCCCAAACCATCACTGACTGTGGGAACCTTACACTGGACTTCAAGCAATGTGGATTCTGTGCCTCTCCTCTCTTCCTCCAGACTCTGGGACCTTGATTTCCAAAGGAAATGCAAAATTTTCTTTCATCTGAGACCATAACTTTGGACAACTCAGCATCAGTCCAGTCCTCTCCCAGGCGAGACGCTTCTGACGCTGTGTCTTGTTCAAGAGTGGCTTGACACAAGGAATGCGACAGCTGAAACCCATGTCTTGCATATGTCTGTGCGTGGTGGTTCTTGAAGCACTGACTCCAGCTGCAGTCCACTCTTTGTGAATCTCCCCCACATTTTTGAATGGGTTTTGTTTCACAATCCTCTCCAGGATGCTGTTATCCCTATTGCTTGTACACATCTTTTCCTTCCCTTCGCCTCTCTATTAATGTGCTTGGACACAGCTCTGTGAACAGCCAGCCTCTTTAGCTATGACCTTTTGTGTCCTGCCCTCCTTGTGCAACGTGTCAATGGTCGTACTTTGGACAGCTGTCAAGTCAGCAGTCTTCCCATGATAGTCTAGTTCTGTAGGCTACACAGAGAGACCATTTCAAGGCCTTTGCAGGTGTTTTGAGTTAATTAGCTGATTAGAGTGTGGCACCAGGTGTCTTCAATATTGAACAATTTTCTAATTTTCTGAGATACTGAATTTGAGGTTTTCATTAGTTGTCAGTTATAATCATAAAAACTTTAAGAAATAAACACTTGAAATATATCAGTCTGAATGTATACATTATACAAGTTTCACTTTTTGAATGGAATTACTGAAATAAATCAACTTTTTGATGATATTAACATTTTATGACCAGCACCTGTATGTGTGAGTTGCTCCACATATTTGTGAGGGCCGCTACATATTTGTGAGTAGCACTGGATATTTTACAGATTGCATTTTACAGTTCATTTTCATACGGGATCCAGATTTGGACCTCCATATAGTTGCTAGGAGATGCACCAATCTCTGGGGAGACACAGCACACTAACAAAGTAGGAAACACCGACTTGGTGAACTTCAATACTGGGCCATATACACACGGAGATGGAAAGAAAAAAGGGCTCTGGCCTTGTAGTCTAGGCCACTCCCTCTGGTTCACATGTACTGATGCAGCATGGTTTGAATGTGGCCTACTGCTCTTTCAGCCAAAACTCCTTCCTTTTTCTGTCACTGCTGTCTCTAACCAATACAACCGAAATGTTTGATGAAAAGAAATAGCAGTCCTGGTTTCTGAAACACAGACAGTTCACTGAGCAAAACTACATATATGCCATTTGTTTTTCCCAGTTTCATGAGGTTTGTCCTTTGCCAAGATAATCCATCCGTCTGACAAGTATTCCATCAATGAGCTGATTAAACAGCATGATGGTAACACAGGTACACCTTGTGCTATGGACAATGAAAAGGCCCCTTGAAAATGGGCAGTTTTATCACACAACACAATTCCATAGATGTCTCAAGTTTTGCAGAACATGCAATTTTCATGCTGACTGTAGGAATGTCTAAAAGAGTTTTTGCGCAATACTTGCTTGCTCATTTCTGTTTAAAAAGAACAACTCTATCAACATTTCAACTGACCACACAACAACAGGTCACACTTCTAGGCAGAATTCTTCCTCTGTCCATTGTCTGGGTTCTTTAGGCCATCTTAATATTTTTTTAGCATTGCTAACATAATTGCAAGAGGGTTTTCTAATGATCAATTCACTTTTTAAAATGATAAACTTGATTTGCACACACAGCGTTCCCTTGGAACACAGGAGTGATGTCTGCTGATAATGGGTCTAGGTACTCCTATGTAGATAATCCATTGAAAATCAGCGCTTTCCAGCTACAATAGTAATTTACAATATTAACAGTGTCAACACTGTATTTCAGATCAATTTGATGATATTTTACTTGACAAAAGGTTTGCTTTTCATTCAAAAACAAGAACATTTCTAAGTGACCCAAAACTTCTGAATGGTAGCGTATCTACATATACACAGTATATATATATATTTTTGCTTAACTTTAGGAATCATATTGCCAGTGTCCTTCGAACCTCTGTAGCCAGTCATAAACGCTGTATAGAACTGTTTTGTTGAATGATTGAATTCACAACAAAAGAGCACATTTGCTGCCATGTTTTTGACTTGGTCAGGTGTCCAAGGTTCTTGATGTTTAGAGCCTGCATTTCAGAATATAATAAAACCTCACTTTTTGTTGACTCAACAGATGGTAGAGATAAAAATGTATCCTCCATGCTGTCTGGGCCCATTCCTGCAAAAAAGCTGAAACTGATGCTTTTCATGCATTTATACAGCCCCCAGATTAATGTAAATGTATGTCCTCCATTCCCAGACAGGTTTTAAACGTCTGTTTATAGGTTAATTGAAAATTGTCAATCAAAATGCCATCACAAGATTCTGATATAAAAATCGGCCCCTCATTTCCTAATGAATAATTAAATGTTGTTGTCATTTAGATTTACACTTAAATTGAATAATAGACAACAGAATATATACAGGTATACACTACCTATAGAAACAACAGGAAAATGACCACTAAATGGTAGATATTAAACCAAGTGTGCAGATATATTCACATATCTCTCGTTAAAGACATATGGCTTTGCATCTATCAGATCATTCATCATTCTGTCAGTACTCCTACATGTTTGTTATGTCGGCTATGTAAACTAAAGTGCTACCGTGTGTTTAAATGCAGAATATATCAGGTATTTGCCTGATGGGCTGATGGTTTGTAATATTCTTCGAAAACAGTATATTGTTTTGGGGGTGTACCATTCCAGGCACTGGGCCAAGGTGGTCCCCTGGGCCTCTCCTAAAAACCACAGATTTTTTTATCAGTAATTTTTGCGTATTACATTTAAATATGATTTGTGTACACTTTTGAGTGTCATGGTTATCTTGGTAGCCCTATTGTTTTTTCATTTGCAACTTGAGAGGAAAACTAGGCACACTGTGTTAGTGTGTGTGCCGTCCAAGACAGATGTTTGCCTAATTTAATTATATACTGTTGACAGTGTTGAATAATTCTCCAAGGTCATTTCTCATGTAAATATGTATATTTCTTAAAAAATGTTATCTAGCAAATAAGATCCGCTAATTAATTTAACAGAATATACAATGAAAACATTGTATATCCACCCTCTTTCAAAATGTTCACTTTCTGTTGCCTTACAACCTGGCAACTAAATGGATTCATTTATACACAGTAACACACAATATCCAAGAGAACAAAATATAATTTAAATGAAAACAGTAGAATACCCTATTTGAATAAGTGACCACCTCTCCCCTTAGAACTGCAATTGCAAACTTGCTGAGGTATAACCAACCCCCTTCCAGAAAAAAATCAAGCTTACTGGTCCCGATTTGTGATTCATTATAGTGACTTTGATTAGTTCTGAATAGAAGCAGTTGGTCATTAAGGACTCCACTACTTAGTAGAGCAATTTAAAGCAAATAATCCACTATGGGTGGAAAGGTACTTTCGAAAGATCTAAGAGATTAAGTTGTTGAAAGGAACAAGTCAAGGTACTTGCTTGATGAAAATAAATAACTTTTAGTTCACCTTCCTGTAATACCATAGAATGAGCAATCAGCCTGCTCCGCCAATATTTTCTGTTTCCTTCATCACCTTAGATGTGTTCTTCTACTCTACCTTCAATCCAAATGGTAACCTAAATAATCACAAAGAGCGATGGGCTGTTAGTTCAATTATATTTTAAATAACGGAGCATTATGGACACATGGCACATATTTTTTCCTTTAAGCATGTAGCGATTTTGAGCAGAGCAGGCAAAATTCAATGGAGTGCTCCTTGAGCAATGAGAAGGATATCAGACCACCCAACTCCACAAACATACTTTGTAACCCAGTGATTCGGTGTGTAGAGGGAAGAGTAGATGGCCAAGAACTGAGTCCTATGGAACATCAGTATAGAGCCCACAGGTCAGACACATACATAATCCACACCTATGTAAATCCTAACATCCTGAGTGAACTGACATGATGTGCAATGTCAGCATAATCTTGTCATGTCAAGTCTGCATTGATGTGCTACACTTTCTGCATACTGTGTCATTCAAATTGGAGTGGATTCAGCCAACCAGGGCGACTGCATTTGAGAGTGACCATAATGAGCCTCCCAAAGCACTTCATGATGACAAGGCTGAGATATCCATCCCGCTCTTACTTCCTTATTCCCTTGTTTTCCATTGCAGGTTATCGGTGTGCAGGGCTAGGAGGGTTGTCAGTGTGGATTGAGAACACCCACAGTGACATTTTGAGGACTCAAAATAATTATTTTGTTTCCTCAAAATTCAATTTGATGATCCAAAAGTATTTTTCATGTCACCTCTGGGGAATCAGACAAATGTTATCAGGATCCATATCAAACCATTTGAAAGTAAGACTGGAAAAATTATCTTGGTCTGTGGGCCCTTCCTGTTCTAAAACAACGCTTAGTCGACAAGTTGTGACAAATATGCGCAAATCCCTGTCACTGGTGGAAGACTTGACAGGAAGGAGATGATGCGCATTTCTCCGCTCTGCGCCAAACACACGCTTTGGGCAATTTATTCTTGCCAAACTGAAAGTGGTGTTGGCATCAATCACAGTCGCAGTAGTTCAAACACATAACACTTTAAAAAAATTAATTAATGACTATTTAAAATGACAGTTCATGTTGAACATGTAACTGTCAGGGAAGTAATCAAAATCAAATCTAGATATCCGCACCATTTGGACAGAGACATAATGACATTTAAAAATCACATGTCAATTACAAACTTTTTTGTTTTTTTTAATGAAAGCAATCAAATACTATTTCAAACGACAACTACAACCACTACTACCTGAACCTTTTTGTATGTGTATAATTTTTAAAAATCTGAATCAATTTGGGGTTCCTCTTTATATCAAGGTAAAGAGGGGGAGCACTTTGGGATTCTGAAGTGATCTCGACCTGTATAGAGAATTTCAGTAGAAGCATTCAGTATACAGTTACTGTACTTGTCACTAACAATAAGATGTTCAGTAACAAAAACACAACAATGAGCATTACATTTTTTACAATTACATTTACAGTTGTGCTCAAAAGTTAGCATACCCTGGCAGAAATTGTGAAAGTATGGCATTGATTTTGAAAAAATTACTTATCATGCAAGTTCTTTAGATTTTATTTAAGGATATTGATCATATGAACCCATTTATTATCACATAGTTGTTTGGCTCCTTTTTAAATCATAATGATAACAGAAATCACACAATGTTTGGCCTTGTTACAGACACACAAGGTGACATATTCAGGTGAAAATTGCAATTAAAGAGGAATTTCCCACACCTGTGGCTTTTTAAACTGCAATTAGTGTCTGTGTATAAATAGTACATGAGTTTATTAGCGCTCACATGGATGCACTGAGCCATTGAAAGCAGAAAATAAGTTTCAAAAGACCTGCGTAACAAGGTAATGGAACTTTTATAAAGATGGTAAAGGATATAAAAAGCTATCTAAAGTCTTGTAAATGCCAGTCAGTACTGTTCAAACACTATTATTAGGAAGTGGAAAATTCAGGGATCTCTTGATATCAAGCAAAGGTCAGGTAGACCAAGAATGATTTCAGGCAAAACAGCCTGAAGAACTGTTTGGGATACAAAGGAAAAGAAAATACAGCCCGATTACAATATGCCCAATAACACCTTGACAGGCTTCACAGCTTCTGGCACACTGTCATTTGGAGTGATGAGACCAAAATAGAAGTTTATGGTCACAACCATAAGCGTTATGTTTGGAGAGAGGTCAACAAGGCCTATAGTGAACAGAATACCATCCCCACTGTAAAGCATGGTGGTGGCTCACTGATGTTTTTTTGTGGGTGTGTGAGCTCTAAAGGCACAGGTAAACTTGCGAAAATTGAGGGCAAGATGAATGCAGCATGTTATCAGAAAATACTGGCAGACATTATTCTGCATGAAATCTGCACATTGGACGCTCTTGGACTTCCCAGCATGACAATGACCCTAAGCACAAGGCCAACTTGAACCTCCAGTGGTTACAGCAGGAACAGATGAAGGTTCTGGAGTGGCCATAACAGTCTCCTGACCTTAATATGATCGAGCCACTCTGGGTAGATCTCAAATGTGTGGTTCATACAAGACGACAAAAGACTTTGCATGACCTGGAGGCATTTTGCCAAGTCGAATGGGCAGCTATACCACCTGTAGGAATTTGGGGCCTCATAGACAACTATTACAAAATACTACACGCTGTCATTGATGCTAAAGGGGGGCAATTCACAGAATTAAGTAAAAAAAAATATTTGTTGCCACGTTTAGTTTTATGATTGTGCCATTCTGTTATAACCTACCGTTGAATATGAATCCCATAATAAATTAAATACATATGTTTTGCCTGCTCACTCATGTTGTCTTTGAAATGATACATACAGCTCCGGAAAAGAATTATGTGACCACTGCACCTTTTTCTTTCCTTTCAAAATAAGTTGAAAAGGAAGGTTTTGAGTGAGGAACAGAAGGGTTAAAATTAAGAGACCATTGCAAATTGAAAGTTTTTTGGAAAGGAAAGAAAAAGTTGCAGTGGCCTCTTCATTTATTTCCAGAGCTGTATATTACCCATTCTCCAAGGGTATACAAACTTTTGAGCACAACTGTATCTGCTTAAATGTAATTTAAATCATATTTTACAGGCCATTATGATGTCTCCAGTGTGTACAACAGGGATGTACACTGTGTAAACTGTTCAGTAAGTCCCCTATGGTTCAATACACACACATGCATTGCTGAGTTACGATATGCCAGTCATTTTCCTATAATTTCCAAAACATGCTTATTGCGCTGCAGATATGCATGTTGTAGATTCAGATCCACAGAACCAGATGTGCAGCTTGTGAACAGGTAACTGCTTGGGGCCCCAGGCCGTTAGGGGGCACCTGAGGGCTGACAAACTACAATTATTATTCAGTAAGCCTCCCCAGACCATCATTGACCCACCGCCAAACCAGTCATGCTGGATGATGTTGCAGGCAGCACAACATTCACCACGGCGTCTCCAGACTCTTTCACATCTGTCACATGTGCTCAGTGTTAACCTGCATTCATCTGTGAAGAGAACGGGCTGCCAATGGTGGACCTGCCAATTCTGGTGTTCTCTGGCGAATGTCAATAGAGCTGCATGGTGCTGGCCTGTGAGCACAGGTCCCACTAGAGGACGTCGGGCCCTCATGCCACCCTCATGGTGTCTGTTTCTGACAGTTTGGTCAGAAACATGCACACCAGTAGCCTGCTGGAGGTCATTTTGTAGGGCTCTGGTAGTGCTCCTCCTGTTCCTCCTTGCACAAAGGAGCAGATACCGGTCCTGCAGCTGGGTTGTTGCCCTTCTACGGCCCTGTCCAGCTCCTTGTGTAAAGCCCTGTTTCCTGGTATCTCCTCCATGCTCTTGAGACTGTACTGGGAGACACAGGAAACCTTGCGACGGCAGGTATGGATGTGCCATCCTGGAGGAGCTGTACTGCCTGTGCAACCTGAATGGGCTGCAGGTACCACCTCATGCTACCAGTAGTGACAAGGACTAGCAAAATGCTAAACTAGAGAAGAATCAGTCAGGGAGGATAAAGAGAGAGCAATTGTTTGTGGCCACCACCTGCAAAGCCTTACCCTTTTTTGGGGTTGTCTTGTTGTTGCCTCTCCATTGCACCTGTTGTCACTTTCATTTGTACCAAAACAGGTGACATTGATTCACAATCACTTATGCTTCCTAACTGGACAGATTGATATCCCTGATGTTTAACTGACTTGGTGTTATACTGTCATTACATGTTCTCTTTTTTTTAGCAAACAATCTAGACCATTATTTGATATATATGTTTTCCAATTATCAATAATTGAATTCCTTCTTTAAAATAAGGACATGCCTACTGGCTCCTCTGATGTTTTTTTGCATCACAGTGAATAACAATTATTGTATTTTTTTGTAGCCCAAATACCTTGGTGTGCTATTTGGTTTGTAGAAAGACACATTTCTTTGATGACATTGGTCACAGGCCTTGTTTCTAGCTGACACAGTGGGATCTTAACTACACTGACCGAACTATTTCAAATATTTGACTGAGTTCACAAGAAGAAATCAGTCAATTAAAATAATTAGATCACAATCTCTAGATGTCATATGACTGGATATAAACAGAATTGTTTGTCACAGATACTTAAAAAAAGGAAGGAGCGTGGCTCAGAAAGCCAGTCTGTCCAATCTATACTATCTGGTATGACCTCCAATTCCCTCATACAGTGCAACACGTCTCCTTTGCATATACTTTGTGCAAAGGACATGTGGCCTGTGGCGTAGCCAGCTCAGACACGAAACCCGAGTGGCCATTGGTCAGCGACGTATCACCTGACACCTGGGATCGCTCCTATCACAAAAACAGATTTCATACTGACTATTCATCAGGTTACTTACTCAGTCTAATGTGTGCAGGTCTACTAGCATGCAGGTGCTCACCCACCCACCCACCCACCACCCCTGCCTCCACCTGTCTGGTTCTGTGTTTCCTTATCATGTCGGGATCGGGACCGTGTACCTTGCTCACTGCCTATGGCCTTGCTATTAATTATATAATTGAGTTGATGTCGTTATTAGTAGCATCACATACACCATCATGTGATGGCAGTGAGTTACCCCAGAGGAGAAGAACCTAACGCCAGACCCTGCATGGAATGATTGTTGTGCATGGTTTAACGAAAATGTGGTGTTTTCTGTCTGAAGTGGGACGCCCTGTCTAACACGTCAACCCAGAACATCCCAAACATGCCCTGTGGGTAACATGTCAGGGAATCCTCCATGAAGAATGCACTTCTCCAGTTCCCCAGTGGCCATTGAATGTGAACATTGGCCCGCTGAAGTCAGTTTTGATATGAACTGTGGTCAGGTCGAGATGCTAATGAGGAGAATGACCATGCAGATTTGATTCCTGAGTAGGTTTTTAACAGAAATTATTTGGTTCTTCAAACACTTTTTCATTAGCTGCACGGATGGCTGATCCCGGACGACCTGCATCTGAATGCTGTTTTCAGCTGTCCGTTTAGCGGTTCTCTGTAGTCTGTAGCTGAATGCTGTTTCGACAGTATGCTCTCAGGGGCGGTTGTCTCATTCAAGGCAATGCATGACTACATTATAGTGCTAGATTCTTTGGTGTGACGGTCACTGTTGAAAGAAAATAAGAAACATCTATAATTTATTTCACCTGTGATTCTGAAGAAAGATAAGAAAAAGAAATTAGCACAAAAGTGTGGTTATAGAAGGGAAACTTTTCTATCTTGAAACTAGTCAACAATAAATATGTCAGCCACCAATGATTCAATGACATTTCAGAACAGTACAAAACCTCTATGACAGCACGTTTCCAACTTCAGTCAAAATAGCACTATTAGTGTCGGAGATATTATGTGGGTCAACAATACTCACACTCCTGAGCATGTGTGACAAAGTTCAACTGTCAAAGAAACAGAGCAAGATAGAAAACTATTAGAACTATTTGTTGAGTCCTTATAGCATTTGAAACTGGTTTACCAATGTGTTATGTTTAACCTTTATAAATGAATATGTATTTAGGTGCAAACCATGCTCAGATAAATGTTTCTCGGTCAATAGTGGACATTTGGTTTAAAGAACTAATCTGGAAAATATTGCGTTAATCAATATTGTCCCACAGATATGGCACATCAAGTTTCTTGTAGAGCGGTCATTTGGTCCCAGAGGAATATTTTAAGTGTTGTCACAATTTCCTACCGTAAAAGGCATAAAATCAATTGTGGGTTAGTGAAGCAATGTGTTCAAGAGAGGGAGCCATGTACATCATATCATGACTTTTGTCATTAGGCCAATTGCTGTAGTTTTGTAATTGCCTGAT
Source organism: Esox lucius (assembly GCF_011004845.1). Lineage (NCBI taxonomy): Eukaryota > Metazoa > Chordata > Actinopteri > Esociformes > Esocidae > Esox > Esox lucius. The sequence goes on along the minus strand of NC_047569.1, from coordinate 31,844,977 downwards.
CTCTCTGGTGAGAACTATTTTTTTTACAAAATCTGGCTAACTGTGTCTGAGCTCATCCGGGACACTTAGAAAGTTCAAATAATCATGAAAGACTCATGAAAGACTGAAATTACAATGAATTAATTCCTGCACCAGGGTACAACAAGTTGGTATCATCCTCTGTGCCAGGGAAGGACAGTGTGGAGGCCCTGAAGTTATGAGTGTAAGTCCCCTCTCACTGCAGGTGTCTGGGATGATGAGAAGTGTTTGCTTCTCTGCTCCATTTCTGCTTTAAGCAAGCTGCCATGGTGGAACCTCTTTTTTTCCCTACCCCTTTCTGCGCTGTGCTCATTTAAATATCATGCTCCGTTTAAAGTCGGGGAATAATTTGTGTGGGGAGCGGAGGAAAACAGTTACCCCGAGCAGGCTGGCTATGGAAGCTGCAAACCGAGGAAGCTTCACCTGAATTGCTACGGTGGAGTCTTAGCCTCATAAGTGGATTAGGGGGCGATGTGGAAAGGAGGAAAGAGTGGTAGGAAACTTCAAAGCCATTGAAAAAGACATCATACCAAAAACAGTGAGAGTGAGACAAGAAATATTCTCTTGAAAGGAAATGTCTACTCGTCCAACTATCATAGCATAGCACTGACATCCGTCTCAATCCATCAGTGCATTTGTGTCATACTGTAGCCATTGCTCAGTAACAGAAGGAGGTTATTAGCATTTAACTGACATTTGGTTGACAGGTAAGAGAGAGGCAGGGTTTCTAGGGATCAGTTGAGACATGGTGACAGTTGATGGGTTTGGGTGAAGCAGGATGATGCAAATTGGACAGCAGATACTGAGCTTAATGATGACCTCTTATGGGAGGTTTGACCAGGGTCTCCCCAGGCCCATGCAAATAGACAGATTCATGTAAAAATACCGTAGCTTTATACTTTCGTTAATGTATTTTATTTCCTTCCTTATATCGGCACATACCTCCTAGAACCCTACCACAAAGTTTATAGTCTTCTACTGTACAATTATATGTGATATCTAGTCTTATTTAATAATACAATTGTAAGTCAGTTTTAGGTGGTTGTTATAAAAGCTGGGTGCACTCTTTTCCCTGGAGCTCTCTATCCCTTCAGCATGGCTGGAAAGATTTAACATAATGAATGACAACAGGAGGTACTTTCTTAAGTAAAATTTATCTTCACACTCTTAAGTCTCAGCTAGGTGTGCACCTGTTCCACTGAATTTAAAACTCTAAGAGCAGGACTGTGAAAATGGCTTAATTTTATAGTGCGTGCCAATAAGCAAAAAGTTAAGTTTGTCAGACATACGGTGCAACTTAATACATCTATTATCGGTGTTTCAAAGTTATGTTGGAACCATAAACCAAAGTTAAAATATTGCAGCTAGGTCAGTATGACAAAATTACCACCTGAGCTTGATGGCATGAGATTCTCTGTACAGTTCCAACCAATTGTAGCATCACGCTTCTTGTGAATGTAGCCTAATTCCAAATACTGGGATGTGGCTTATGGCTGAAAAATGACAAATTGTTCGGCTGGGCTGTTTGGCTATCTCGCGTCCACTGCATGTCAAACTGCCCCCGTTCAAAACAGAAGTGTGGCATAACTCCTCTGCATATACTGTACACAACCTGCAACTAACCACAGATTCATAAATTGCATTTCCGTGGTGTGGTAGACAAAACGCAACGCAACATACTCCCACAACATTTGCAGCGCGTGGAATGCCTTCACTGAAAATATTTTCACAAGGGTTTTTCTGCACGCTATGAAGCAGTTTCATAGTTTTAGGCAAAAAAACTAAGCTCAATGGGGAACCCTATTGAGCTTACTTGTTTAGTCCTAGACTAGGCTTAAGTCATGTCATACAGTTAGGTCCGGAAAGAACTGGACACTGACACAAGTTTTGTTATTTTGTCTGTTTACCAAAATATATTTAAGTTACAGTTAAATAATAAATATGGGCTTAAAATGAACTTGAGAGTATTCACATCCAAATGTGATTTGATGATCATAGGATCCTTTCCATGGTAAAGAGAAACCCCTTCACAACATCCAGCCAAGTGAAGAACACTCTCCAGGAGGTAGGCATATCATTATCCAAGTCTACCATACAGAGAAGACTTCACGAGAGCAAATACAGAGGGTTCACCAAAACGTGCAAACTAAAGCTACATTGCAGGATCTACAGTAATGCTGCCTCTCCTCACAAAGGCTAATTTGAGAAATCCCATACACATTCATTGAATAGTACTATTACGCAGGCTCTATTTTAGTATGCAGTTATTGCAGTGTACCATACCAATATCTTACACATTAAACCTGTTTTGGACAGCATCTTGACTTGAGACACATACAGAAGGGAGAACAAGTATTTGATACACTGCCGATTATGTAGGTTTTCCTACTTACAAAGCATGTAGAGGTCTGTAATTTTTATCATAGGTACACTTCAACTGTGAGATATGGAATCTAAAACAAAAATCCAGAAAATCACATTCTGATTTTTAAATAATTAATTTGCATTTTATTGCGTGACATAAGTATTTGATCACCTACCAACCAGTGAGAATTCCGGCTCTCACAGACCTGTTAGTTTTTTCTTTAAGAAGCCCTCCTGTTCTCCACTCATTACCTGTTTTAACTGCACCTGTTTGAACTCGTAACCTGTATAAAAGACACCTGTCCACACACTCAATCAAACAGACTCCAACCTCTCCATAATGGCCAAGACCAGAGAGCTGTGTAAGGTCGCAAGGTCCCCCTGCTCAAGCCAGCGCATGTCCAGGCCCATCTGAAGTTTGCCAATGATCATCCAGATGATCCAGAGGAGGAATGGGAGAAGGTCATGTGGTCTGATGAGACAAAAATATAACTTTTGGTCTAAACTCCACTCGCCGTATGTGGAGGAAGAAGAAGGATGAGTACAACCCCAAGAACACCATCCCAACCGTGAAGCTTTTCTGCAAAGGGGACAGGACGACTGCACCGTATTGAGGGGAGGATGGATGGGGTCATGTATTGCGAGATCTTGGCCAACAACATCCTTCCCTCAGTAAGAGCATTGAAGATGGGTCGTGGCTGGGTCTTCCAGCATGACAACAACCCGAAACACACAGCCAGGGCAACTAAGGAGTGGCTCCGTAAGAAGCATCTCAAGTTCCTGGAGTGGCCTAGCCAGTCTCCAGACCTAAACTCAATAGAAAATCTTTGGAGGGAGCTGAAAGTCTGTATTGCCCAGCGACAGCCCCGAAACCTGAAGGATCTGGAGAAGGTCTGTATGGAGGAGTGGGCCAAAATCCCTGCTGCAGTGTGTGCAAACCTGGTCAAGAACTACAGGAAACATATGATCTCTGTAATTGCAAACAAAGGTTTCTGTACCAAATATTAAGTTCTGCTTTTCTGATGTATCAAATACTTATGTCATGTAATAAAATGCAAATTAATTACTTAAAAATCACACAATGTGATTTTCTTGATTTTTGTTTTGATTCCATCACTCACAGTTGAAGAGTACCTATGATAAAAATGACAAATGGGAAAACCTGCAAAATCGGCAGTGTACCAAATACTTGTTCTCCCCACTGAACACATGCATGGTCCCAGATAATGTGTTTCATTGGTTGCTCTCATGTAGCCTACTAGCATACAGTAATTACAAGGATAGGGTAGAAGGATAGCCCTACCAACTCCAAGGAGAATAATTTTTCAAAGACTGTTAAAGAAAAATATTTCAGCTTATCTGGAATGAAGAACCAGATTAAATAAAATAGGTCTATTTGTATAATGAGCATGAATATGGAGGACTAACACTCTTGAATAACAAATCTTTGAACCTCTCACATAAAGCCTCAATAGTACCAAACTTATATTTAAATCTAAACCTTTTTATTCCTGCAAGCAGGACATTTTATGTTTAAAAGGCCACTTCGCCTGTATGCAGATTGAACCCCCCACCCCCATTCCAAAATGAAGCAATGCAGAGTTGATTACAATTCCAGTTTCATCCAGCAGAATGGCCAGAACAGACACTACAAAAATAACATGGCTAGCTCTGATGTACCGAAAGACCAATTTTGTTGGGAACGATGTATGACATAGGCATTGTGTTAATGGTAAAATAATATCACAGCATCTGTGCATTTCAGTATACAGTAGTGTGTAGAAGTCTTAGGCACCTGAAAGTCAAACTGAAGTCATTAAGTTGGATAGTGTTTATTTGTAAGTAAATGATAATTTATATTATATTAATGTATATGTATGTATGTATATATATATATATATATATATATATATATATATATATATAGTGTGTATATACAGTAATATATGTACCATCTATAAAGAAAACTTGAGTGAGCAGGCAAAACACATGTATTTTATTTATTATGGGATTTTTTATTCAACTGTAGGTCTTACAGTGTATTGCCCCCTTTAGCATCAATGACAGTGTGCAGTCTTTTGTAATAGTTGTCTATGAGGTCCCGAATTCTAGCAGGTGGTATAGCTGCCCATTCAACTTGGAAAATGCCTCCAGTCTTTGGTCATTTTGCATGAACCGATCTCCCCAGAGTGGCTCGATGATATTAAGGTCAGGAGACTGTGATGGCCACTCCAGAACCTTCACTTTTTTCTGCTGTAACCACTGGAGGGTCAACTTGGCCTTGTGCTTAGGATCATTATCGTGCTGCAAAGTCCAAGAGCGTCCCATGCGCAGCTGTCGTGCAGAAGAATGCAAATTGTCTGCCAGTATTTTCTGATAACATGTTGCATGGCGGTCAAACCATTGCAGAAAATTTCTGTGATTGGACCTTCATGATTGGACCTTCCGAAACACATATTTATATCATAATCATCACATAAATTAAACTTGCAGCTCCAACTAACAGTTGGAAAAACCAGGAGGCTGCAGTGGAAAAGAGGTATTGCCTTGATGAAAACAAAGTGATGAGGTTGATGCTTGTTCTCACTAAATGTTTGAATAAAAAATTATCGTACCTTTATTTATTATAATGTTATAATGTGGACAAGCCTTTCTGAACTACGGTATTTGCAAGCTATTGGTTAGAGGGCAAAACCAGAGTAAGCAAATTGCTATTTAACAGTTCAAATCATGTAACAAAATCATTGGCAGACACAAAAAAAAAAGCACACTGAAATGTCTATTTTGACCAGGGAAATATTAACGAAAACGTACTTTTACACCATGTCATGCACTGCTTCTTATCAGCAACATTCCACAATTGGCACGGGCATGCACATTTTATTCATGCCAATGTTACAATACTCTGATGCAAATCTGTCACAAATTGAATGGAAACCAATCTATTGCAGCCAAGGGTGTAGAATTAGTGGGGGACGGGGGGGACCTGACCCCTCAATATTACTGACATGTCAATCTGACCCCCTTGGAAAATAGGGAAAATCCAGGGATCCATTGACCCTGACCCCCCCCCCCCCCCCAACCCCTAACCTAATATTCTGCTATTTAATTTGAAAAGTGGTTAGATAGATAAGTGTTCCAGACACATTGGTAGAAGCACAAAGCTGTCAAACACTGTTAACAGAAAATTCTTTACTGTTTGCTTTTGACCCTAACCCAATGTGTCCTTCAAAAGCCAAGGTCTTCCATTAGAGCATTGAAAGGTTTCAACACCACACAAAGTAAAGGAAAACATTATATTTTGTCTAGCGCCCCTGTTAAGAACTCATACTTTCAGAATCGCTTCTTTCGAACCGCTGAGAAATCAATAGAGAAATGAAAACCCAGGTAATAATGTGATTTACAGTATTTCACTCCATTATGTGTGTGTGTGAAGAAGCTTGTATAGACGCTTCTCTAGGGCAGACAGCTCAGCAGCAGTGGCAAAGCTGTAATTAGGCTGTTGGTGACGATTGAGGTTATTTATCAGCAATACATTGAGTCTGACTGTCCTTCAAAGTCCGAAACACACACACAGACAATACCTGGACAGGACATAAGGAATATGTTGTCCCAAAAATGTATGTTTAACCTTTGGTACTCACTGAAACTGCAATAATAAACATCAAGTGCCTTGTCACATCATGAGCCTGCATGTCTCTGCATGAATAGTATAAAACACAATGTATGAAACAAGAACAGGAGACAAACCCCACAGAAAATGCAAAGCAGTGCTGACAATGTCCTTACTAAGGAATGCATTACTTACTGAGTGGAAGCATTGGCCATCAAATGCCATTCAGTATTTCCAAAACCCAAAATCGTTTTTTTTTTAATAAGAAACAACACAACATATAAAATCATACTGTACAAATGTATGCACTGCACTTTCAGTGAAACAATTTTTTGTGTGAATTTAAAACACTATACCTCTGCACCATCTATGAATCAAGTATATCTACCATAAGTCCCTCTTAAATATTACATTTCTGTTGAATACAAGTAAAACAACATGCATGCTATTGTTTAGGTCACATGGCGATCTGATTTGCTTAATCTAGCTGGTAGATCACAAATTGAGTGGGTTACTGGTCTAGTACAACTAAGAATCTAACTTGGATTCTGTTAGAGAGTCTTTTGATGGTAAATAAAATTGTTATGGTTATTTTTATCTATCTAGGAACTATGGGGATACAACCTAGAATGTATGCAAGACAGCTTCTACAATTAAACTATTAGAAGTTGTCTACCAATGTGTTTCTGGGGATAGCGTAAGAACTCATAATTGTAAATTGTATGGAAAGGTGGCATGGCCTCTGTCTATGTAAGACACGAAAGGCACACTCTTCTTCGAATTTATAAGGTATTTTTGCAGAAACCTCCAGCATATCTGTCTTCACTTTAGGGCTGCAACTAACTATTGATAACTTCTTTAAGAATTAAACACAAGAGTTTTATATAAAATAAGGACGTTTTCAGTGTTTTCGTATACTTTTATAATGCCTTCATTAAACCAACTGTAGGCAGTAGTATAAAACAAATAAGAACAATGTGCAAAAGCTGGTTATCGTAATATAATTTTCAAGACTGTTGGAAATGCATTCCAGGGTATCATGAAGCTCGTTGAGACTTTTGACTGATACTGTAAATGGATATTGTAATGCATTAAATACCTCAAAATTTGAAATATAGAACTGATACATTTGATGTTAATGGGTTAATTAATCAGTAACGTCGTGATGCTTAGCTAGCTGTAGCTTCTCCAATACACCATCTCAAGGTGCTCAAGTAGTTCACCGATTTGTTGGTGAAAAGGGTGACCCTAACGCGTTTACTCAGCCATGCAGGTAAGATGAAATATTTCTAGATTAAAAACGTAACTCAGTGAATATAAATTATATGAATTTGTATTATTCCGTGCTGAGCACAATTCATTTTCTTTCATCACAGTGCATTACTCTTTAAATGCTCATGCATTACAATCGTGCTCACGTGCCATGAGAGCTCTGCTTTGCTAATTTGCAACAAAATGTTTTCGTTGAATTCTTTAAAGTAAATTTAGTCCATACTTTTGAAGTTTTTTGTCGTATGCAACTTCTCTCCTAAGCCAGGGATGTTCAAACCATTCCACGGAGGGCCATGTGTCTGCGGGTTTTAGTTTTTTCCTATAAATTGGTTTTCAGTTTACACCTAAACAACCAGGTGAGGGTAGAAACTAACCAGTTAGTAACCTTATTAGTCAATTAAGTACAAGGAGAAAGTTAAAACATGCAGACACACGGCCCTCCGTGGAATAGTTTGGACACCCCTTGTGTAAGCGGACTGCCCTTTGTTAAATAGCATAGTGGTTAGATATGCGGACCTGCAACTATCATGTCCCGCGTTCGGTTCTCGTTACAGTCAAAGCAAATGTTTGTTCCGTATAGATAAAAACTTCGTTAGCTACAACCTTCAGCAGCTACGTTATAGTAAGCCTAAAATAAAACTGTTTATATTTCGACTATTCCAGATGGATTTTCGAAGTACGCATTCGTGTATGATTTTTTGGTAATATAGGCTAGATCAAACCCCTTGTGCAGTAAAATAGTAGGGGTTTCCACGATTCCCTCGTCTTTTCAGTTATCGTCACCTAAGTCAGTTATCGTCACCTATTTTGATATTTATTGTATCAATGTCATTCACGAATTAAAGAAAAACGAACGCTTTTGGGCCATTAAATAGCTTTGGCTGTATTACGTTCAGGTAGTAAGTTAGATTCTAGTAAGCCTATTACTGGCTAATAAGCTGTTAAAACTGCATGTGGCCATACATTTCAAAGATGGTATTTGTGGAGGAGGTAAACTCAATAAGAAACAAAATATTCAAACTTGGCATGATGTTAATGCGAGTGTAAAAATTATCGAATGTCGAGATGCTATCCCAACACTACAAGCATATAGCACCGTGGTGTAGCGATTTATCCCATTTAATTTCGGGCCGGCTGAACTAGACTTGCCTGGTTCCTTTCCTGTTTAATTTTTTTGCTGCGTCTCGGGTAGACCCAACTCATAATCACATTCATTGGCAACAATGTTTATTATAGACGTTATCGATTTTTATCGATAAGTGAATTAGGGCTTTAACAACTTATTAGAGTGGAACTAACAGTATTTTAACAACATAAAATATTGAAATACACACACAGTAACAATATGACGGCCGTTGTATTTCTTATTGCATAGATGTAGTCATTTTCTTGTTTCCATACTCGAGGAAAGATAAAATAAGGAAGTTGTAAGAATTCTTTAGCGATGTTGAATGAGGATATGGACAAACTCTGTACCATAGCCAATCAGAGCAAAAGTAGGCCAGTATGCAAATGTATTATCATATTCACTGAACTGTTTTTAGTTTACAGGCAGTAGAAAAAGTGTGACTTGGATCATTAAAAAAGCATTCGCTAAAGCCACATGTGCTCGAATGTTTTACTGCAAATATGGTAATACAATGGGAGCGATTTTACATTTGGGAACATACCAGTCCTGATCCAATAACCAGATCCAGACGCAACCCACTTGCATATGCATATAACAGAAGGTCAACTAGCTAGAAGGAAACAAAAAATCAACAAGGAGAACACAAATCATCTCAGATTTTTTTCAGCACATCAACATTTCACTTGTATTTCTGCAGCCTGTTTGCAAACGCCTGCCTTTTCTGATCCTGCTCTGATTCCACAATATGTACAAGTCAACAACATAACGTTATCTAGTCAGTTGCGTCGTCGGATTAGGTACCTTAGTTAAGCTACAGCAGACTAGCTGTCTAGCTAGCCAAGCAGATTTAGGCTGACAAAACTAGCTGTGCTTTAATTAGTTGCCTGAAGTCGAAAACATACTCGGCATTGTATTAGCCATTAGTGATGCAGTCAAATATTGTTATACAAATAAACGTTATACTCACATTTCAGGAAAACTTATCCTAGCTAACTATAGACTCCAATCTACCCTGCTCCAGTCCGGATATTCTATAAATCCCACCAGAGAACTTGTAGACCGAAGGAAAATTTGTCTAAAAAAATTGTAAATATAAAATTCATATCCGTAAATAAACTTAAGATTTGTAAATTTAAGTCAACACTTGTACATTTTAAGCAACAGTTGTAAATGTTTTACAGATTGTTTGATTTGTGAAATATGGTTTTTACATATTCACAAATTGTATTTATATTTGTGAAACATGTTTACATATTTACAGATGGGTTTTTTTTACGAAATAATTTTTCACATTTATGAATCCTGTTTTCATTTGTGCGTTGTGATGAATATACGCATAGATTTTCTAGATATTACGAATATTGATACACATTGAACTCCATACCAATGTCCATATTGAACGATTTTGTCGCATCTAAAATTGTGAAAACTTCATCTTGTCTTTCTTTTTTTAATTGTAAAAACATGGATATAGATTGAGGGTGATATAATCAAATATGCATAAAAAAATACAATGATTAATAAACTGAGTAATCTTAGTGATGGAATTCAAACTGAATGATGCCTGGATTTGTTAGCAGCAAAAGCTTTTTTATTTATTTCCTTTTTTGTAATTCAAGTAGTGAATGAATGGTGACGTGCACGAGAACATGGAGTGGGAGTCTGTGTTTTGGGGAGTGAACTGGAGGCGGATGACAGGTGGCGTGCACAGGAACAGACCTTACAAATGCCTATTTTATAAATATTTCAATGGAGATATGCGATCAGATGCTTTTCTGTTATGAGGCTTGGTGTTTAGGACTGCTGTAAATACATTTCAATTATATTATTTGCAATCGCATGATATCCAACGCGTTTTACGTTCTGTGTGAGGGGGGAAAGGGGTGTCATTTGCCCCCATGAAATATGATTGGCTACCCTTGTTGCCCCCCCCCCATTTCTCATTGGCAGAGAGTGCTGTCAATCTGGCTTAGGGTAAAACAGCCTGGCATGGAATGTCTTTTGGGGACAAACATACAGTTTAACGAGATGAAAACACTGCAGGCGCTGAACAGTAATCTAAGGCAGGCAAAATTTAACACACTAAAACAAGTGCACACAGTCGTTTTCTTTGTTCTGTTGCAGTCATTTAAGCACACATTTTGTAACACTTTCCGAATGTTGAAAGGATTGATGTTGGGATCTTCAACACAAGTTTATGTAACTGTACACGTTATGTTCACATTCACACATTTAAAAACAGTGTAGACTATGCATGGGGTAAGCAAACTCAAATAATCGCAATTTGCAATAAGCCATACACCCTTGAATTTCTATTTGCCAACCCTCTGCCACCCCATGTAACATTTTCTAGAAATGCCCCTGAGTTCAAGCATATTTTCTATGTTATTTGTGATACAATTTGCTGATTTTACATGGCCACCCCTGATTGGTGCCTAGTTCCCTCTCTGCCCCCCCATTTAAAAAATCCTAATGAGAGGTGAAGACAAATTACTTTCAGAAGCCCCGCTGCTCTGGAGTGCAGTTCATGTAATTATTCTAAACTACCATAAGACATCCCACATGTACTGTTATAGACATACATTTTCCATGTAACGGATGTTCTAAAGCAGCCTACTGCATTTAACAAATAAATAAAAGAACACAATTTAGCGGAAGACAAGATGCATTTTGTAAAGAGATGCGTAGTGCATTCTTATAACAGACCACTTGTCTCAGTGTTTTTATTTAGAGACTTTCTAAAAAACAAATCTTGGTTTAAACCATGTATTTGACCGAACGAACTGTAACAAAGCGTGTGAAAAGTAAACGTACACAGGATCCCGTGTGTGATTTGGGTAGGTATTTCAGGGAGACAGTTCGGCTCGGATATAGGCTAAAGATTCGATAAAGAGGTGGTATACATATTTCCTTCCACAATCATTTTGGAAATTATAGTTCTTCAGGGGATTGTGACATCTGACAAGTGTTAAGCATTGGTGATGAAAGAGTTTTAAAAAGTTCACAGCAGCTTTAAGCTCTGTTATTCTCAATGCGCAAAAATTATTCACTTTAATTAATCTTCTAGAGCAGTGATTCTTCAAGGACGAATCGTTAATGATTCACACATCACTACTTTTTGTGATGCTAACCATCTGTCACAGGGCCTTATTTAACTTTTACACAATGTTTATATAGACAAAACATTTTATTTTCAATGAAAAAATTATACACTTTTAAGTTCGGTATCTTGTTAGCAAATTGTTAACGCATTTCAACTTCATGTGAACTTGGTAAAACTGCTTTTAATGATTTTGGCACCACAAGAGAAAAGTTTCTGCTTGGTACAAATGGTTGTGTAGTTTGCATTTTGACATTTTACTTACGTTCCCAACCGAAAACAATATGTGTTTTTTATCTGGTCATTTTTTTCTATTTGCATTTTATGTACAAATGCAAATAGAAACAAAAAAAAATCTTAATAACTACTGTTACTGTTTTTACCATGGCTTTATTGTTTAGCTGATTACATTTATCCATGTCAAATTCCTCAACGTTCTGCCTAAACAGTGGCTTTGTGGTGTTTCAAATTTGATGACTGGTTATGTAACAATCGCTGTATATATTTTGCCAAAATATGTTTTTGTTTTGTTCTGTATACTGGATGCATGAGGGGTTGTGCCATTATTATAAACATGTTTTACATTTACATTTCATCTCATCCAGAGTGAATTACAGGAGCAATTTAGGTTAAGTGTATTGCTTAAGGACAAAATGATATATTTACAGGTCAGATTCGATAACCACTACTGAAAAATATTAAGGGGCTGATGTGGGTAATCATGTAGAACAGGCAATAGTAGATAACTATAGGTGCCAGTAGATATGGTTCATGTCTTCAGATAATATTTATTGGAATATTGCCAGTACACCACACACACACACACACTATTGAAGGCTCATATTAAAGTGTTAAGAGTGTATGAAATAGAAGCGGTTCATTAAAGAAATGGAGAATGAAAAAGCTGTTAAAGCTGCTAAATACACATGGTCTAGGTATACAGTGGGGAGAACGAGTATTTGATACACTGCCGATTTTGCAGGTTCTCCTACTTACAAAGCATGTAGAGGTCTGTAATTTTTATCATAGGTACACTTCAACTGTGAGATATGGAATCTAAAACAAAAATCCAGAAAATCACATTATGATTTTTAAATAATACATTTGCATTTTATTGCATGACATAAGTATTTGATCACCTAGTTAGTTTTTCTTTAAGAAGCCCTCCTGTTCTCCACTCATTACCTGTATTAACTCCACCTGTTTGAACTTGTACCTGTATAAAAGACACCTGTCCACACACTCAATCAAACAGACACCAACCTCTCCACAAATGCCAAGGCTTGAGAGCTGTGTAAGGACATCAGGGATACAATTGTAGACCTGCACAAGGCTGGGATGGGCTACAGGACAATAGGCAAGCAGCTTGGTGAGAAGGCAATAACTGTTGGCGCAATTATTAGAAAATGGAAGAAGTTCAAGATGACGGTCAATCTCCCTCGGTCTGGGTCTCCATGCAAGATCTCACCTCGCGGGGCATCAGTGATCATGAGGAAGGTGAGGGATCAGCCCCGAACTACACGGCAGGACCTGGTCAATGACCTGAAGAGAGCTGGGACCACAGTCTCAAAGAAAACCATTAGTAACACATTACGCCGTCATGGATTAAAATCCTGCAGTGCACGCAAGGTCCCCCTGCTCAAGCCAGCGCATGTCCCGGGCCCGTCTGAAGTTTGCCAATGACCATCTGGATGATCCAGAGGAGGAATGGGAGATGGTCATGTGGTCTGATGAGACAAAAATAGAGCTTTTTGGTCTAAACTCCACTCTCCGTGTTTGGAGGAAGAAGAAGGATGAGTACAACCCCAAGAACACCATCCCAACCGTGAAGCATGGAGGTGGAAACATCATTCTTTGGGGATGCTTTTCTGCAAAGGGGACAGGACGATTGCACGTTATTGAGGGGAGGATGGATGGGGCCATGTATCACAAGATCTTGGCCAACAACCTCCTTCCCTCAGTAAGAGCATTGAAGATGGGTCGTGGCTGGGTCTTTCAGCATGACAACGACCCAAAACACACAGCCAGGGCAACTAAGGAGTTGCTCCGTAAGAAGCATCTCAAGTTCCTGGAGTGGCCTAGCCAGTCTCCAGACCTGAACCCAATAGAAAATCTTTGGAGGAAGCTGAAAGTCTGTATTGCCCAGCGACAGCCCCGAAACCTGAAGGATCTGGAGAAGGTCTGTATGGAGGAGTGGGCCAAAATCCCTGCTGCAGTGTGTGCAAACCTGGTAAAGAACTACAGGAAAAGTATGATCTCTGTAATTGCAAACAAAGGTTTCTGTACCAAATATTAAGTTCTGCTTTTCTTATGTATGAAATACTTATGTCATTCAATAAAATGCAAATTAATTACTTAAAAATCATACAATGTGATTTTCTGGGAAAAAATTACAGACTTCTAAATGCTTTGTAAGTGGGAAAACCTGCAAAATCATCAGTGTATCAAATACTTGTTCTCCCCACTGTATTTATATATAAAACAAATATCTTGACACACTATGCAGTAGCAGAGAATGCATTTTAGAGAGACATATTCTAGAGAGAAATTAATTCACAACAAGTCCTTGATCCATTTCAACATATATATATATATATATCCATATTATACAGTAGGCCTTATAATAAGCCTACAGGTCAGTTTCAATGCTGAAAAAAATAAAACTCCTGACAAAGCCCTCACCCAAATATAAATATTTTCATAAAGCTGATGTGTTATTTAATGTATCATTGTAGCTTGCTAGATAGCTAATGTTGGCTAAATAGTAGCTACATTAGATAACTGCCAGTCAATGAGGTTGCCATGTGTCTATCAGAGACACTAAGACTGTAGCTAAGATACTTGGTTAAGTCTTGGTAAGTACAAAAGTTACATTTAACAAATGTTCTACATTTTAATACTAAAATAACATGTTTATTTTTTTTTGGGAACGTGCATTTCATCTACCGAATTTGCACTAGAGAATGATACTGTGTAGAATCCTCTCATGTTTCCATAAAGTGTGTAAAGGTCATGCCTATATTGGATTGAACCTCAAAAACACAATTTCTACCATCGTGTCAGATATATACTAGCACATTATCTTAATTAAAATCTCAGCAGGTCTGCCAGGCTCTTGCTTTAATGAATTAATATGTGGTGAGAGTGGACAAGTAGATGACCCTTACTTTCTCTGTTCCTTACCCTAACTCCCATACTTTCTCGAAGCCGGCCTGGCATCATGAAGCCAGACATGCCCCAGGGAAGACTGAATGATCCAGTGCAAGTGTTCTCATTTCCAGCAGCATATTGGAGTCACTCCCATTGTCCACTCAAGTGTTAGGTTCCCATATACTACCAAGGTTCCTTGAGATATGCTATCTTGTATGTCTAACCCAAATCTATCTGATTGTAATCAATAGCTGTTTGATAAACTGGCTCAGATTTGATGGAGTACAGGGGATACTAAAAAGCAGGACAAAAAGTTAATTATTTCTCACCAATACGGGACCTCTAACATTTTTGATAGATAACATATAATCCCTACCAATGTACATTTTTCTATTCACAATATTATTCCAGCATCTCCACAGTGCATTCTAGACACTCAGTTTAATGAATGGAAAGAGGAATCTTTAAAAGTGTAACTGCATTCCACGACTAGCCTGAATGGGTGCTTCAAATGCTGTACACGCATGTGTTTGTCAATCATGTCCTGCATTCTTTTGAATTTGGTTATTTTTTATGCAGCTGACAGTTTTTAATAATGTTGTAATTACCTTTAGTTTTACTTCCAATTCCTTTTCATTATTGTGATGGTTTCATGTATTATTGGTACAACTTAACCCCCATATTTATTTTGACAGTTGGATTTATAGCTAACTGCTCACTGGACATGTACTGTTACACCAAACATAAATGTGCCGTACCACATTTGTAAAGTACAACCTTTTCTCACAGAAGTGATACTGACCCAGGTCTCGTCTGGATTATTGCAACTCATTGTTGGTATGGCTCCATTTTGCCATCAAATACTTGTGAATTATCCAGAATGCTGCATTTATACCAAGTTCTCCTGTTTTCACACATTCCTACATTCTGCCAACCCTTGTCTCATTCTGTAAGCCCTACCATGAAGAGAGGGTAGTTGCCACCCAGCCTAGTCATAGGTCTACTGTGTCCTGTCTCTATAGTGGTGAAACCAGCTTCCCCTTGAAGCTAAAACAGTAGAGTCCTTGCACATTTTACAAAAACTCATGAAAGACTAGCTTTTAAAAGATGATCTTAAATATCCCATATTTTTAGAGCGGTGATGGATGGATTGATTGATAGCTAGTGCCTTTGGAAAGTGATCAAACCCCTTCACTTTTTCTGCATTCTGATCTGTTATGTACATCTTTTTTAATTGATTAAAAATGTATCTGTTGCCGTCAATCTACACACATTACCATACTGTATAATGACAAAGCAAAAGCAAGTTTTTAGAACATTGTGCTAATTTATTGAAAATATAAAACTGAAATCTTATGTGCATATGTATTCAGACCCATTGTTCAGTATTTTGTAGAAACACATTTGGCAAAGATCACAGCTTAGACTTTCTTTGGGTAAGCCCCTATGAGCTTTGCAGATTTCTCATTCTTCCTTGTAGATCCTCTCAGGCACTATCAGATTGCTTGTGGAGCGTCTGTGAACTGCAATTTTCCAGTCTCCCACCCATGTTCAATCGGGTTCAAGACTGGGCTTTGACTGGGCCACTAAGACATTTACAGACTTGTCCTAAAGCCACTCCAAAGTTGTCTTGGCTGTGTGTTTCAGGGCATTTTTGTGAAAGATTACTCTTTCCCCAGTCTGATGTACTGGGTCCAATGGATCATGTTTTCTTCATGTTTTGTTCCATTCACACAGAGGGCTCCATTTGTCACTCTAGGGATGGTATTAGCTAATTAATGAGTGGTATTTTGTTTTTGCCTGATATGGAGCTTGGCATTCAAACCTAATGGTTTGAATTTGGTCTCTTGGGACTGTAGAGTCCGAACTTCTTCCATTCCACATTGATGGAGCCCTCTTGGCTCATAGGAACTTTTAATACTTTTGCAATGGTTTTAACCTTCCCTTCACCTATACACAATCTCAAAGTTCTACAGAGATATCGCTGGACTTCATGCCTTGATTTTTCTTCTCAAAACAAGTTTATTGCTTTGTTGTTATGGGGTATTTTGTGTAGATTTAAGGGCAAACATTTTATATGTAATAATAAATTAAGTCTCAAACAAAATGTGAAGAAAGTGAAGAGATTTGAATTCATTCTGATGACACTGTATACATCTCTGGAAAAAAGTTAGACCACTGCACCTTTTTCTTTCCTTTCAAAAAAGTTGAAAAGGCAAGTTTTGAGTGAGGAACAGAAGCATTCAATTTGCAGTGGTCTCTTAATTTTAACCCTTCTGTCCATCACTTTTTTGGAGAGGACAGAAAAAGGGGCAGTGGTCTCTTAATTCTTTCCGGAGCTGTATATACTGTACACTGATCAGCCATAACATTACGCCCACCGACAGGGTGAAGCGAATAACACTGATAATCTCTTTATCATGGCACCTGTCAGTGGGTGGGATATATTAGGCAGCAAGTGAACATTCTGTCCTCAGAGTTGATGTGTTAGAAGCAGGAAAAATGGGCAAGCGTAAGGATCCGTGACAAATTGTGATGGCTAGACGACTGGTTCAGATAATCTCCAAAACGGCAGCCATTGTGGGGTGTTCCTGGTCTGCAGTGGTCAGTACCTATCAAAAGTGGTCCAAAGAAGGAGAAGCAGTGAACCAGTGACAGGGTCATGGGTGGCCAAGGCTCATTGATGCACGTGGGGTTTGAAGGCTGGCCCGTGTGGTCCGATCCAACAGATGAGCTACTGTAGCACAAATTGCTGAAAAAGTTAATGCTGGTACTGATCGAAAGGTGCCAGAACACAGTGCATCACAGTTTGTTGCATATGTGGCTGCGTAGCCACAGACCACTCAAGGTGCCCATGCTGACCCTTGTCCACTCCTGTAAACGCCTACAATGGGCATGTGAGCATCAGACCTGGGCAATGGAAGAAGTTGGCCTGGTCTGATGAATGAATCACGTGGATAGCCAGGTGCGTGTGCATTGCTTGCCTGGAGAACACTTGGCACTAGGATACACTGTGGGAAAGAGGCAAGCCGGTGGAGGCAGTATGATACTTGGCACATTGTTCTGCTGGGAAACCTTGGGTCCTGCCATTCATGTGGATGTTACTTTGAGATGTACCACCTACCTAACCATTGTTGCAGACCATGTGCACCCTTTCATGGCAATGGTATTCCCTGGTTGCATTGGCCTCTTTCAGCAGGATAATACGCCCTGCCAGAAAGCAAAAATGGCTCAGGAATGGTTTGAGGAACTTAACAATGAGTTAAAGTTTGACTTGGCCTCCAAATTCCCCAGATTTCAATCCAATCTAGCATCTGTGGAATGTGCTAGACAAACAAGTCTGATCCACAGAGGCCCCTCCTCACAAATTACAGGACTTAAATGATCTGCTGCTAATGTCTTGGTGCCAGATTCCACAGGACACCTTCAGAGGTGTTTGAATCTAATCTTATTTTGATATTACTTCCATATGAAGCTGTAATGTAGAGCGAGATGAAGCTCGAAAAGAGCCTCTTAAGCCATTTGGTCTTGGAGCTGTGTTCGCAAACACAAAAAGACCCCAGAGAGCCCCATAACAGCAAGTGACACTGTAACGTGCCACCGTATACTGCAGAATAACGAGACATGTCTCGCCGCGGGCCACCCCCTTGGAGCTGGAATTAGATGAGCAACATCTGTAAAAGAAACAAAATGAACAATAGCAATCAATATTTGTCTTTTCTTTAGCAAAAATTAACAACCCACATTTAACAGACACTCATCCAGAGCAACTTACATTTTAAGAAGCTAGGGGAAACCACCATAAAGCCCAGTGATACTAAGTACAATTTTAACCAATGAAGGAGCTAAATTAGTGCTTTATATAAATAATAAAAAATAACTCATGGGTATTTCCTCTGTTGAGAAAGACCTGAGTCATCATCTGCTGATTTAAGTTACGGATCCTTTGAGAGGAAGGCAGCTTGGTGATGACGCTGGCTTGGCAAAGATGACGGGGCGAGGCTGCCTGATGAAGGTGTCCTTGACTGGCATCATTCGGCACTAATGGGAGGTAATTAGCCCTGCCCGCTCTAATTGGCATGGCGGCAAGTGAAGTCTAATAACAAGGCAGAATTAATGAGTGCAGCCTAATGTTGCTTGGCTAAGTATGCGCTGCAGCTGAGTTTGAGGTACTGATGGTTCTGAAACAGATGACACAGGGTTACAGTGTCCGTTGAAACATGCAGCTTTACAGCCTATCTGGACAGAATGCAGGGGGTTTCACCTAAGTATAGCCAGTGATTGAGATGAAATGGCATGTGGATGGAGAATGAGTAGCACATTAGAAATACGCTAGGGCTTACCATGTACAGTGATGGGCTACAGTTCTTTCTAACCTTACAATGTAAATGTAGTGTATAAAAACGTAATGTAGTTATGCAAGAACCAGCCTTTTGAGGAAACTTTTTTTTTTCTTCATCAATCAATACACAACTAAATCCATACATACAATAACTTTTTTCCCTTTTCGAAAATTGGACATACTGAATTCATCACTGCAATATTAGCGTCAATTTGACTTGAGATAGGGCAGGCAGACAGGCTAGCATTAGCATGATGTATTAGTCATTCTAGGTTGCTGCCTTATGTCTCTTTTAATTATGTGGCTATAAGTCAGCTGGAAATGCCCATGATTCACAATTTAATTGGTTTCTTGGTTTGAGGATACACTGTAGTGGCCTTTTGTTATATTTTCAATATTTCAGTTTTTATTACAATGTTTATTCAGGTATTAAATAATCTCTGTAATTACCCTGTAAGAAGGAAATTAACACTCAGTGGTGTAAATGAAATACAGTGCTTTTGTAAAACCATGTGTCAAGTGTGAAATTGTGATTCAATAATTACACCATTATGTACTATATTGTATGTACAATTGTGTATTGTTTTAACAAGTACATTGATTGATTGATTATCCTCCCCAAACCGTTATCCTAATTTTTAACTTATCAAATTCAGAGTCAGGTTGTTAACTCTGGTAGCCCAACAAATTATTAATTTGCAAAAGATTTTTGAGCAGTCTCAGTAATTGTTTTATTTCAATTAAGCTGTGTCCACAAATCATGCTGTTCAATAATGAATTGATTGCATTAATTATTGCATCATATTTACAATTACCAGTTCAATTATTTGTCTTCTTTTTTCATGCCTGCAGCATTGTGTTTTTTTCCTCAGCGTGCATGAAACCGTTGTTGGTGGAAGTATATCTCTGGAGCCGCTGAGCAGAAGAACCACTCATCAATCCGGTTGTAGAACACTTTGCAGCCAAACAGTCAAACAAATGAAATCAACAAGTAACAAAAAAACATGAAAGACCAGAAGGTTCAACGCAAAAACTGTTTATTTCTCCTTGTTGTAGCCCTCAGTAAGACTATGTTTACTATATTTACCCACCTCCAAACTGTTAACCAAATAGCTACACTATACTTATTCCTTTCCCTGCATGTACAGCTCCGGACAAAACTAAGAGACCACTGCACCTTTTTATTTACTTTCCAAAAAAGGTTTTGAGTGAGGAACAGAAGGGTTAAAATTAAGAGACCACTGCAAATTGATATAAGAGACCAAACGCTTCTGATCCTCACTCAAAACTAAATTTTTTAAATTTACTCAAACTCAATATGTGTACATCAGCTGTACATCCATGTACATTATACAGTATAGTTACCGCTCATTTGTAATTATCATATGCAAGTGGCACCAAATGGTAAATATATTAAATAATGAACTTGTGTACTGTAGATTGTGTATGTTGTCCTTATATTTTGTCAGTCACTAGTAACACAATTCTTCATGTTAATGGCTGACAGGCATGTTCATTTTATTGGTTACACCTGCTAATAATCAATAACAAAGTATTTGTACATTGTGTGTTAAACTTGCAATTATTGATATGCATTATTATTATTAATTGTAGTATTAGTCAAGCTTTTTAAGCATTATTCTTAAATGTACTAATATTATTAACTACATGTAAACATTTTCAAATATTATTTTCAAATATGGTTATAAATGCTGTATACAAGATGGCATGTTTGTGCTGTGTAAATAATGCAATAACCATTTTTCAATGTTTTAATATATTAAAACCCAGTAGTAAAGAAGCTGTTATTGGTTAGCGTAATCATTTTGAAAGCATTAGTAAAATAAAGTAAATAAGTAATGCATAACATTCAGTACTGTTGCTGAAAAAATGGGGAAAAGGATGTCTAAAAACAATGATATAATGTTAATAATAAAAAAAAGTTGTTCATCCACATTGTGTTAGACTAGCTGTATAGAAACATTATGCATTTGTTTGAAAATGAGCTTTTATGCAGAATAACAGTAAAGACCCATTTTACTGTAATCTCATAGTTCCTAAATTATTTATCAAATTCCATGGAATGATCTATGGCATCTCTGTATTAAAACAATTCCATATGTTAACTTATTAAAAAATCGCTAATTTACGTAAAAAGTTACAAATGGTATAAGGTAAAAAACACTGCCTGAGATGTTGGAAAAAACTGAAAGTGTTAATTGCCGACATGGTGCAATTATAATGTGTGTGTAGCACCAACTAAACTGAGGATGTGTTTCTGTGGCATCATTGTTATCTTAAATTGCAAGCAGCATAATTTAAAGTATTAATATTTCTCTCTATGCTCTCAAAAATGTTCCAAAAGGAGTTATTTGGCTGTCACTTGGCAGCAACCTGATTTTTTGTTTATTCTGGTAGAACACTTGTATTCAAATGGGTTCTTTGACTGCCCTGACCGAATAATGAACGTTTTGGTTCTGGAAAGAACCTTTGGGTTTTCTAGAAGAACACTGTGAGGTTCCACATAGTACCCTATCTGGAAACCAAATAGGTTCTACCTACAACCAAATATGTTCTCTATTGAACCAAACAGGCTTCCCCCATAGGGACAGTTAAATAAACCTTATGAAGCCTCTTTTTTGAGCCTATGAATCAAGGCATGAACCCCTGAAGGTGTCCTGAGTATCTGTCACCAAGACATTAGTAGCAGATCCTTCAAGTCCTCTAAGTTGCCAGGTGGAGCCGTCGTGGATCAGACTTGTTGGTCCATCACACCCCACAGATGCTCAAGCAATTCTGATGCTTGCGTTGCCATTGCAGGCACTTTTGGCAGTGGTCAAAGGGGTCATCATGGGCACTCTGACCAGTCTATGACTATGCAGCCCCATACATAGCATGGTGCGATGCATTATGTGTTGTGACACATTCCTCCTTTAACCATCATTAACATTTTCTGTGACTTGTGCCACAGTAGACCTTCAGTCTGTTCAGACGTGAAGGGATAGCCTTCGTTGTCCTCACTTCGATGAGCCTTGTGTTAAGGGAGCTACGACTAGTGGATCCAAGCGTACAACACCAGACACAAGCAACTAAACTCAAGGGTGTTTAATGAAGGTTGGGGTAGAAGGACTGAGGCAAGGTTGGAGGGGTAAGGGCTGGGTTGGTAGGTGGGGGAGGCAGGCTGGGTTGCGGGGTTGGCCCGAAGAGTAAGGGCTGATTTGGTAGGTGGGATAGACCGGTCAAGAAGCCAGCATTATGCCCTAACCAGACAGTTCCTAACACCACTGTGTAAGGATTGAACAAATGTCTCAATTATTAGATAATTACATTTAAAAGGCAAATAACACTGATGGATCTCTTCATAGAGGGTTCAAGGTAGAATCATATGGGGCTCACTGAAGAATCCTAATAGAGACAAAGTGTTCTGTGTAACACAACAAAGGGTTATCCTATGGGCACAATTCGAAGAAAGCTGTTCTACAACACCTTTTTCTTCTAAGAGTGACTGTTAAGGGGTTATGCAATAAGTAACATTTTAATATCATTATGTTTTACATAAACAGAGGACAAAGGCACAGTCCTGAAATCATATTTAGGTCCAAAAAATATAATACATTTGTAAACAGATCCAGGAAAATGTTATGCGTATACTGTGAAGTCTAAATAGCGAATACTTTACTTCAAACAGTTTTAATCCCGTCTATGTTGAATGAGGTCTGGATAGAGAAAATCAACAAAGGGGGAAAAGAACATTTAGATCAAAGGGATTAGGCACAGAATGAAAATTCCCTCTGTTTCTCTCTATATATCTCTCCCACCCATTACATACAATATCAGAGCATTAGTGACGCCATGCTAAGAAATGCTAAATGTTATTCATGCTCTGCCTTGTCAGTGGTGATTTAATAAAGCTCTGGCAGAATAAAAGCATTACATTCAAAAGGCGATCATGCAGTGAAGGAAAATAGAAACAGCATATCATTATCACATGCAGTCATGCATAATTATAAGCTTGTGATAACTGACATTTTACACCCTTATAGATAATTTCATTTTACACTGATGAAGATTAAGAACTTTCTTTCACAAGTACGGCAGCAGCACTAACTTGGAAAAATAATGAACCGTTGGTCATACTTTCTTGGAAACAATGGAATTATGTCATTCAATTTGAAGTTGTGTCTCTGAAATGTTTTAATGTTCACACGCATAAGCATTCATCCTTTTATAATCATTACCTCATTCAAACAATTATTAATAAAGTTCCTTATAAACCATTTACTACCTCTGCTTTTTCTTGGGTGGGCTGGTAATACTTCATGAACTAATAATGTTTTGTGGGACCGGTGTAGTTGCTCTCAGAAAGAGGGACATGTCATGGATTGACATTCCAGGGGTTCATCTGATCCATAAGGGCTCGTAACAGCGTATAACATATTAATAGTTAAACTGTATGCACACGACATTATTTTGAAGGAAATATATAAAAAAGCGAGAATTTCTTGTCAATGTTGTCTGCGTCGCAGCCTGGTTCTCATAATTTTTTTTGCCATGTTATATATTTTATAATGCTGTTCTATGTACAATAGCAGTAAAGGCCAGTGTACCTGTAATGTTAACCAATGTTAAATTAATATACCTTCTTACTTTCATAGGTCTTAAAACTCAAAATTGCTAAATACTTCAGGGTGTAACCATCTTAAAAATAAAATCAATTTGTTAGCTAGTAGAAATCACAGAGTAAATATTTTATTTGTTTAATGGTTCCAGCTTTAGTCATGCTTTTGCTTTATCTATGTTTACTTGCACTTTGAAGGTGGAACCTTTAAAAATATATAGTGAGGCAGTCTCATGTTTTTACTGGTACCACCAGCTTGTAACCTACACTATTTGCTTTCATATGTTGTGTCACCCTTTATTGTAGATCACATGGTTCTTTTTTCATAGAACCTTTTTCATGAAGATTGTCTTCCAGAACCTCTCACTGTGATAGAGCCCTGCATTTTGCAGCAACTTTATGCAATGCAACAACCCTTTGAAAGAAAAGTCTCTAGCAAGAAATATTTAACATTTTCTGACAATTGTTTTTCATTTAGTCAGCATAGTGTCACACCACACTGTAAAAACAACATTATTATTTGCTAAGACGTTTTATATAGTTTCTTCCTTTTCATTGTGTGCTTATCTATTTCTGTTATCTTAGAAAGCAACAGATACATCTGTATTGCTTACCACTTGCATGTCCATCTTTCACTGAGATATCCCTGAGTACTCAAAACATGAATACCATATTTATTAAATATAAACGGGTAGAATTTAGGTCACAAACAAAAAAACTATTATTAGTAAATGGTAAATAAGGATATATGATAAATTAATCTCCAATGCTCTTATTAGTTTTTATTCAATACAGTTGATTATGAATTGGTAAATTATTAGGTTACTAATATTTACAAGAAATTATTGAAGAATGGTTAATAAACAAATACAAGATTATTCCTATATACCTTGTATAGTTGCTATAAAGTGCTACTTAAAATATAAATATCTTTAGCCTACTCTTGCTTTCTCCCCATCTATTCATCCAGTAATCATACTGCCGTGTCCTGGTGATTGCCAGGCCTGTATTGGCTCAGGTTCCCTGATTGTTTTCTTGCGACTTCATGTCACATTCCTCACATGATCCAGCACTCATTTCTTAACTGCCCTCATCTTGCACTGTCAATCTGCATGAAATCATTAGCATGCATACTGGTAGGCCATAGTTTATCTGTGCATGTGCCATGTACCAGGGTGAGCATGCCATATAATTTCACAAATGAATAATGAATGGATCATGCTTCAGGGAAGGTCATTCAGTAAGACAGTGGCCAGCATATAGCCAACATTTTAGAATGGGGATGTCACCATTCTGGATATAAGCTGGGTGCCCCCCAAAATTCCATTACTGTTTAGAATGTGCAAGCAGGACAAAAGGGGTAGGTTTAACAGAATCCAGGATGAGTCTGCTCTAAGAGCTGGGCCCACATAGCAAATCATGAAAGTAAATTCAGTGTGGAAATGAAAATGGGCTTTAAATGACCTTCAGCTTTTAAAGGCTTCATAAAGCATTTCCAAGACATTCAGAAGCACTGCTTAAATGTGTAGAATAACTATAACTTTATGTCATGCCTTCCGAAGGGTTGGTACGATACATTTGGAATAACTGTTGCATAAAATGTGAAAACCGACTATATTGAATGTGACCTGTGCTTTATAAAGCGTGTCATGTAGTGCTGGAGGATGCATCTTGACTTTTTTAGAAAATACTAAGAAGCACTGGATGAAAGTACCTAATATAAGGAAAGTCTTCTGGAACCATGCTAAACGTTCCTCAGTACAAAAACATGCCCACAATATAACGAGACATGCCAGGGGAAGTGGTGGCGTGGGGTTTTATGGAATGTGCTGCTTCTTACAAATACCTTAGTGTAAGTTGCAACACATCCCATAAAATAACCATTCGGGTTAGTGATTCTAGGGTCATCCAGTTATGTTCTGTGAACTAGAAAATAGCACGGACTTACAGTACAAACCTACAGTACAAAGTGATTTTTGAAAGAGTTGTAAATCACACTGGAGATCTGCAACAGCTTGTTGTATATATACATACAGTGAACAATATATGACCCAAAATTGGGTTAGGGTTAGAGGACTACATGAAATGAAGGTTCAGTTCAATCATCCACTGATTAGCTGGCTGTTCTGTCACTAAGGTTATATTGAAACCAGAAGCACGTGTTCTCGGCCAGGCCAAATGAAGACAGCTTTTTCAATACAACTGAGTGATCTACTTTATTACTAAGATCCACAGACAGTAATACTTCAACACAGAGTCCCAAGTGGCCTAAGCTAGCCTGAGATGCATACAAGTGACAGGTGAGGGTGTTTATGTGGCGCATAGGTTTCTACCAAGAGTTCTGGCTCTGTCCAAATGCTACACAGTACCTAAGGACATAAGTTTCTCCACAAAGTGTCTGGCTATTACAACCTCCCCAAACCTTTGATGAATGCATATTTTGGGCTGTTTAATTAGTTCCAGAAACCTATATGTGTTGGGCTAGAGCCTGAACACACATTGCTTAGGCGGCAGTTTGAAAATGTATCATTGGCTTTTATGAATAAAGTGGTTACAGGCATTCTAATTGTTGATGGCTATGCATCATATGAAGTCCCTTGTCACCAAAAGTGACTTAAACAATGGCAGATTAAGATTGAAGTCTGAGCTAACAAAATAATAATTTATTGTCAGTTGTTAGACAAAGTGATATACTATCATCAATTGCCTGGACCTCTGGAACAGCAATCTGACTGTTATATATTGCCATACTAAGTTAACATACACCGATCCATGTCTACCAACAGAAATCAGGTATGTAATGTTTCTACTGTGTCAGAGTGAATGACAAAAAGACATTCCCAGTGTTTCAAGTGCTGCAGCAAAAATCTTTTCTAGACAATGCCAATTAATGCAATTCCTATAGCCTTTCACCCTTACAAATATCCAGTTTTCAAGGTTATTTTGGGAGCGTTTGCAGCTTGACTAGGCTTCTGTCACAGCGGGGAACAAAAGCTGGAAGCCACTTTTCTGCGGCAGAGGGCATTTTCATTGATATCTTAAGTTAGGGACAACAAAGAGCCACCCACTAAAGCTGAACTCCCCCCGGACATCCCCCCCTCACCCTATTCACCATAGATGTGTTGTCTACACTGAGCTGGCCCTGATGGCGTCCCCGGGCGTGAGCTCCGAGCATGTGGTAGGGAGCTGGCCAAGGTCTTCACTGACATTTTCAACCTGTCACTAGCCCGGTTGGTGGTCCACGTGTGCTTCAAGACCTCAACCATTGTAACAGTGCCGAAGCAGACGTCTGCATCTTGCCTGAATGCCTTTTGACCTTTCACACTCAACCCCACGATCATGAAGTGCTTTGAAATACTGGTTCTGGCCCACCTCAAGTCCTGCCTCCCCCCAACACCGCATCCCTACCAGTTTGCCTACCGGTCAAACAGTTCTCCAGAGGACGCCATCTCCACAGCTTAACACTCATGCCCTGACCCACCTGAACAAAACCAACACCTACCCTCCTGCCCTCCCCAGCGCACCTGCCCTCCTGTACTCCCTCTTCCCCCACGACTGCATTCCTGTACACAGCTCCAACATCATCGTCAAGTTCGCAGACAACACCACGGTGGTAGGCCTGATCAGTGACAACAATGAGTCAGCCTACAGGGAGGAGGTCAAGTGCCTGGGGGCATGGTGCACTGACAACAACCTGGGCCTCAATACAAAGAAAACCAAGGAGCTCATTGTGGATTACAGGAAGTCTAAAGGCTGCAGTCACACCCCAGTTCTCATGGATGGTACTGAGGAGGAGCGTGTATCCAGCTTCAAATTCCTGGGACTCTTATGAGTCTGATAAGGTTTTCAGTTTCAGTTGTCTACCGGTACGTGTCATTGCTGCTATTCCTGTATTCCATTTGCACATGCCCACTTGTACATTAAACTTTCTTTCATTGCACATTGCACATTTACAACTGCCACTGTACTTGCATTTTGAATGTTTGCATACACAAGTCTACCTCGGGAACATCATTGCTTCTATACCTGAATTTCAGTTGCACATGCTACCCTACTCCTTCAATTTGCAAATTCAGAATTGCCACTTTTACCCGCACAACTATTTATCTCACTTGTACATACATTTTATTTAATACCTGTACATTTTCTGTACATTTGTAAATTTTCCACTGCACATTTAGAGTTGCCATATGTAATGAATTTGCATTAATTGCACACCTATGCATTCCACTCTTACATATATATACTTAATACTTGGACATTTTTATGCAATTCTCTATTTGCACTTTGAGTTAGACGCAAACTGCATTTCGTTGAACTTTACTTGTACTTGTTCAATGACAATGAAGTTGAATCTTACTTAATCTAATATGTTTTTTTTTAATTCTCTGTGTTTGAAATGGGCACATTTTTGTTTTGAATTGTAGTGTTGAATTGTTATCATATGTTTTTAAACAGTTAGTGCTGATATTTTGTCCATGCCCTTCTATAAAAATGGTAAATGATTTAAAGACAAAGTTTATATTTATTTTTGAAAAATATAATTTTCAAAGATTTTACTATGTTGGTTGCGTATTGGAATCAGAAATATTTTCAGTCAATCAATTTCAATGGGTAACAATTATGCAAGTGTTTCTCGTTAAAGAAATCCTAAGAAATTAGGGCCTATATTTTATTTGTATTATTGAGTACCTTATGCTATCAATAATACTTTTCACAACGTTGTTCTATAGGGTACCTTACTTATTTTTTGTCTAATATTTATAGTTTGGCAATTTGTGTGGCAATTTTTATATTAGGAATTATTATTTTTTGCAATGTGTTACACATTATTTTAGGTTAGGTTCTGTTAATCTTTGGTGCAGAAAAATCTGGAAATGATAAAAGTCTGTTCTATAGATTAGTTCAAATATCTGCTCATTTCATTATATTTGAGAGCTCTAAAGCCTAATGTTAACCTCAGCAAAGTAATAAGACTCTAGTTTTAGAGATGAGTAAATTGAAATGGATCTCTTGTCCTTCTTGTTTTATGTCTTCTGTTTTTATTGGACTGAAATAAAATTAACAAGAGCCTTTATATTCCCTTGTGTGAACGCACCTAGTCCGCCATCTGTTATAAACTATTAGTGTTAAAAGTGAGATGGGAAGACAATAATACATTTTGTGCTTTGAAATTCAAACTTCAAAACCAAATTCAAACCAGAATCAAAATGTCGGAACCACTTCATGTGCTGCAGGCCGTACCAAAGGACATTTATTGAAGAAAAAACATTCCCTGAAGTGAAGCTCTGTACCATGATATTTTAACTTTATTCATATGAAAGAAATCAAGTTAAGTCCTAGGTCTGTTTTACAGTTGAGTGCTGTGTTTTACTGCAGAAACATTGATATGAAATACACACATATTAAGAAATGCAACCAAAAGAACCAGGAATTGACATCTAATATAGTAGCTGTAACAGTACTACACTCAGGTCTAAAACCAGATCAATATTTGTTCAATACTCAGTTGTCAGGCAAGACATTACAGAGATTATATAATTATATAGATCACCACTATCCCCACTCTTATGTAGGGGCAGTACATGGGCATATTTCCATACCCTAGGATGGACCTTAGAAATGATTGTCAGATAAAAATTGACCTGGCCAAGTCTGTCGGCCCCTATTGCTTTCCTAGTCTTGATTGCTAGAAAAGCATCAATGTGAACACAATCAGCAAAATAATTATTCAAATCTAAGTGTTCCATTGCATTATTAATCGATTATCAATTATTTCTCTAGCATTTATTCCTCTTTCATGATGTGGATGTTTTCAACTCACCAAAAATATTTGTTATTAGTAATGAGTCCAAAATTGGATTGTTCTAAGCATATGTTTCTGAAAATATTGCCACATTCAAATGATTTTCAACCAAATATAAAACATGACAAATTACTTTCACTTATTAAATTTGGTGACTTAAAATTGCGGATATATGTATAAAACATCTGTAATTTCTATAACATTCACAGTTTTTTGGTACCTGCATTTGGGCAGTTTCTTGTGCTCTTGTGCTAATTGGGGGCTCTTGTGCTAATTACTTAATGTTGTTTCACCAATCTCTTGTCCCTCACCTGTCATGTCACAGTAAGCTGCTGATTTTGGGCATAGTTTGTGCCATGATGGTGCAGTGCAAGATGGTTGTGATTCACGGTTATGCGGTTGAGGCAATCTTCCAACCTCACTATAATTGGTAGCATTGTTTTGGTTTCACACAATGAGATGTCACTGATAGTCCTGAACAAGATCTCGAAAAATCTAAAATGTTGTGTCTAATTGGAAACTTTTTTTTTACACTTGACTTGTAAATGTGTTATGGTAATGGACTATGATAGAACATGACAGTGCGGCATACTTTAAGTGCATTTATCAAAATTGGATGTGTTGGGTTGAAACAACGTTGTTATACTTCAAGGGCACTGAAAGTGTATGTAAGGCACAATATTGACACACATACCTGTCTGTCTGTATAACTGCCTGTCATCCATCAGTTATACAGCCCCGGAAAAAATGAAAACAGCCCCTTTCCAAAAAAGGCGAAAAGGAAGGTTTTGAGTGAGGAACAGAAGGGTTAAAATTAAAAGACCACTGCAAATTGACACTTCTGTTCCTCACTCAAAAACTTCCTTATCAACTTTTTTGGAAAGGAAAGAAAAAGGTGAAGTGGTCTCTTATTTTTTTGTATCTGTTTTTTGTATCTGTATCTGCTCTCTATTCCTCAAATATTAATTAGTCAGATTAAACCCTTTAACCCTGGGAACAAATGGGAAGAAATCAGATCAAAACTAATGAAACAATGTGGGCCCTACCTGAATTTTTATAAATAAGAGCACATCACTGTCCAAATGGTTCTGTGAACGGTAAGACTTCAATGTAATTTAGAACAAATTTGAACACTGAGTGTTTAAAAGCTAAATTGGTGTTATTCTCTCAGAAATCATATAGTGAGGGGATAGAGATTAGAATGTTACTGAGGGGACAGGTAGGAAAATTAGTGCAAGACAATCTATGACCTATGTGATAAGTTAATATCTAATATCTGACTCCATATAGTTTGAAAACAAAGGCAATCATAGATGGAGTATGAAGATGAGCACACATATGAAGATGCCGTAGTAATATATATTCCAAAGTTATACAATTTATTCCAGTCAAGTAAGGAAGTTGCAATACAAAACATAGTTACATACTAACATAATTCAATGTCCTCCCAACTAGTCTAAACATGTACTAAGTATATCATAAGTATCTGAGACACACATAGCATGAATGTGTGCTACTATAGGAGCGTCCGCTAATGATAGCTTACTAAATCCAAGTCAAGCTTCCCTGTGTATCCCAACAAGTTGCAGAATACTCCAGTTATTTGCCTTAAAAACTCCTGGGTTGCTTTCGCAGTATGTTTTCAGTCATTGTCCATCTGTAAAGTTAAGCGCCGTCCAGTCAACTTTGCTGAATTTTTCTGAATCTGAGCAGACAATATCTCCCTATACACTTCAAAATTCTTCTGTCTTCTGTCACATCATCAATAAACACTAGTGACCCAGTGTCATTGGAAGCCATGCATGTCCATGCCATCCCACTGCCTCCACCGTGTTTTACACATGATGTGGTATGCTTCAGATGATGAGCCATTCCAAGCTTTTTCCATACTTTTTTCTTCCCATCATTCTGGTACAGGTTGATCTTAGTTTCATCTGTCCAAAGCGTGCTGTTCCTGAACTGGACTGGCTTTTTTAGATGTTTTTTTGGCAAAGTCTAATCTGGCCTTTCTGTTCTTGGGGCTTATGAATGGTTTGCACCTTGTTGTGAACCCTCTGTATTTGCTCTCATGAAGTCTTCTCTTTATGGTAGACTTAGATAATGATATGCCTACCACCTGGAGAGTGTTATTCACTTGGCTGGATGTTGTAAAGGGTTTTTTCTTTACCATGGAATGGATGCTATGATCATCCACTACTGTTGTCTTCTGTGGACGTCCAGGCCTTTTTGTGTTATTTTTTTCTCAGAATATACCAAACTGCTGATTTAGCTACTCGTAATGTTCCTGCTATCTCTCTTATGGATTTTTTTTTTGCAGCCTAAGGATGGCATGTTTTACTTTTATTGAGAGCTCAATGACCACATGTTTTGGGTTTACAGCAACAGCTTCTAAATGTGAATGCCACACCTGGAATCAACTCCAGACCACTCACCTACTTAACTGATGAAGAAATACCGAAGGGATAGTTCACATTTGTTCATGAAACAGCTTTCAAGCTTTCAATTGTCCTATTACCTTTGGGCCCCCTTGAAAATGTAGGGGCTACATATTAAAGAGTTGTAATTCCTAAACCATTGCTCCAATTTGGATGTGAGACTGCACTTTAAGCCCACATTCATTATATACATAACTGTAACTTGAACATATTTTAGTAAATAGCCAAAATAACAAAACTTGTGTGAGTGTCCAATTATTTCCGGACCTAACTGTTTTTCCTCCTTACTCACATTGGGGTTGCATTCCAGTACGTCTGGCCTATCTTCCAGATGAGGGGGGTTATATCGGGGGCAATTTTCAGGGTAACTCTATTTCAGGTTATTCGTTGATGCAGCAATAGAAGGTGCTTTGTACTTTACATAATGTTTGGCTGAACTGACAAAGTTCTAAATGCTGATCTTAGCTAGCTATAGTTCTGTAGCTAGCTACAAACTTGCAAGACATGTCCTTTAGAATTAGTATACAGTACTGTGCAAAAGTCTAAGTCACCTGAACATCGAAGGCCATTTATTTGGGTAGTATGTGTTTTAATAAAAATATTAATATAATTATATATATATTCAGTAACATCCACATGAAGGGCATGACCCAAGGTTCTCCAGCAGAACATTGCCAAAAGCATCACCATACCTCCGCCGGCTTGCCTCCTTCCCATAGTGCATCCTGGTGCCATGTGTTCTCCAGGTAAGCGACACACACGCACTCGGCCATCCACGTGATGTGAATGAAAATGCGATTCATCAGACCAGGCCACCTTCTTCCATTGCTCCGTGGTCCAGTTCTGATACTCACGTGCCCATTTTAGGCGCCATCATAATCTGCCCTTGTCAAAGTCGCTCATATCCTTACGCTTGCCCTTTTCCTGCTTCAATCACATCAACTTTGAGGACAGAATGTTCACTTGCTGTCTAATATATCCCACCCACTGACAGGTGCCATGATAACAAGATTATCAGTGTTATTCACCTCTCCTCTCGGTGGTCATAATGTTATGGCTGATCAGTGTATATACAGTATATTAGCTCAAGGAATTTTTTATCAGTTTTAAAACATGCATCAGTGGCTACAAAACCATTGGAATTTAATCTGAAAACAATATGCCTGTTATTGAGTTAAGAATAACATTTTGAAATCAAAAGCCTCAGACCAGTTTGTACTTGAACCATTACTTGAAGGCAAACCATAATGAACCTATCTGTATCCTAGTAACCATGTAGTAAACGTGTGGTTACACAAAGGAACATGTCACTTATACAGAAATGTAGAAGTTGAATACTGAAATTGTTTAGAAGAAACCACTTCAGCGCTCTTGTCCTCTTGTTTATTCAGAACGTCTAGAAGGAACCACAGGGCTGTTCCTCTTACCTTGTAAAATCACTATCCTCCTGATCATTGACCAACCTCTCCCCAGTCCTACCTGACCTGCAGGAATACCAAATGCGTGCCCTTAAACCGAGAGCCACTACCACGCTGTGTTCATAGAGTTTCTCTGCAGCTGAGTGTGGCCATCTGAACCCAGATGGGTTCGGATGGCCTTTTGCTTTAACAGAAACTCGTAGTGGCTTTGACCAGACTGCACACACAAGTACTATGGGAGCCAAGATTGTGCCTATTCCGGTTGCTTCCACGAGCAAACTTCAAACTTGATAGAAACCTAGTACCCAGGTGATTAATAAGACACAATATATTACGCATCATTTGATACTCATTTCTTTGAATTCAACACAAAGTGTGAACATTTTTATTCAACACACATTGATTCTGGAAACCAAGAAGATAGAAATGCTTTTCTGACAACTAATGGGGATCCTGATAGCATCCAATTGTATTGGAACCTGAAGTATTGAGGACATGTGCACAGATGTTTCAGTTCAACATCATGCCCTGTGGTCTGGTCTGCCAATCAAACACACCCCATCTTGGTACTAGTCCTCATGGAAAGGTAGTTGGTCCAGTGGACAGCCCTATATTTGGACTCGTAGAGATGAAGCACCCAGGCATATAGCCCTTGCATTAGCCACCCATCTCTGACAATTAAAGAAAACCCAAATATATGCAAGGCCAGTTAGCTGTGACTGGCATTGTTTGGTGGGATTCATATATCAGTGGAAAGAATTAGCATATTTTGCCACAATGAAGGATACATTTGATTTGTTTTACCATAACTTCAACATGGGACTCACATCTTGTCAGGAGATGAAATCTGAAAGCAATACCATGAGTTTTGAAATCACAAAAGCCATTTCGTAGTTGTGTGCTGGATAGCAAATAATTTGATGTGTTATATGTTTTATGCATGAGGGATAACCCATACTCTAATGTTAGAGTTTCATTACAATATCAGTTGTGCCCAGGTGGGAGGTGGAGCAGGGTTACCAGGTGGATGGAAGTCTGTCAGGATTACCAGGTGGATGGAAGTCTGTCAGGATTACCAGGTGGATGGAAGTCTATCAGGGTTACCAGGTGGATGGAAGTGTATCAGGTTTACCAGGTGGATGGAAGTCTATCAGGATTACCAGGTGGATGGAAGTCTGTCAGGGTATCCAGGTGTTATTGGTGGATGGGAGGTAGAGCAGGGTAAAAATGTGTTACAGGTGGGAGGGAGGTGGAGCAGGGTTACGGGGTGTAACGGGCAATTGGGAGTTGAAGAGGGTTTACCAGGTGTAACAGGTGAATGGGGGGTAGAGCAGGGTAGCCAGGGGTAACAGGTGGGTGGGATGTGAGGCGGGGTTGCAAGCAGTCTTGTGGTTAATGTGTTACAAAGTAAAACATTACAGTAATAATATTGTGTTACTGATCTGAGATTGTTATTATTACTACATTATTTCATGCCTACCAGATTTTGTTCATCCATAAACTTCCTATTGCAAGTTCATTGCACGGCACAGTTGGGTGGAAGTGGGAACAACATTACTGTTCTGCATTATTTGACCCAAACCACTGATGCACACACAAGCCTTGTAAAACATAAAAAAAAAATATATTATTGTCAAAAAGAGTTAACAGTTTGGTGAGGCTTTAACCTATGCAATCAGCAGATAGAAACCTTTCTTAGGCTTACCTTTGAGGCTATGTGTTCGGTCTGCAGTCCAGACTGATCTTGGACAACATAAACAGTTCAATAATCCAAAATTTGCCTTCTTCTGGGAAATATGTATTTTTTTCTTTGAATATGAACAGAGGAATGCTACGAAAAGCCTGGCTTTCAGTTTGGAACATTTTAATGAAAATAATAGTCTTTTTTCTAAACTAATTTAACCAGATTTTTCTAAAATTGATTTTTTTTAAGAAAAGTCTATTTACTAGCAGAAAGTGAATGATTGGCATCAATAGGTTTCTCTCTCATCTCATCAACAATATCGTACAAATATAATTGTTAATCTTTTCTTTACTCCTTTTTTATTTCATTGCGATCTCTATTGCTGTGCTTCCCCTGAAACCGCTCAGTTAAAACACCGAACACCATGCCTTGTCCCCCACCCCAGCACCAGTGGGTAAAAGAGTAGACCAAATAAATATGTCCCTCCAAAGGACAGTCAGCCTGATTGTCCTCCTCCAAATGGCCATGGCCATTCGTCTGTGTTAGCCAGACTGTCCATGTCCTGTCCACAAGGGGAAAGGCAAAGAGAAAGGAAGATAAAAAGGCTGGTCCGTGATGGGGTAATGGGCAGGGTTAGCTGGCGGTTTCTGGTCAGACAGACAGGCCACTAGGGAGATGTGCGAGCGAAACAAAGATATCGGCTGCATATCCAGCCAGGCGGGAGGGAAGCAGCACAATAGAAAGTTAGAACTTCCAACAACTGCGACAGATTACACCATGCTAGCGCCACAACTTATATGATGGCTTTGGATATGATGGGAGTTCTGTATCTCAGGACACAGCCAGCTTCTGTTAATTCAATACATTGTTCACTGAGATTCCCGTGTTCTTGTGATAACCTCATCTCGACATAACTCATTGGAGGCGGATTTGACTAGCATCTCAGTCAGAGTACTTTGTGGAACAATGGTGATGCTGTAGCTGCTAGTGAAACTCAGTAAAAGTGAAACCAAAATGTACATGTAGGCATTCATATGAATGGTTTTATTTAGTGTTTAAGTAAGGGTTTGGCTACACCCAAGATTAGGCGTTCATTCCAAGAGGTTGGGTTACGATTTGGAAAAGCAAAAAATGTGTGCCTTACAATGGGATTGAACCCAGAAACATTGGAGCCCATGTTGGCTGCTTAACGCACATCCACCCTCCCCATCCATAATGCCCTAGAAAAACACAACACAGTGCATGAGACAATGGGCTGCTTCTACTATTCACAGTTTCAAAACGGAAGTTATTTCAGTTTCACAAAACCTGCAATGCTGGGAGGAGCCATCTCAGAGCTTTCACTGACAAAAGCAATAAGCCAATCCTTTTCTCACTCACTGACACTGATTGTTTCATATTTTCTCTTCGCAAACTCCCCATTGATATGTCTTAGCACTTTGTAAAAGTTCCATATTCAGGGTCACAGCAAGAAGGAGCCAAGGACTCAAACCATCCTAAAATCTCCAACACGTCCTCTAACATCTATACGTTAGAGGCTTCTTTGTTTTAACTTTGTAAAATAAGGAATGTATGATGCACGTCCTCAGGATGTGTTACACTGTGGAATTTAAAATGAACAATTGAGCCATCAGAGTTAGACAGGTCGGCTTTGATGACACAGGCAGAAACAACAATAAACTGCTTGCCAGTGT
Organism: Esox lucius; assembly: GCF_011004845.1. Taxonomy (NCBI): domain Eukaryota; kingdom Metazoa; phylum Chordata; class Actinopteri; order Esociformes; family Esocidae; genus Esox; species Esox lucius. The sequence continues at coordinate 31,808,334 of NC_047569.1, read as the reverse complement.
CAAGCATTCAGTGTTGTAGTCTTTCATATTATTGCACACTGTTACCTATCTGTCAACCAAAAACCCACGCTGATAAGCATCCAGCAAAAGTTAGACCAGGAATTTGTGTGGGGCTGCTGTTGGTGGGGATGTCTGGGGCTTTGCAATGTACATGTGTTTAAACAGAATGTTTTCCTAATGGAAATCCTAGGTCTGTACCTGTCTTATTGCCACACCAGGGGCCAATGAACACTATAGCCATTCTGTCATCTAGGCTTCAATGAAAATATTGACATGCTTTTTGGAATCTTTTTTTTGCAGCCTAACTTCAAACGCAATGGACGAGGCAGTGGCAGGTGGTATTACTGTTCAGTATAAGAAGCCTCTTGAATTATTGTGCCAGGAGCTGAGCATGTTGTTTTGATATGCCCAAACTACAAAGCAATTGTTAAGCCTTTGAAGTGTATTATCTGAAAAGGCCACATATAGTAGATTCAAATGAAACTGGAAACATTCCAATTTTAAATGACCAGTTCAGCTTTTACTTTAACAAATTAATCATAATCAAAATCTGTCTTCAAGTTTGTCTCTACTTTTCTGTGGAGCAGCATGAATTCAGCACACTGTAACTGGGCACAGTTAAACCTCGTAAACCGTTAATCCATTCACCAAAAATGTTACTTTGATAAGAGTTAATCAGTTAAATTGTTTAAAATGTAACGGAAGATAGTGATAAACATTAACATACATTTTAATTATAAAAAAAGTTTTTTACTCTAAAACACCCAGGTTTTTTTTCTTCTTCACTGAATTCCTTACTTCCTGACTAAGTCAAATTACATTGCATTTGTCGTTTTCCGTCAAGGCGAGGCATCGTAAAGTGACGTTGAAGTTACTCCATTTATGGAATAGCCAGTCCATTTCACAGATACTAGAGAACCATTCTTTGTTGGCCAATCAAAGATGATGTTTACAACACACAAGCAATTTTTTCACACAAGCCTTGAGACAAGCATGCAATCTTACTGCAGAGAAATATATTTTGACTTTGTAAATTGCATCTAGATATTCAACACAGCAAGCATTGGATTTGGTCTCATTCCACACTATGGACTGAAGCAAAAGGTGGCTTAAACTCTAGAGGGTTTTAAAAGAATATTTATGAAGTTTTTGGGTTAGCGGACTTGAGTTAAATGTAACAGAATTAATGAACGATTAACAGATTAAAGGTTTGTTGCCCCTCTCTAGAAATCAATATGCTTTCGTACTTACAATGAAACATTTAAAAGTGCTCAAAAGACTAAACCAAAACCCAAGACTAAACCAAACCCCAATTGCAGTGTTTACACAGTAGCGCTTATTTCCTTTGTCAAATGAACTTCGCAAAGAACACACTGCATAAACATCGCTATGCTGGGTTGGAATGTTTCTCTTGTGTATTTGTGTACAACCCGAAGTCTTAACTTTGGGTTGTACACAAATACAACGCTAAACCAGGTCAGTATCCTCTTCTCAGACATGTTCTACTCTTTCTAGATCTTGTCAACTTGTCCTTTGATTTTAAATTGCCTTTTTCAATGATCCAATTGATATTATGGGTTTCCCGTATTTGAAACGGGAAACCCAAATCATTGTGGGTATGATTTTATCGTTAGAGGTCCTTGAGTGTCCAGCAAGAGGGGCCAAATCAAATGGATCCTTTGTATTATTATTATTAAACAGAAATAAATTACACCCAGGTTAGAAATTACCCCCCCCCCCCCCCCCCCCCCCCGGTTAAAGCCTCAGCTGACAATCATCATTTTATGAGAAAAATATGAGAGAAAAGAAACCACATTGAATATTTAATTACCAAGTATCAAGGCAGTATTTTGCACACTGAATCCCACTGCATCGTGTTTGCCACGGTAACAGATGCTATCATCTGACTCCATCTTGTGACAGACGATATAAAGATTGTATGGTGAATTTTTGTCATGCAACAATTACCATCAAATTAAAACATTACCAAATGCAAAGAGTGAACGTGGTTTTATGTTGTTGTTTTTTCTCTCTCTTCCTACCCTGTCATTCTTATCATGGTCCCACTGACCTGGATGGATCTCTCTCTCTCTCTCTTTCGCTCTCTCACAATCCCTCTCTTCATCCCTCACTCTCTCTCCTCTTCCTCCCTGGACTGCTGCATAATTCTCACGCACACTCCAGACAAATTACACTCTGCATATTGTCAGCTATTTATATCCTCAAGGTTAAAGCCAAGACTGTGCCACTAAGCAAGTGCTGTGGAATATGGTGAGGGAACCATTCTGTTTATTTTAGGATTCTACTGACTCTTGGCCAGGGTTATTTACTATAATGTCCTGCTTAACAACTGTGCGGTAAAAACTTCAATTAAAGTGATTTGTTTGGGAAGGGGAGGTGCATTATTATGTATCATTAGTCATAGCAGAGTTGATGCATCAATGATCAATGATCCATCTAAGGATTACAGTATTAGGAAGAGAGACAGGGAAACAAAATGCTAAGGATTTTGTCCTCTGGCCTTCCTGGGTCATTCTGGTGGAAATTGAATATATCTAGCAGACTATTACACACCTGACTAGGCTGCTAAGTTCTGTAGAGATAAATAACTGAGTTAAAGAAGCATAGAAGAGTGGTCATGTTATATAAACACTGTAGTAAAAGAAGGTTTTAATTTATGGTATGACTTGAAGTCATAAATAACAACTATTATGAGCGGCCCCTAAGCACTCAACGTAGCTTTCCCTCTTCATCTAGACCTGATCAAAATTTGATTGCCGTACTAAGTGCCATCCAAATTACAAAAGTTGCCCAGTCCTTGATTTAGCTTGAGGGAACAAGTAAAAACTTTGCCCTCTGGCTGGATTTATACCACCCACAATTCAATGCAAACTGTGGTCGTGTCAAACGCCGGTGGCTGCGAAGTCCCACAGTAAATCAACGTAACAAACATTTTTGTGTCAGTCTCAAACCTAATTGGTCAAACTTGTGAGTCCACCATCACTCTCCATTGCTTTGGCAAGTGCACATGTAAGTACATTTGTATGTGACAATTTAACACGTCATTCAAGGGCTGAGGGTTCAGGGTTTCAACCAAGTGCTTATACAGTATAAGGACTCTAATGCATACAGTGTAAATATAGATATAAAACATTAAACTATTTGTCCATATAATTGCCAATGCCAACAATCACAGTATGTAATATAAATATTTGGCATAACCACCTAAAATATTAGTGCCGACACAGATTGGGTCCTGTCATGGCATTTTGCCACTAACTGCAAGCCTTCTGCTTTGAATGTCAAAAGCATATAACACATGTTAATCTACATCAACAGCAGATAACGTTTTACAATGTGCTTAAATTGTTGGTTGAAAAAAAGCTTTTACTACACAGTGGGATTTTCAATAGGCCATCTGCATGTGTTGGGTTTGTAAAGAAGCATGGCTCTGGTTGACATAGCTAATTGTTGAAGAATGAATAGATGGGGAAGAAATGGGATGATGTTCAGTCAGGTCCTGGCTGGGGGCCTCTAGGCATCTCTATGCGCCTGGGGGCCACAGTCCGAGCTTGATTGCAGAGGTGCCTCTAAGCATCTCTATGCAGCAGTTGTGGTTGTCCCTTAGAGGCAGCTGCGATGCATTTCCACTAATTGGGTATCCTATTTAAGTTGTCCTTGTTTTACTTTCAGTTGTGGATCATTGTTTGCATACTTTTTTTCAGTTTGCCCCTCTTTTAGTGGTTTCTCGTCAGGTTTAAAATGAAGAACGTTAGGAGAATGTTTCCCTTTAACATCTGCGCTTGTGTCCTGCCTCCTAAACCGTGATAGCTCCTGTGTAAATCATATTCAGGGTGACCTCAGGGAAAGAGACTGTGAGGCTGATACCTTTAAAGTATACTTCTGCGTATTTATAGTGAGGTCCAAGATGATTGGCAACGTTGACAAGGTTATTGGCAAGGTTATCAAAAAAGTTTTGAAATTAACCTTTTAAATACTGAGCTACATTAAAGTACTGAAGCAGTGATACATTTTTCATATCTTTTACATTATGCTCTGTATTCTATTACTTTGGATTTGAAATTATTCTATGGCAATGTAGAATAATGGAGTTAAAATGCAATGTTCATACTGAATAAACTATGTACAAAATAATGCCCATGTTATATCCATCTGATGGGTACCAAATGTATTTGGACAGATTACAATAATGAATAATAAAGTAGTAATGTCTAGTATCCATAGACATCAGCAAAAATGGATATCCAGGGTGGGAAATGTAGCTTTTCATCTCTATGCTCAGGTTCTGGGGCTTTAGATGGTGGAACAGCTTTTGCCAGAACTCCATGTAATTCCTGTTCCGTGAAATACAGAAAAAAATTTCCAAACAGGGTGAGACACAACACTCCGGCTTTCTTAACCACCATCAGACACGAGAGACAAAAACAAGCCTACTTTGTGTAATTGTCTTATCTTTAGCTTTATCCATCACTTTCTCCACAACCCTCAACAAATCAAACAGGTTCTTCAAAATGATAGGGAATCTATCAAACTGCTCAACATCAAACAGAATTCCCAAAAGTTAAAACTGAGTAATTCTATCAGTAGCCAATGTACTTGCCTTTCCTTCGTTATCAATTTTTATGGATAGTTGTCCACTTCTCCGGGGGCCGTATTCACAAAACATTTTATCTTACTGGCAGGACTCCTGAACGGCACTAAAAGTTCCTAGCTAAGTCTGGCAGCTAGTCGGGCAGCTCGTAAAGAAATGCACGTTCATCTTTTGATGGTACAGTAATTAGTGCAATTATGTGTAGCATCTATAGCACCAACTACACCAGGTGGTCCAGCTGTGGCCATGAACTGGGCTTTGTTTCTTTGTAGTTAGCGAATGAGGAAACCTAATTATTTGTCGGACGATATGAGGTCTGGAGAGGGCATTTATTGTTTAATGTAATATTCTACTGACAGATGACTGAGTTATACGTAGTTCGTCTGCCCTGCATAGCTACATTTTACCTGTGGCCAAGTAGCATAGAGTTGCCACCTCCTTGATGTCCGATGTTACTAGGTTGTTTCTGTTTGTTGGTGAAGTGACAACATCCCTGACTAGCTATACTTATGATCATAATACCCTTACAATTAAGTTGATACCTTGTTAAAAGCTCAGTATCATTAAAAGTTTCTAAAATGTCGACCTGATTACGAGGCGTATTCCCGGCAGCAGCCCTTTTAGGATTGTTTGTGATTTGGTCTAATGACTTAGGAGTCCTCTTGACTACTCCTAACTTTCCACAGATTTAAGAGCTGGTTTTGCGCTAAAACGCTTTGTGAAATACTCTTAGGACAACAATGTAGGAGTCTTAAAGTTATGGATGACATGCCTTATTTTTTTAAGAGTTACTCCTAAATCAGCAAGTTAGGAACTACTTTTAGCCTTAACCCCAGGCTTCTACCCCTACTCGCTTCAATTTCCATGTCAATTTCCTCTTCCACCATCCTCACCTCTTGCTCACTCCCCATTGAACAATAACCTAATGCTACATTCATGTGTTAGTCCTACTTCTGCTTCTACTTACCTTAGCAAAAGAAGGCTTGTTTTGGGCTGACATATTTAATTGTGGAGTGGAGTAAATTATCACTCACCAGGTCCGTTCATGTCTACCAACCAAATCACATGACTCGTAACTAGGCAGACTCCTGGCTTTAAATCTAAGATAATCAGAGATGCACTGGGGATTAAGCCTTGTCTCTGCTGATTTTACAAGCGGTAATCTTGCTTAGCAGTACCGCTTGTTCAACGATTGGACATTCCTTGTTGAATTTCCAATCCGAGAGAGGTGTTATAAGGAGTGCAGATTTTTTGAGAACACTGACAACACTGTGCTACATTTTTATTAGGCTATGCTAGTCTTCGTTCATGCCACAGGGGCTGGCAGGTCTGGTGAAGTTTGGCGCAATGCAAATGATTACCTGTGGGTGGCAGGTGTTAAAGATGCTACCCTGTAGGTATCATTCCTGGTGATGCTCTGACTGGCCTGCAGCCATCTTCACTATAGACCTGGCAGTGCTTTTGGGGCCTTTTTGCCTTCAGTATTCAGCATGTAAGATTTAGTAATGTTACACTGGTAATAATCATTGTCCCATATTAAATGATAATAAAAAATAAAAATAAAAAACATTTATATTTTTACTCTAATTCATACATTTTATTAAAGCATTATTTATTAACTGTTTTTATTCTGACTTGCCTGTTCAGCACTTTGAAATGCATTTTGTAAACAATGTGTAAATAAAATTATATTGATTGATTGATTGATATGTCCATAAAACTTTGGTTCAGACCGCTACAGTCTCTTAAGTACATTTAGCCAACTGTAACATGGATTATCTGTTAGGGGGGCTCATTAGTGGTTTGCATCTTGAGGTGTGGCCGGCTGGTACACTCATCAGCATACAGTATGTTAATCTTTGACACATCTTTGCATACCTCCTGAATAATGATATAGATTTTCTGGACAGTTATTAGAGCTTTTTTCTTACCATTGAATGTATTCTTCAGTAATCTTCATTTGTGACTACAAATGAAGTGGCATTGTGTTTACCAGGTTGTTTACCATTGCTGATTTAATCTCACGTGAGGATCAATTTATTTTGATGATGGCCAGCTTGATTTGCACTGACACATCTTTGGTCCACTTGTTGTCAGAAACAAGCAAAGGTAAATAGACATTGACAATGATGCATAAAAACACAGCTGAAACAGCTGTGAAGCCAATTGTCCAAATATATCTGGTTCCCAGAACTAGGGGGACTGTAAAAAGCTTGCTATAAATCTAATTATAAATGGTTCATTATTTGGTATGATGAATAAACACTCCTGACTGACTTAAATGATATTGACTGTATCATTGAAAATATGAAGGGCTGGTATATAGAGCCAAACACTTTATATACAGTTCTGTCTGCTAATATTGGCACCCTTGGTAAAAACAGTTAGGTCCGGAAATATTTTGACACTGACACAATTTTCATAATTTTGGCTCTGTAGGACACCACAATGGATTTGAAATGAAACAACCGAGATTCAATTGAAGTGCAGACTTTCAGCATTAATTCACGTGGTTGAACAAAAATATTGTATGAAATGTTTAGTAATTGCCACCATTTTCATACACAGTCTCCTTATTTCAGGGGCTCAAATGTAATTGGACACATTAACACAATCAAATAAAATTTTCATTTTTTATACTTTGTCGAGAATCCTTTACAGGCAATGACTGCTTGAAGCCTGTAACTCATTGACATCACCAAACGCTGCATTTCCTCCATTGTGATGCTTTGCCAGGCCTTTACTGCAGCTGTCTTCAGTTGTTGTTTGTTCGTGGGTCTTTGCCTTATGTTTTGTCTTCAGCAAGTGAAATGCATGCTCAATCAGGTTGAGATCAGGTGATTGACCATTGTAGAATATTGTACTACTTTGCCTTAAAAAATTCCTGGGTTGCTTTCGCAGTATGTTTTTGGTCATTGGCCATATATAAAGTGAAGCACCATCCAATCAACTTCACTGAATTTGGCTGAATCTGAGCAGACAATATATCCCTGTACACTTCAGAATTAATCCGGCTGCTTCTGTCAAATCATCAATAAACACTAGTGACCCAGTGCCATTGGAAGCCATGCATGCCCATGCCATCACACTGCCTTCACCTTATGTCATGCCATAAAATGCAAATTAAATATTTAAAAATCATACAATGTGATTTTCTGCATTTTTGTTTTAGATTCCGTCTCTCACATTTGAAATGTACTTATGATAAAAATTACAGACCTCTACATGCTTTGTAAGTAGGAAACTTGTATCAAATACTTGTTCTCCCCACTGTACATATTAAAGAGCTGTAATTCCTCCAATTTGGATGTGAATACCCTCAAATTAAAGCTGAGAGACTGTACTTCAAACCCATATTCATTATTAAACTGTAACTTGAAACAGCCAAAATAACAAAACTTGTGTCAGTGTCCAATTATTTCCGGACCTACAGTAACTGTATGAGCAAAACCGGCTGTGATATTTTTTATTATATGGTCTTTCATTCAAAATATTAACAAAGTTGAATCTTTAATTAAAACAAAAACATTGAAAAAAAACATTAACATAAAACATTTCTTTTTAATCAAATACGTGTGTCACCAATTGATTTAACACTTTGTGCATTCTCCCTTTGCCAAGATACCAGCTCTGAGTCTTCCCCTATAACGCGTAATGAGGCTGGTGAAAACATGGTAAGGGATCTGAGACCAACCCTCCATAAATAATCTCTCCAGATTCTTCAGATTCCAAGTTCCATCAAAGATCCATGACTGTACTTCACAGCGGACATATATGTAGAGGTTTTCTCAACCTATATTTACACGTGCCCAGAAAATTTTCATGAACTACATAACTTGCGCTTATCAAAATATTGTAATATAATGCATGTCATGTATTTTAATGTTGAATGTTGTGTTAAAATAATGAAATATATGAATATGCAGAACATTAAGCATTTCTTATCAACACATCTTGGAATTAACCTTCAAGACATTAATTTCCAGAGAATCTCCTTGTTATAGTGAGTTAAACTAATTATTGTTGGCAAAATGGGGAGCAAACCAACATATCCACCAGTCTAGGCCTTATTGCATTACATTATTTGCTGTGAAAGGACAGTTATTATCTTTTACAAACATGAGCCGATTTGTAAATTATATAGTATGTATTTACCATAATTTCTATTAAATACATTGTAAATGCAAGTAAAGAAGAAACTTGTTAGAGTCAATCATCTTAATTTAATAAGGACCTTTATTCACAGTATCATACAACTGCCAGTGTGTCACAATATAGTGATAAATGTTTAGTAAATACATCAAAGGTTTGACTTTAGTCACTGTCAAGCAGCATATAGCAACTTTTTCAGTTTCAATATAATGAACCACTTTGTACTCCAAGTTTACATTTAAAAAAAGACTCATTATGAAAACAATATGCATACATATTAACACAGTATCATTAATGCCATTCCTCTCTGTAAAAGTACTTAAAATAAATTACTAGATAACATAATAAACACATGAAACAGGAAACAATACAAATATGGAAATATATCAGTTAGATGTAAATGGTAAATCCATATTACCAACTATATTTTTGTCACTGATGTAAATATGTTTTACATGCATTTAAGACATTTGAAAATGGCCAAAGTCAAATATGTGTATGAAATAATATTTGGCCATATGGCCATACATTAGAATACATAAAATACACATATGTTTTTCAAAATATGTGTCAATATGTAATACTTCTGTGTGAGGAGGTACATTTCTAAATGGCCATCTCTCTGTATTCATCATATCCACCCCTGGTATTTGTTTCCAAAAAGCTCTATTTTAGACCAATCTGACCATGGAACCTGGTCCCACTGAAAGTTCCAGTAACGTTTGGTAAATTGTAGGTGCTTGAGTTTGTTGTTAGATGTCAGCAAAGGCTTTTTTATAGCCACCCTCCCAAACAACATGTGGTTATGTAGGTGGTGTCTGATCTTACTTTTGGAGACTTTCTGACTCCAAGGCCCAACTAACATCCGCGATTATCCAGATGTGATCTTTGGAAATCCTTTGCACACTTGAACAATCCTCCTCAATGTAGACATACTTGCTCCTCCAGGCAAATTGTTCACATCTCCATTCTCTAAATTACTGCCCTGATAGTGAAAACGGACATTTTCAATCATTGAGATATTTTCGTATATAACAATTTCCTGATTTGTGCTGCTCAAGAACATTTTGCTGCATGTTGTTACTGTAATCTCGGGTCTTAGTGATTGATGACTATGGGACTTAGATCTTTGTATCACCTTGAATTCATACCCCAGGGAAACAAGACTTTGTGGCTTACCACTTAAGTGTTCATAATAACGTAAATTATGAACGGGCATATACATAGATTTTACTAATAAGGATGTCTAGCATTGCCAATAAATATGGCACACATGTTTTTTTTTACTTGAATTAAACATTTTATTTTTGATAATATTAAGAATGAAAGAGCAAGAGGATAAACAACAGATTTTATATAATATTACACATATTTACCAAGGGTGCCCATATTAGTGGAGTTCACTCTGTTATAGTAGGCCTAATACAATTACTCAGGAGAAAATGCTGTTCATGTTCTATATCAAATACTATTACCATTATTCTGAACAATTTAGGAATTGCAATGTATTATACACCCCTCTGCTTTCAATACTTCACATTATGTAGATTGCACAGAGCCTTTTCTTAAAATGATTAGGCCAACCCATCGGGAGGTATTTTCTTGCCCCTTTCTTTGTGGATTTTGATGTGTCCTTGGGGTTATTGTCTTTTGAGAAGAGCCACTGGAAGTAAAGTTGAAGCCTTTTGGCAGAGGTTTTTGGCTGAAATATCATAGTGAGTGTGTGTTTAAGATCACTGTGTTCTTCTGAAACTTGTGATTCTGCCAATGGCATTCAACTACTGTACTGCATAGGGCTTGTTCATTTTTTGGGATTCATTGTAAGATTTGTCAGTACGGAAGTATATACTGTACACTGGGGTGTAAGTATGGAAGTATATATAGTACACTAGTGTGTAAGTATGGAAATATATACAGTACACTCACTGCAGTAAGTTGTTCTGGGTAAGAGGGTATGCTGTTCTGGATAAAAACATCTGTGGTGCTGGATAAGAGCATCTGCTAATGACTGAAAGCCTTTTAGGTCACACACACCACTTGTTGATTTGCATTCAAAAAGAAAGTGGATGCCCATTTTATTTACCCTAATTTTAACAGGTAAGTGGACTAAAAACACATTGTAATTTATAGCAATGAACTGGGGTCTGGGGAACAAAGCAAAGTATTTTAAACCGGCTAGGATATTCAGTTGGTTACTGGTCAGTTGGTTACTAGGCTTGCTTATCTGCCACTCCAGCATTTTGGATCCCACTGTGGATCAAATCTAAAAGCTTTATTGTGTTTTTTTTTGTTGTGTGAAACGTAGATGGTACACGTGCAGACCTTGCTCTTGGATAGTCCTTAGCAGACCAATCGCACAATGGCTTTAAAGCTACTAAAGTTCAACCCATTCACATGTTAAAATTAATTGGGTCCAAGTATATATATATATAATTTGACCAAAGAGTTGCCAAACAGTTGTCTCATGACAGTGTATAAATATTTGAGCAACATGGTTAGTGAGATGACAGGAAGCATGGTTAATTACTTATTTAACACAGGCTCACATGCTGCTCAGGATTAAACAAAAAAAGCCTCTGGCTACCAACCTCCTACCTAGCATTAATAACAGAAGTGGAGTTGGTGTTGATTACCTCAGTGTAAATGGCATGTAATTAGAACTGCAAGACCTGGAGTTACATTTGTAGACAAAAATGACTTTTTGGTTCTTTGGGTGAAATTAAAAAAACGCTTTACTAAAAAAACACTTATATAACCAATGAAGTCGAACAATATGGTTTGTGTACCAATCAGTATCCTAGATTATAATTCAGGGGTATTGAACCATGATTGCTGAAAGCTGTGGTGCATGAGACTTTATACTACAGGTATGGCAATTCTTTTTAATTGTTCTAATGTTGTGAACTAGTTTATTATAGCAATAAGGCACCTCTAAGGTTTGTGGTTAATGGCTGCATGTTAATAATCTGCTTTAGAACAGCCCTTCATGTACATGTAGTACATTGTCCATTTACCACAACCCTGTGTGCCTTTTGCTTATACTTGAAAACTTGTTTCTGAATGGCTTGCATTGCATTCTTGAGAATCCATTATTTCCCTACAATGCACATCTTAACTGCATTGTTTGAGCTGCTTTAGTGAAAGTTTTATAGTGAAAGTCAAAGTGAAACTGATATTGTCATTGTTGAGTTTGATTTTCATAATAACAAGCTAGGATGATGGGTTCACCAAGATAGCAAGACCGTTTGTTTGGTTTTGGCTGTATACCAAGGCAACTACTGTAGCCAGCTAGTAAACTTGCTCACTACTTCAGTCAATGTAGTCACATTTCAACTGGACAATTAATACAATTAACACACTTACAGCAGCAAATATTTTAAATAATTCTGATGGTATTAAAGAGATAATAAAGTCAGGACTCTGTGTTCTCTGCAAAATAATGCACAATGTGGCCGGTCTGTTCCATGCTGCGTTGTGGAACACCGATCAGACAGACCTGGAAATAATTGGACAGTGACACAAGTTTTGTTATTTTGTCTGTTTACCAAGATATATTCAAGTAACAGTTAAACAATGAATATGGGCTTAAAGTGCAGTCCCTCTGCTTTAATTTGAGGGTATTCACATCCAAATTGGAGGAAGGGTTTAGGAATTACAGCTCTTTAATATGTAGCCTCCTCTTATTCAAGGGACCATAAGTAACTGGACAATTGACTCAAATGCTGTTTCATGGAAAGAAGAGGGCTATTCCTTCTTTATTTCTTAATCGATTAAGCAGGTAAAAGGTCTGGAGTAGATTCCAGGTGTGACATTTGCATTTGGAAGCTGTGGCTGTAAACCCAAAACATGCGGTCAAAGGAGCTCTCGATGCAAGTGGAACACGCCATCCTTAGACTGCAAAAAAAGAGATGGCAGGAACACTAGGAGTGGCCAAATCAACAGTTTGGTACGTTCTAAGAAAAAAAGAACTCACATTTGAGTTCTGCAACATAAAATGGCCTGGATGTCCGCAGAAGACAACAGTGATGGATGATCGTAGGATCATCTGAGAAAAAAACATTCTGTGAAAAAACCCTTCACAACATCCAGCCAAGTGAAGAACACTCTCCAGGAGGTAGGCATATCATTATCCAAGTCTACCATACAGAGAAGACTTCACAAGTGCAAATACAGAGGCCTCACCACAAGCTGAAAAACCATTCTCAAGAATAGAAAAGCCAGATTTGACTTAGGCAAAAAACATCTAAAAAAGCCTGCCCGGTTTTGGAACAGCATTCTTTGGACAGATGAAACTAAGATCAACCTGTTGCATACTGATGGAAAGAAAAAAGTATGGAGAAGGCTTGTGTAAAACATGGTAGAGGCAGTGTGATGGCATGGGCATGCATGGCTTTCAATGGCACTGGGTCACTAGTGTTTATTGATTATGTGACAGAATACAGAAGCAGCCGGGTGGATTCTGAAGTGTATAGGGATATACTGTCTGCTCAGATTCAGCCAAATTCAGTGAAGTTGGACGGCTCTTCACTTTACAGATGGACAATGCCACAAAACTGCGAAAGAAACCCAGGATTTTTATGTTGTGCATTATCTTTCAGATAAAATCCCATGTTGAATGTCCCTTACTAAAACAGGAAGACAGATCATCTATTCAGTACTCAATGTGTTTTCTGGAATTTCACATTGACAGAGAGGTAGGGAGAGAAATGTGAAGGGGCTACAGACAGATAGGGCCATACATTACGTAAATTAGCTTTACTTGGCAACATTAGAAATCCAAAAAGCAAACGTTCTAAAATGGTACCCAATTTTTATATTTAGCGCACAATGGCCCAAAGATCATTTGGGAACCAGGAGAACATCATTTTGTTCTTTATAAGTTTAACATGTATTTTTTTTCAATATATATTTACAGTAGTCCCCAGTATCTCACTGTACGTAGTGCTGTACGCACTTCCTCTTGATGACAGCCGCGCCAGCATAGCCCTGCAGTACTGAGTTGCACTCATACAACTTAACACCCTCACAACTTAACACTCTCACAACTTACCACTCTCACAACTTAATTATTACCATCAACAACAGCACTCGCACTTTCTTTTTCATCTGCAGAGATCTCCAACAGATTTTGAAGGTGAATTCAGAATCTGAAGGTGAATTCAGATTCTGAAACAATTCTGAAGGTGAATTCAGTTTTCACATGTTCCACTTTCAATACGTAAGTGGCGGTTCGTGATTGATTGTGTAGTATGTTCTCTGCCAAATGGTAACAACATTTTTCATATCAACTGACTTGCATTGTGGTCCCTTCAAGCAATCAATTATTGTTCATTGCTATGAACTAATATTTCACCCTGCTAATGTGCAGAGCAAGAAAATAATTATACAGGTCATTGGCAAGCATTGGTTTACCTCCCAGCATGACATAGAAATCAATAATGGAATATTGATCGCAAAACTATAACGCTGCATATTATATTGTAAAATAATGTTAGGGTGACAGAAAATGTTACTAACTGCAAGCTGAAAAGTTGAAGTTGATCAACAGTCATCTTCCAGCCCAGTGTGGATGTATCCTAAGTTAGCTTTGTTCAACAGCTTTGCTAATAGTCAGCTTAGCTTTGCTATAAGTGAGCTAAGATTTGCAAAGTACTTCCAAAGAGTGCAGCCAAAGAGTGTCCAAAGGGATGAGGTTTGGAAAACCCACTGAGTAGAGAGGGAGGGACCCTGTCTGAGCAGGAAGTACTGCTCCACCCGAGGTGTAGTTTATTAGACAGAGGAAACATTCACTTTACATTCATCAGTATACCTGCTGGTAGGAACAGAAAGACATCCAGTGGCCCTATCAATTAATGCAATTGCTATACTGTAACATGGAGGCTTCACAAAATAAAAAAATGACTACATTAATATGTCCCTTCAGTGTACACTTTGACATACTAGTGTGTATTTCTTGCCATGCGAAAATCATTCTCATGCTGTCATGTATCCATTGGGTGCACATAAGTGACAGTTGATAATGACAACTCTTGTAGGTTGACAAAAAAACCTTGTCAAAAGTAGGCTTAACTAGCAGACATTTACCATGAATAAGAACATTAAAAGCTTCTATTAAAACTATTAATTATTGTTGTTTCATCAAAAGGCCTAGAGGCTACAGATTCATCGAAGAATGAAACATTACTGCCTTCTTGAAAGATTCTAAATAAAAGGGCCATATGTGCTAAAAACATGTTGTCTAGTTTTGTATTATTGTAGTGTAAAACAAAACAAATTCTAAACAAGTTACAATACAAAGCAATTAAATTAAACGGACCCCTACGTTTATTAACATAAAACATAATAGTGATTCATTTTGTACTCTAAAAAGTTGAGTAAGAACAGAAGGATGTACCTAACTTAATGCAGAAAAAAGAGAAGCTCTTTTGTCCGAGAAAGGTTAGAAACCCTTTAAGAATAATGTGAAAGGTGCCAAAAGCTAGAAATCATCCTGAAGGATCTGAACTGTTGCCGTTATTAGAAGGGAAGCCGGCTGAGCAGTGTTTAGTTTGTTTCCACCTCTCTTTTCTCTCTCTCAACAATCTCCAGCCCATTAGAAAAAAAAGCTTTCGATAAGAGGTAGGTCTTTTTTTCCAACTGATTGTGCCTCTAATTGCTTGGCCCTGTCCACAAACAACCCTTATCTAGCTACTGCCCACTACATCTGGAGTAGGCCAACATGATCCTGGAGAACCACCTGGAAAATCAGCTTTATTTAGGGAATCACTGAACTAATCAGTAATTTTATGTATTTCCACACCATTTTTAAAGTGGAGACTTTGCACAATCTTTTTAACACCAGCACAAATGATCGTAGACATCAGGTGCTATGATACAGACAACTCAATAAAAAGTACCTTGTGTTGATTCTATCTATAGTCTGGGCCTAAGAAAGGAGACACATATTGTATAAATATTCCACAAATAAAAATAATTGAAGTACTGCTTTGACCATAAAACTGAGCGGCAGTCCAGGTGTGATAAAAATAGTCTCTGTAACACCTATTGTTTGATTGTGATGTCAAATAAGCAGAAAAAGAAATCCACAGACATCATAGCATACGACTACATATAAATTTGACTAGCGCGATTGGTAAAACATGGTGTCTTAACGAAATGAAACAAGACATGACTACATTCATTTTTCAGATCTTGATTGCCCTTCAATTCACACAGTGATGTAATGCTGTGGGCTTTTTGGTGCACAAAATAAAATCTCACTCCAATTATGTGTAAAGCAAATTACACTGCCTAGAAATTCCACAGACATGATACATACATAAGGTGCTCCTTAAATATATAATAGCTTTATTATTCCCAAGGGAAAATGCTTTTTGTGGCATATTGAAACAAGAAATACCATTACAAAAATAAACATGTGAGATAAATAATTATTCTGTTGATGCACTAGCCTAAATCTCTCTACGCTAAGTATTCTTCCTACAATGTTACCTTTAGGAGAGGCAACAAAGCAGGAAATCCAAGTAGAACTTTTTAAACTGAGAAGTTTTGAACCCAGTGAGTTCGGGCTGCAATTCTCACCAAAAAACCCCAACATGAAAATAGAAAATAAAAGGTGAATTATTTTTAAAAATCTTTAACTGAAATCCTACTTTAGGACTGAGACCAATATCTCTTTTACAGCTGGGCCCTCCATGTACATGTTTACACACACAGTTTAGGTTCAATGATTAAAACAAACATGGAAAAAAAACAGTACAGACAAAGAGAACAGACAAAACTAAACACTCACAGACAAAGTCTATTTCCTCAAACACCTGTCATTCCCTGGTGGATGTTCAACCTGGCGAGATCTGTGCTGTCCCAGACCTTTAAAAGTAATATTTGATGGAGAGCACCATGTTAGTTACCAGGAAAGCAACATTGTCAGTGAGTTTATACACCTTCCTGGTCAGTGGTCTGGCCAAAGGGCTGCGTGTAAATGTGATTCTATGGAGCCAAACACGTTAAACTTTCATCTGTGTCTGTGACCATGGCAACAGTGACTATGGTGCAACATGTGAATAACAGTTTATTATTCTGTCTAAATGTACACATTTAGCCTATCGAATAGTCTTGAGAAAAGATGACTCGTTCGAAGGTGGGAATAAATTGTAATCACAAGAAGAAGCGAATGTGAAAAAAAGACATTTTGAGATCAGACACAAAAATCTATTTTATGATTTTAGCATACACTTTTACCACATTTGAATACATTTTTTATACGATTGAATTTAGTTTTTTCATACTATGAAATATTTCAGTTAGGTTTTTCTTTTCTTACAGTCAATACATGACTGACTGACTGGCTGACTGACTGATAGGTCCCACGTTCGAATCTCGTCACAGTCAAAACAAATGATGCATTAGGATTTGTTCTGGATAGACAAAAACATTACTAGCTACAAACTTCAGTAGCTACGCTATAGTAAGCCTAAAACAAAACTGTTTATGGTAATATTGCAACTATTTCTGGTTGATTTTCAAAATATGCATCCGTGCATGCTTTTTGGGGTAATATAGGCTTTACCAAAACCCCTTGGGCAGTAAAAGAGTAGGGGTTTCCACGACTCTCTCATCTTTTCACCTAAATTGATAGTTATTGTATCAATTAATGCGTGACAAAATGACCTAATGTCGAGATGCTGTACTAGCTCTGTGGCGTAGTGGTTAAAGACAGCCTCTCAAATGTGAGACCCAGAGTGAAATCCAGTGAGGGAATAACATTTATCGCATTTAATTGCGGGCCAGCTGAACTAGGCTTGCCTGGTTCCATTTCTCGTTGTTAATGTTATTTAAAATATATTGTGTTCAGTCAAACTATCGTTTCACATCATGTTGTTTTTTTATTATCACTGTTAAGGAAGAAACTAAATTGGAGTTAATTTGGTGAGGTGACTTTGGAAAAAAAAAAATGTATATATGCCTCCATGATTTTTACCTAGCGGTGGCAGAAGTTATTTGACTCAATGGTCATGGCAATGGTCATTTAAAAGTGCAGTATGTAGGACTTTTTCATTGAAAATAAATCGTTTTGTCTATATAAACATGGTGTCTGAGTTTTAAATGAGGACCCTATGAGAGATGGTTAGAAGACAGCTCTCCGTCCCTTGAATCCCACTGTGAAAATGTGGCACGGGTAGTGACAATGCAGCCAATCCCGTTCCAGCCAGTATTTAGCCAATTTCCTTTGGTGAGGCGGGCCTCCGTTTGTGAACGCACCCACCGCCCAGTGGTTGTGTCAGCCCGCGGTAAGGATGAGGAGCGAAGAAAAAGAAAATTCAGTCAGAACCTACAACAGCATAAACATCGAAAACTGCGAAGCGAATAAATATTTCAGAGAATAGCACTAATCATAAAAAAGAGCTGGATAAAGCAAGGGTGAAAACAAGCATATCCAAGAACTAATGGCATTGAAAAGGATGACGTTTGACTCTGATTTAGTGCTTCTTCTTACCCGTGTTGTGGCCATTGCATTTAGCTGGGTCTATGTTGATTAATTTATGGTTCGCCGTGTGCATCAGTTAGCCTGTGGTAGTGGATTGCTCAATTTGCCTCCCTGCGCGTTCAGGTGGTTAGGAAAGAGAAACCCACCTGTCAATCTACCTCGGGCTGTGTGGGGAAGAGGGGGAGAGGAGGGAAGAATATGGGGGTGCTGTTTCTCACATTAGAATTTATTTCACGGGGTTACCTACCCCAGCTTTAAAGAATATGAAACCATGAATTAAAGTTTCTAATGGTCCACAGAATTTCTAACATTATTTTGTAAAACGGCGCATATTTCGTTTATAACCTACCCCCATCCCACTCCTAAGTACATGCTATTGTGAATAAATAATGTTATAGTATCTAAATATGCTACACACTAACAAGTCTCTCCAAACACGTCTGTGTCAACACAAATGCAGTTTGATCTCCTTTTCTTTATTGGTGTCCTTTGCTTTGCACTTGCTTTATGATGAATGTGTAAACAAGCGTCTAGTTGGGCAGAAACAAGCAGAATGAGTCTCATATTTCAATGGCTGATAACATCGAATTTGTTCTGGGGAGCTGCAGAGAAACAAATGGATGCGAAGTAGGTTCCATGTGCTATCAATTTACATTTCTATAAATACATTGCTATCCCTTACATATTTCAAAGCTGCTTAGTAAAGCAATTTATGGTGTTAGAACTCCCCTCCTGTCTGCACAGTTAAAGCCAGCCTCATGCTACCTTCGCTGTTGTTGAGAGATTCCCAGCATTTATGCCTGTCCAGTGCTGGATTTGTAGGATTTAGTCTTGTCTCTCCTCATATTGAAAAAACACGCTACAGGGTTAAGTACAGGGTGTGTATAGTCTGGTGTGGCCATCTTCCAAATCCCATTTTGTTCACTCAGCATGAAAAGCCTTGGCTTCAGATGCTAGTTTGTGTGTAAGCAGAAATACTGGATGTTATGATATGATCCCAATGTCTTCGCCTTAAACAATGGTAGGTGTTGTCACTGCAGATGACAAGCTTAGGCCTGCTTAAGCCCATATAAATGCACTGGGCTTATTCTCAGCAGATTTTAGCAAGAGTTAACCCTCTCGCTTCACCTCCTTTTCTCTGGTGTACTTGGAGAGCAGGATTGCAGTCAAATACACACCATACTCTGCATCATTTATTGACATGTTTTTTTGCCTGACTGCGTAAGCGGTTCACCGTTATATTGCAACTGTTTCTGGTGGATTTTTGTAGTACGTATCCGTGCATGCGTTTTGGGTCAGGATAGACAAACACATTTGCTGGCTACAACATACAGTTGTCATAGTAAGCCTTAACTGAAACTGTATACGGTTATATCGCGACTGTTTCTGGCATGGAAAAGTTCATCTTCAGTCTCACTAGAAATTGCTCAATTCTTATGATTATTAGGAAGTTAGTAGATACTACTAAACCTATTACTGGCTAATAAGCTGTTAAAACGGCCTGTGGCAAAAGCCATAAACTTCGTAGACGCTATGGTGGAGGTAAACTTAATAAGAAACGTTAGTCAGTTTAACACAATCCTCAATGGAGTCTAGCGACTGCTGAAACGTGTAATGCCGTGGCTTAGTGATTAAAGACAGTGCCTCTCATGTGGAAGACCTATGTTCGAATCTATAGGCTCTGTGCACCAGTGTAGTGACGAATTTCCGCTTTTGTCTGGAAGTCGGCATTGCAGTTTCCGGTTTTCTTCCTGTCCTCATCCGCATTAGTAAACACCTAAACTCACAACAAGATGAGTGATGCTGTTGTTAGGCTATGGAATTTTAAGCTTCATTCAGGTTAGAAGAGGCTGAACAAAGGTTCGTATTAATTCACTTACTATGGGGACGCGCTAACGTTCCAGCTCAGCCAGCGTTCTTTTGCCGTTTTTGAGGCTAGGGTGAATTTGTATGCGTTCTATTGTCCTGCCTAATATTACACTAAAAAGGAACATGTCAGTAACTAGCTTAGCCGATAGCCGGCCGGCACACCACAGTAAACTACTTACCCTCGTAGTTGTGCAGATAACTCGATACGTAGAGTTTGAATCCCTTGTTCCGCTTGCTTGTTGGAGCAGGGGACCAGGCATCAACAATTCGATGGACATCACTAATGTTTATTTTAGGCAGGTCTTTGAGACATCTACTAAAAACTGACATTTTGGGCGACGCGGGTGATCGCCTTAACCGTTTGACGCGTACGGTCACACCAGTGTGATCAGGCTAGAGTAGTCCCTGAAGCGTACGATCACACCGGTGTGATTAGAACATCATGTTTAGAACGCATTAGCATGCCTAGCTACAAGTAACGTAACAATGGCTGGTCAGACCGCGCTGTTATTTACTCACATTTAGCTCAAACAGTGTTTATAACTTTATTTCCTGATTGTAATTGTTTCAAGGCCATACTATGATATTAACCAGGTAAGAAAGCATTCAAATCGGGACAAGAAGTGTTACTTACGTACCAACAGACAGCCAACACTAATACACAAAAACAAATTATATTAGCGACTACTACCGATCAAAACCATTGCAAAAACTTTCTAGAAGTTACGTTACCCGTTGTATGCATTTTATATAGTTTATTCATTTTCACTTCACTGAATTACTGGTCACGATTTGTTAGCTAGCTTTTAGCTGATGTTTGCTATCGTTTAGCTGACGTTTTCTAGCTAGCTACAGTTATAAATCAACCAACTTTTGCAGCTCTTAGAATTCGAGTCAACAAGAGAAGCTTGCAATGCAATGCATTGCTGGAGAGAGTACTGAAGTCACGTGCAAAAAAACTGGGGGGTCGGTAAGGAATATTTGAAACTCACGCGTGAAAGGGTTAAGTAAACCGGAAACTGATATGCCGACTTCTAGCTAAAGCGGAAGTTCGTCACTACGCTTGTGCGCAGAGCCTATTGAAAGCAACGACATTTATTAATTTTTTCTGGTAGATTCCACGATTCTCTCGCCTTTTCACTTGATGAAAAAGTTAGTTACCATCACCTTTATTGGTAGTTATTGTATAAATGTCATTCATGAATGAAAGAAAAAAGTATGTTGTTTTGCCATGAAAGAAAAAAATAAGTTATTGTGCCATGAAATGAAATAGCTTTGGCAGAATCGCTAGCAATTGCTCAATTCTTATGACTATTCCAGTAAGTTAGTAGATACCGGTAAAGCCTATTGCTGGCTAATACGCTTTTAAAAGGCCAGTGGCAAACGCAATACATAGACACTATTTGTGGTGGAGGTATACTTAGAAATGTCAGTTTAACTGTATCAATGTCATTCACGAATGGCCAATTAACTGTGAAAACGGCCAGTGGTAAAAGAGGATTTGTTCAGGACAGAGACAAGAGGCTATACTGACACCCATCAAATGTACAGCTCTGTGGTGTAGCCTTTCACGTGGGTGACCCGGGTTCGAATCTCGAGAAAAAAACGCTTTCTATTGTGCGCCGGCTGAACTTGACTTGCGTGGTTTCTTGTTGTTCAGTCATTTAACTATAAGCACATGTAACAAAACAAGGTGTTTTACAGCAGAATATGCATTTCCTTGTTTTTCTATTATGAAATCAGTATCGTTCCTCAGCTCAGATCATTAGCTGTGTGTACATCGATATGTTGGAGCACCCCTGTCATTTCTCATTGTCATGTCTTGTCTGCCTTGCAATGACAGCACATTGTGTCGTCTTTGGTTTTGGTCAACAGTGTGTTGTGTCCTCGTCCCCTGTTGTATGGTCTCCTCCCAGATTGAATAGAACGTGTTTAAAGGTGTTCTGCAGTGTCTCCATTTGAACAGTCCTGGGAACTGTGACAGGTGAGCCTTGTGTGATTAATTCGATATTTGATGTCACAACGGGGTGTCAGATGTTATTACTTTAGTTGCTCATCGTACTTATCCCATGTCTAGACTTTTTTGACCTCCAGGAGCATTTAGAGTCAAACTAAATGAACAGAGTACCAAAATAACTACTGTACATGCGTGTCTGTTGACATTTCTTTGTATCTTGTGTACCACTAGCAGCACCTTTACACCAAATAAAATTGTGGGAATGAGTAAATGTTCCTGGTGAATAAAATCTATTTAGATTTGAGACATCCTGTTAGCAAACATTGAGGAGAATTGGAGTGTGCAGAAAACAGCTCCCTTTTCAGGAGAGATAAGTATTAACATTGAGATCTTGCAGTCAGAGATAAGGCTCAAACTCAGCTAGAGAGAAAAACATTATAAGATAACAAGAATAAGCAATACAAATCATGGAAGAATGTCAGAAGAAGCATTCTCTGTCCTGTGTTCAAAGCCAATACTATTCTTGAATTTGAATTCACTCACTGATAGAAAATCTGCACAGGTACTGTCTGAGTTGTAAAGTTTCATAGGTTCCTAAGGTGCAGTGTTTTTGAATGCTGTGAAGCATGTAGCCTATCTCTTTTAGTTTAGCAAAGGCAGCACTGCAGGTCCCAGAGAGGTGTACCAAAACATATCTGGGGCTCTTCATGATCTGGTAGCCTACTCCTGACCATACACATTATATAGTGGATATAAAAAGTCTACACACCCCTGTTAAAATGCCAAGTTCTTGTGATGTAAAAGATGTGAGACAAAGATAAATCATGTCCGAACTTTTTCAACCTTTAATGTGACCTAATAACCTGAACAATTCAATATAAAAACAAACTGAAATCTTTGAGAATAAATTTAAAAAAAAACTCACAATAACCTGGTTGCATAAGTGTGCACACCCTTAAACTAATACTTTGTTGAAGCACCTTTTGATTTTTTTACAACACTCAGTCTTTTTGGGTAGGAGTCTATTAGCATGGCACAACTTGACGTGGCAATATTTGACCACTTTTCTTTTCAAAAGCGCTCCAAATCTGTCAGATTGCAAGGACATCTCTTGTGCACAGCCCTCTTCAGATCACCCCACAGATATTCAATTGGATTCAGGTCTGGGCTCTGGCTGGGCCATCCCAAAACGTTAATCTTCTTCTGTTGAAGCCATGCTTTTGTGGATTTGGATGTGTGCTTTGGGTCGTTGTCGTGCTGAAAGGTGAACTTCCTCTTCATCTTCAGCTTTGTAACTGACGCCTGAAGGTTTTGTGCCAAAATTGCCTGGTATTTGGAACTGTTCATAATTCCCTCCACCCTGACTAAGGCTCCAGTTCCAGCTGAAATAAAACAGCCTTATGCTGCCACCACCATGCTTCACTGTAGGTATGGTGTTCTTTGGGTGATGTGCAGTGTTGTTTTTGCGCCAAACATACCTTTTGGAATTATGGCCAAAAGGTTCAACCTTGGTTTCATCAGACCATAACACATTTTACCACCTGCTTTTGGGGGACTTGATGTTTGTTTTTGCAAACTTCAGCTGGGCTTGGATGTTTTCCTTTGTAAGAAAAGGCTTCCATCTTGCCACCCTACCCCATAGCCCATTCATATTAAGAATACGGTAGATTGTTGTCACATGTAGCACACAGCCAGTACTTGCCAGAAAATCCTGCAGTTCATTTAATGTTGCTATAGACCTCTTGGAAGCCTCCCTGACCAGTTTTCTTCTCATCTTGTCATCAATTTTGGAGGGATGTCCAGTTCTTTGTAATGTCTCTGTTCTGCCATATTTTCTCCACTTGATGGTGACTGTCTTCACTGTGTTCCATGGTATATCTAATGCTTTGGTAATATTTTTTACCCTTCTCCTGACTGATATCTTTCAACAATGAAATCCTTCTGATGCTTTGGAAGATCTCTGCGGACCATGGCTTTTGCTCTGAGATGCAACTAAGAAAATGTCAGGAAAATCCTACAAGAACAGCTGAACTTTATTTGTGATTAATCAGAGTGACTTTAAATGATGGCAGGTGTGTAATGACTTTTATTTAACATGAGTTTGAATGTGATTGCATCGCATCATCTTCTGCTTAATCCAGGGCCGGGTCGCGGGGGCAGCAGTCTAAGCAGGGATGCCCAGACTTCCCTCTCCCCAGACACTTCCTCCAGCTCTTCCGGGGGGACACCGAGGCGTTCACAGGCCAGCCGGGAGACATAGTCCCTCCAGCGTGTCCTAGGTCTTCCCCGGGGTCTCTTCCCGGTGGGACGGGACCGGAACACCTTCCCAGGAAGGCGTTCCGGAGGCATCCGAAACAGATGCCCAAGCCACCTCAGCTGACCCCTCTCGATGTGGAGGAGCAGCGGCTCTACTCTGAGCTCCTTCCGGGTGACCGAGCTTCTCACCCTATCTCTAAGGGATCGCCCAGCCACCCTGCGGAGAAAGCTCATTTCGGCCGCCTGTATCCGGGATCTTGTCCTTTCGGTCATGACCCAAAGCTCATGACCATAGGTGAGAGTAGGAACGTAGATTGACCGGTAAATCGAGAGCTTCGCCTTACGGCTCAGCTCTTTCTTCACCACGACAGACCGATACATCGACCGCATTACTGCAGAAGCTGCACCGATCCGTCTGTCAATCTCCCGTTCCATCCTTCCCTCACTCGTGAACAGGACCCCTAGATACTTAAACTCCTCCACTTGAGGCAGGCACTCTCCACCATGAATGTGATTGGTTAATTCTAAACACAGCCACATCCCCAGTTATAAGAGGGTGTGCACACTTATGCAACCAGGTTATTGTAAGGGATTTATTTTTCATTTTTCTCCCTTGAATATTTCAGTTTGTTTTTCAATTGAAATGTTCACATTATAGGTCACATTAAGAGTGGAAAAGGTCCTGCATGATTCATCTTTGTCTCATTCTTTTACATCACAAAAACCTGGCATTTTAACAGGGGTATGTAGACTTTTTATATCCACTGTACTCTATATAAAAAGGTTCAGTAAGCAGGGTTCAACATTAACGATGGCCCGGGGCCAGAAACACCTAATGTCGGGCCGGTAAACATAGACATGGGCCGGTGCTCAATTTACCCATTTAAATTCATAGTATTGTATTTTGCTTGTTCTTGCATTAAGATGCATCTGTGGCGCTTCTTCTCCCCCCTCGGTGAGGTACAGTACCAGTGTTTTTTATTACCAATAATATTTGATGGCTTGTCTGTTTTGACCAATCATAGTTCATAGAGCAGGACCCAAATATAGTATTTTATGATATAAATAATACAATGTGTGTTATATATTTAAACATAATATTATGTGTTAAAATAATGAAATATATGAATATGCAGAACTTTAAGCATTTCTCATTAACATATTATGGAATTAACCTTCAAGACATTATTTTCCAGAGAATCTCCTTGTTATAGTGAGTTTAACTAATTATTCTTGGAAAAATGGGGAGCAAACCAACATATCCACCAGTCTAGGCCTTATTATGTTACATTAATTACTGTGAAAAGACAGTTATCTTTTACAAAAAAGTATATTTGTAAATTGTACAGTATTTATTTACCATAATTTCTATTAAATACATTGTAAATGCAAGTAAAGGGGCAACTTGATAGAGTCAGTCATTTTCATTTAATAAGGACCTTTTAACTAATAAATACCAATGAACATGAACATGAATAACAAATATTAACATCAGAACCATTGTATTTCACAAACTTATATATATACCTTTGTTAGCAACAGTGCCAAAGGAAAACAGTGTTGATCATCATGACTAAACAAATGCCGATTAAATTAAACTTTTCAACTGTATAAAATCTGGTTTCTTTTTAAACAGAGTGCCTAGTAAAATAAATAAATTTCTTTCTCACATTTGTAGAATAATATACTACATCTAAATTATATTCAAATATAATGACTTTATGCTTCCACAGCATCCTTGTGGGTCAGAGAGGTATCACCCTTTGCTGCAGCTCCGCTCTGTTTAAAGAAACTTCCCCATGACTTCTTGGCTTTCTTTTCCTGGGACGTATCAGCAACTTCAGGCTCCACTTCAGTGCTGCTGCTTGACGTCTCCTCCTGGCATTCCATCATTTCTGATGCCACTCTGGCCTTGACTTGGGGCTTGTTGTCTTCACTGATGAAGTCCATCTTGAACCGGGGGTCCAAACAAGAAGCTGCATCTAGCAGCTCCTGAGTAGCTTCATCTCTATCTTTCCCGTTGATCTAGTGAAACATCTCAGTTTAAGGTCTGGGTGAAGTCTGTGTCTCCCTCTTGTATTCGCAGCATTGAAGTTTTGAAGAGGTGAAAAACTGGCTTCACATACGAGACACTAATAGTCTTCTCCTGAGCATCTGTGAAGTCCAGCAGTGGGCCCAGTGACTTACTGACAGATTCCAAAACATTCATATCTTGCCAGGTTAGAATTAGATTCCGTGTCTTACTGTTATAGCATTATGCTGCTCTAGTATCCTGCTGATCATTTTCTGTCTGGAACACCATCTTGTTTGGCATTCTGATATGAGGAATTGTGAAGGTAGATTGAGTTCCTTCTGGGCTGTTTCAAGAGCACTTCTGGCCTTCCAGCTGTAAGAGAAGTGACCCACCAGATTCTTGCAGACACCTGCAGCACGGTCAATGCGTCCATCCTTTTTCACTGCATTTTCTAAGAGAAAAATCAAAGACAAAATAAAGTACTTATTATTATTACTTTAATAAATGATTGATAAAAATAAATTACTCATAAAACAGTTTAGCAAATGATTACACAATTAGTTATTTACAGATACAATTTAGAGTTTCAGCATGCTTTCTTTATGTTTTAAAGACCTATAATAAAACACATTAATCCTCATATAACTTATTTCATGAGTTTAGCACTAACTATAAACTGGCATTTAATTCCATTGTTTGTTATTGTAAACAAATGCAACATTTGAACATAAAAAAGATAGCAGAGATATATAGATATGAAACGTTATTGCCATGGGATATCAGCCCTGGCATTCAGAGTTTTGACTATTAACCTGACAGTCTGTATCTTTCATTCTTCCCCAGCCCCATCCACTACAATAAAAATGTATGGAACTTGTGTTTTTTTTTATATTTCAGAACAGGTTACTAGGTAATAATATACTCACCTAAAGGATTATTAGAAACACCATACTAATACTGTGTTTGACCCCCTTTCGCCTTCAGAACTGCCTTAATTCTATGTGGCATTGATTCAACAAGGTGCTGAAAGCATTCTTTAGAAATGTTGGCCCATATTGATAGGATAGCATCTTGCAGTTGATTGAGATTTGTGGGATGCACATCCAGGGCACGAAGCTCCCATTCCACCACATCCCAAAGATGCTCTATTGGGTTGAGATCTGGTGACTGTGGGGGACATTTCAGTACAGTGAACTCATTGTCATGTTCAAGAAAGCAATTTGAAATTATTCGAGCTTTGTGACATGGTGCATTATCCTGCTGGAAGTAGTACATGGTGTACATGGTGGTCATAAAGGGATGGACATGGTCAGAAACAATGCTCAGGTAGGCTGTGGCATTTAAACAATGCCCAATTGGCACTAAGGGGCCTAAAGTGTGCCAAGAAAACATCCCCCACACCATTACACCACCACCACCACTGCACAGTGGTAACAAGGCATGATGGATCCATGTTCTCATTCTGTTTACGCCAAATTCTGACTCTACCATCTGAATGTCTCAACAGAAATCGAGACTCATCAGACCAGGCAACATTCTTCCAGTCTTCAACTGTCCAATTTTGGTGAGCTTGTGCAAATTGTAGCCTCTTTTTCCTATTTGTAGTGGAGATGAGTGGTACCCGGTGGGGTCTTCTGCTGTTGTAGCCCATCTGCCTCAAGGTTGTGCGTGTTGTGGCTTCACAAATGCTTTGCTGTATACCTCGGTTGTAACGAGTGGTTATTTCAGTCAAAGTTGCTCTCCTATCAGCTTGAATCAGTCGGCCCATTCTCCTCTGACCTCTAGCATCAACGAGGCATTTTTGCCCACAGGACTGTCGCATACTGGATGTTTTTCCCTTTTCATACCATTCTTTGTAAACCCTAGTAATGGTTGTGCGTGAAATCCCAGTAACTGAGCAGATTGTGAAATACTCAGACTGGCCCGTCTGGCACCAACAACCATGCCAAGCTCAAAATTGCTTAAATCACCTTTCTTTCCCATTCTGACATTCAGTTTGGAGTTCAGGAGATTGTCTTGACCAGGACCCCACCCCTAAATGCATTGAAGCAACTGCCATGTGATTGGTTGATTAGATCATTGCATTAATGAGAAATTGAACAGGTGTTCCTGATAATCCTTTAGGTGAGTGTTTGTAACAGTAATAGTATTGCAATAGCAACAGTAGTAAAATAGAATCCGCAATTGGGCATAACTTACCAACTGCAAGATGCAGTCTGTGGCCAAAGCACTGCAATCTGGTCCACTTGTTCAGGGCAACAGCCTTCACCAAATTTGTGGCAACAGACTAGACGGCAACAGACTCAGCTAAAGCTTCTCTCATCCCTGTTGCGATGTTCTCATTTGTATGATCCTCTGGGGAAAATGCAGTTTGCAAACAGCGACTTTTCAGGTGGAAGTCCATTAATAAAGTGTATGGTCAGACTTATTTAGGGCTCCGTTATCCAGCTGGACCACAAGTCCGTTGTTGCTGTATAATATTCCACTTGTGACAGCTCTGTTTCAACTTGTGCCTTGCATTTCTCGTACAACTCTGGCCGGGCAACTTGAGAAAAATAGTTGTGTGATGGCATTACATACGGCTTGTCAAGCGACCGGATCATGTTTTTAAAACCCTGTTTGGTAACCGTGTTAATTGGTACCATGTCTTTGGTGACGTAAAATATTCAATCTGTGATTTCTCTCTGCCGTTTGGAACCTTTCTCTTATGGTGTAATAAACTGTGTATCCAATAACCCATAAATCGGAGTAAATTATGTTATATCACACAGATATAATGCTAGTTTAACATTAAAAAAAAAAATATATATATATATATATATTGTAGACTGATATATTTTGACCTTACTAAATCTTGCAGCCAGTGAGAATTTTTTTTACGTTGGACCCTGCACTATGGCTATGATGACAAATGTTTTTTTTTCCCTTCTGTTTACCCTTTCTGATGGTATCAGCCCTGCAGTTTCTCATACTAATTAGTCTAAATTTATTGTTCATCAAAAAATCATATTTATCTAAAAAATTTACCTAATCCGGAATGGACATCCACTATTTAGCTCTGTCCCAGGCTGTAGTTAGCTTTCTTAGCATCGTCCAAATTCAAGAATGAGAATTGTTTGTCCCACTACAGCAAAGCTGCATTGCAAAACTACGCTAAAACACTCCAAACTAAGACTAGTGGTGTTGTTTAACTCAAAGAACTTAACAATGTTGTAGTCCTCAAAAAAAGTTGTATGTTTCATTATATAATTGTCATTTAATGTGTTTCCCGGTCAGTTAAGTTCATAGCTGCATTAATCAGTGTGTTCTTTCAGGAAGAGGTGGTGTAAATGTCACTGTAAACAATATTATTCGATAGCTAGGAGGCATGTAACCAATTTCGTTGTTGATATTCACCAAAGGACAGTCAAAGTTTACTTGCTTGAGTGACAAAGGAAAATAAATTTGTATCATGTCTGACTCTGAATACGACCAGGAAGAAGACTTTTTCCGGGGGATAGAACCTTACTTGTTCGAACCAGAATACACAGAGGTTGATTTGACCGAACTAGAGGCTAGAACAGCGGCTGACAATGGGGAAGATGGTGAACCAGTTATATCCCAACCTTTGCCCAGAATGTCCGGAGGATGGTGGTGGAGCTGAGGATTGTGCAATCTAATGCCAACCGAAACAGAATGCTTTTGTTTCAACAAATGGGAACTATTGATGCCAATGCTGGATAACATGCTGGATAACATGGTTTTTGGTGCACAAATGTTGACTCGGAGGCTTTAGCTCAAAGCTAAACTTTTCTGTTCAAATAATGTCAACAAAACTAATCAGACAATGGTAGACACCAAATGTACATGATTTCATTTATTTAACCCCCTTAAGTAGCTTTTATAAGAGTCAATATACCTGTATATCTAACTAAATTGTATGTCAATGGTAGAATGAAGTGTTACATGTCTGGATTAAGATATGGCAACGAGTGAAACACCAAAAGTCTCCTCTCCCAGGTCCCTTGTACCTCTCTTTACAAACAAAACATGATTGCAGCATTTTCTACAATGACATAAATAAAAGTCCACCGAAGATATTCATGATAATGGGCCAGCTAGAGAAACTCTCATCTCGCGTGGCTTGTGGAGGTTAAAGTTCACTCCTACCCCTATGACGCCATCGCCGAAGAACAGAAGCCGAGTGGCTGTAGGAAATAGTTCACTAGTGCCAATTTTTTATTTGGACGATGCTAAGAACACCAATTACAGTCATGCTCAATAGTGGATGGTCGGAAGAAATGACCCTATGTGCATTCTGGATTCTTTTGATAGTGAATTTTTTGATAAATAGGATTTTTAGACAAACTATCCCTTTAAAATTAGTCACAGAGAAAGAAACATAATTGGACAAAAAACGCAGTTCTTATATGCAGCTGTAAGCTTAATTGAAAACTCAGGATTTCAGCTATTTGTTTTAGTATGGAAGGTATAGTGCTACCTTGACAAGTCACTGAAAGTAATCCTTAGTATGCACATGAGTGTCTACCCAGCTGCCCTAAATCTGTCCAAAACACTTGCCTTTTGGGTCTTTTGCTGTCAATGAAGCCCTCAGTTTTGACAATATCTGTGTGCGCCTGCTGTGGGACACGCAAAACAGGTCAAAGAAATGCAATGCATCAAACAGAGGACTTCTAATTTATCCTCTGGGATCCCACATTCTATTTGGAGAGTGGCCAGACCTCTGATGATGGGCTTCATCCTATCATGTTTCCCTCCCATTTTGTCAGAACCTTTCCAGGTTTTTTTTGGTCTATTGAGAAATAGTTTTTACTCGCTAATAAGTTACAATCTGCTGCCTAATTAACTAAATAATGTTCCGTTTTATAGTAATGTCCATGTGTGTGTGTGATCCAGTAGTTTGTATAAGCATTCAGGAGGTTGACAAGAAGCTCAATTGAAACATAAGCAGAACAGAAGAGAGGAACCTGAATTTAAGAAAACATATAAATCAGTCCAATCTGGGATGGATTGAGCTGGTATATGCAGGAGGGAGGAAGAGACGGAGCGATACCTCCTTGACTTGAGCTAATGTCTCAATCTTTAACTTAGCTGCACTTCACAGACTTGATAGTGCCTGTAAAGCATTAAACAAGTGCCTTTAATGTGCTCACCAGTGCAATATTGTCAGTATGATATAATATTAGTGATGAATACAAATGGACCAAATGTCTTAGTTTTCACATCAATCCCGTATGCTTCACAAAGATTAATTTGGTTAAATTTGTCTGAATATACTGTAGACCCAGCAGAACTGAGAGGGTCTTTAGGGGTGTATAGTAGGATGGCTTCAGTTACCTTTTGTAGGATTATAGCTTTCAGCAGTTCAATCGAAATTACCGCGCTAGTACAGAGGCATTAAAGCAACATAATATACGTTGTTCCGAAAATGTGCCGTGTGTTGCTTCGCAAATAATAGAATAACAGGTCCTTGGCTCATTGCTCTTTATGTCAAACAGGACCCTGGCCCACTGACATTGGTCATCTGTCATCTAAATAAGATATGTCGCATTGGATATGGCCACCTTTCAATATGAAAACCAGTGCTTGTTTTTCACTCCAGTGCCCTGTCTATTCATGCGTATGACACATAGATTGTTTCATACTCCAAGTGCAAAAGGAATGCATTTACTACCCTGCAAACAAGGCGCCATGGCACAGCCTCCTGAGGTTCCAGGGACATCATAATAAAGATATTTTGTTTGCGAGGCTAATTGCATAGAGAAATCATACGGTATACAGCAGCCACTTTATCAACGCCTCACAGTTCCCTAAAACACCTCTAAAGGTAAGGTCTGAACTTTGGTGGCGGGGTCCCTCTGCCTTTAGTAGAAATTGTCATTTAAATTGATAAATGGCTGGGGAAGTGTAACAAATCCTAAATTCAATAACTTGGAACAGTATTTTATAATGTCATAATGGGTTCCTCAAAAATGCCTCTATTAAAGAGGAGAGATCCCTCTACCATGTTGGTTTCTGGATTCCTCTGCAAACATGATTAACACAAAGCTGTTATCATAAAAATAAGGTTTAGCAGAATCACAGGGTAAGACATTTTGCACTGTGATAAACAATGTAGCTTCAATTCGCCCCCATACAAGCGGCATCAGAATGAGATTTTCAGTAATTCAATTCACTCTCCTATCAAGTTCTAAGGAATGAAAGCAGCTTACCAAGATGCTTGATTCCTCAGCCTCTCTCTGATTTGCCAAGTGCCGATTAAATATATACAACGGCATTATGGAATATCCTCTCTCTATGGAATGCATGTAAGCTCAAATACTGTAAGCTCCAAAGTATGACAACAAAGGCTAGGCCTTGGAGCCATAGGAAGACCTAGATTGATCAAGGAAATGTGGCTTTTATTGAGAAAATCTCTCACACTGAACATAACCTTTGAGTCCTTTTTGAAACAATGTCCAGAAAGCTAGTGTTGGTGTAAAGGTAAAATGTAATTTTTTCAGATGAGGCAATAAACAGGTCCCAACTCTCTATGGTCACTAATAATCACATGGCTTTTAGGAGAAATGGGGTTAACCTCAGCGCCCTGTTTAAACTCACAATCTTGTTGTGATTAAATCACAGGCATTGTTATTGGCGTCCATTCAGACAATCTCTGTGTTGTGGATGCTGCCCACTGTGTTGGCGTAGTTGTTGGTAACGTTCATAGAAAGCAACAGATTTTTTTCTCCTTTGGCTTTGGCCTGATTCAGAATGCAAGGTATTTGTATTATCATTAAATATATTTTGGAAGAGCTGCAATTGCTGATAAAAGCTTCTCTATCACTGCTTTTTTCTTCCCAAAATCTTGGTTAAATTACCTGATTCCTGACCCCGCAAATGGACTTAGCCAGGTTTCAGCTCAACTGTGCTTATGACAACCCAGAACAATGCAATACATCAAAGGGTGGTGCATTGCTGTTTTTTGGTCAATTAAGGTTGGTGCATGGACATCCCCAGTCCTGTTGAAATCCTGCCTTTGGGATCTTGGATCTACACTCACCTAAAGGATTATGAGGAACACCTGTTCAATTTCTCATTAATGCAATTATCTAATCAACCAATTACATGGCAGTTGCTTCAATGCATTTAGGGGTGTGGTCCTGGTCAAGACAATCTCCTGAACTCCAAACTGAATGTCAGAATGGGAAAGAAAGGTGATTTAAGATATTTTGAGTGTGGCATGGTTGTTGGTGCCAGACAGCCCGGTCTGAGTATTTCACAATCTGCTAAGTTACCGAGATTTTCAAGCACAACCATTTCTAGGGTTTACAAAGAATGGTGTGAAAAGGGAAAAACATCCAGTATGCAGCAGTCCTGTGGGCGAAAATGCCTTGTTGATGCTAGAGGTCAGAGGAGAATGGGCCGACTGATTCAAGCTGATAGAAGAGCAACTTTGACTGAAATAACCACTTGTTACAACCGAGGTATGCAGCAAAGCATTTGTGAAGCCACAACACGCACAACTTTGAGGCGGATGGGCTACAACAGCAGAAGACCCCACCGGGTACCACTCATCTCCACTACAAATAGGAAAAAGAGGCTACAATTTGCACAAGCTCACCAAAATTGGACAGTTGAAGACTGGAAGAATGTTGCCTGGTCTGATGAGTCTCGATTTCTGTTGAGACATTCAGATGGTAGAGTCAGAATTTGGCTTAAACAGAATGAGAACATGGATCCATCATGCCTTGTTACCACTGTGCAGGCTGCTGGTGGTGGTGTAATGGTGTGGGGGATGTTTTCTTGGCACACTTTAGGCCCCTTAGTGCCAATTGGGCATCATTTAAATGCCACAGCCTACCTGAGCATTGTTTCTGACCATGTCCATCCCTTTATGACCACCATGTACTCATCCTCTGATGGCTACTTCCAGCAGGATAATGCACCATGTCACAAAGCTTGAATCATTTCAAATTGGTTTCTTGAACATGACAATGAGTTCACTGTACTGAAATGACCCCCACAGTAACCAGATCTCAACCCAATAGAGCAACTTTGGGATGTGGTGGAACGGGAGCTTCGTGCCCTGGATGTGCATCCCACAAATCTCCATCAACTGCAAGATGCTATCCTATCAATATGGGCCAACATTTCTAAAGAATGCTTTCAGCACCTTGTTGAATCAATGCCACATAGAATTAAGGCAGTTCGTAAGACGAAAGGGGGTCAAACACTATATTAGTATGGTGTTCCTAATAATCCTTTAGGTGAGTGTATTTTTATCCCCTGCAAATCTTGCCATTCCCCCCTGCAAAAACTGCTTGGTTTTGGCGGCCCTTCACATTGCTCCAAGTGCCTTCACAACTACAGTACCACAGATCACTGAAGTTGAAAGTACCTGAATTTGACATTGACTTATTCTGCATTTCTTGTGGAAAAAACTTCAAAGCCTGTCAAACATACAGTGAAATGGACAGACGAAGCCAATGGTTCACTGGTTAACTTAAGTACCTCCAGTGTGACAAGAAGGAATCACACAGAGCTTTACCAAGAAGAGTAAGTAAAGATCCATCAATAAAGAGGCCAAGAAAAGCTCAATACTTGTATGTCTGGAAAGGCGTCAGACAGATTAGAAATAATAAACATAAGCTTTCCATTGTTGCTGTGGAACAGCAAACGAAAGCATGTTTACTGCAGGTTTTCCTTGCTAAGGCTCCTGAATCACAAGGTCAGAAACACTTTAAATAGCTTTGTAGGGTGTGTTGCAGCTTGGAAACAATTATTGCTCCTTCTTTGCTTGTGTTCTTTCTGTGTATGTTTTTTTTTTAGCTGCAACATGCCCTACAAGGCGACTTCTTGTAAGACATTTTTTCGAGTCACAAATCCTTGTGGGTAAGACAGAGTTGAGCCTGAATCCAACAAAGCACCACTAACGGCTGAATCAGAAGTTGGCTCAAGGCTGAGTCCCTATGCTCAAGTCCTGGTGTATGGGCTCAAGTCTGAATCACTGGATCCCCATTTACATATTTATTATTTATTATTTATCCAGTGAAATACTATATAATGTAATGGCAAGAGTTTCACCAGAAATGGTTTGATATTCCTTTCACTTTCTTTTTCGGGCAACAAAACATAATAGGCTATTGGCAGTAGAAAAGTTACCACGGGTGTATTTGTTATGCCCCACACATTTTTTCATAGATTTTGTAAAACAGAACAGAAGCTGGGAAGGAAGTACATACATTAGTAAGTTATCTGGAATGAATCCACCCATGACCCAGTGTGTCAGCCGGACACGGCCTAGTTGCCATGCAGGCTGTTGCCTTTCTATGTTCAGTTCTTGTTGTTCTGTTTCTATGTTCATTGATTTTGTCTGTGTCTTGTTTACCCCGATCATGTTCCAATTCAAGTTCCTCCTGGCCTAATGTGTCTTGTCCGTCATGTCATGTCCTTGGTCCATGTCGCATCAACGTCTTTTATTTAGAAACACTGTTTATTTAAAGCCTGTTATGCTCCTACTTCTGCACCAGTCTCCTGCCCCTGTTTCATCTTTACATTCAGTTCCACAATACAGTAAGCTGTATCCTAGTAGTAGAACTGCCTGTGAAATATGTTTCATCAGTGTAAAATATGTTCCGATAAAAATGAAAAATAAATGTAATGATGAGATAAACTGGGTGGGAGTTGTGAGTGAAATGACCAAAAGGCAGTGTGCTTCTCTGGAGGTAGTGACAAACATAGGTAAATCTTTGTTATAGCCTGCTATTAAAGTGCTTTTCATTTTTGAATCAAAAGCATTTTGAAAACGTTCTACATACACCTCCAAATGAGTGGTGTTTGTGCGGACGTTCACAATTCAATTGCATTATCTGGACATACTTTTTCATTTTGAAGTTTTTTGTTCCTTTTTTTTACTCTGGCCAAACCCTATTTGTAACCAAATAAACTTTTAAACTTGTAGAGTTATTACGTAACATTATAGTTGTTACGGTAAACACCTGGACTATATGGCAGGTGCACGGGTGTAAGCTGGTAGGAGAAGGTGTTGTGGTAATCGTCAATACTGTCATTCTAATTCTAGACAGACCATGACAGGTATGTATAGCTAGCTGTCTGTTTAATCATAGGTATGTAACCTCCACTCGCCTACACATACATATCACTATTCCTCCCACTGTTGAGGCAGCTGAGCTTCATGGAGGTGAATCACAAGAAAAGTTTTGTTGAATTTACATTGACATAGAAAACGACACTAACAATGTGTTCATAAATTTGTGAAAGCTGCAAAGGAAAGAGGCTGCCCTCGTCACCTCTCCTCCGGCCGTGTGTCTCAACTTCCTGTTTGAGCAGCTAACTCCCTTTCTTCATCTGAATTGGAACACCGAGCCTTTGGGTTACATAACGCATACCCTGTGCCCAGTCAGACAAAGGGACACTGATGATGTAGGAGGTTCTCACAACACTGAATAAGATTGCCCTGGCATGTGGTCAACATCCTGCAAAGAACAAGGAAAGGGAACATGGAAACCATAAGTCGTTGTGCCATTATTGTACACTACTCAAAAAAATGTAAGGGAAGACAATCACCACAGTATTACACTGTAGTAATGGATTTTGCTAGTGTCCTTGTCAATACTGGTAGCTTGAGGCGGTACCTGCAGCCTATTCAGGTTGCACAGGTAGTCCATCTCCTCCACAAGAAGGTTTGCAATGTCTCCCAGTACAGTCTCAAGAGCATGAGGAGATACCAGGAGACAGGCTGTTACACGAGGAGAGCTGGACACGGCCATAGAAGGGCATCAACCCAGCAGCAGGACCGATATCTGCTCCTTTGTACAAGGAGGAACAGGAGGAGCACAGCCCTACATAATGACTCCCAGCGGCAAGTGGTGTGCATGTTTCTGACCAAACATCCTCTAGTGGGACCTGTGCTCACAGGCCAGCACCGTGCAGCTCAATTGGCATCCGCCAGAGAACACCAGAATTGGCAGGTCCGCCTTTGGCGCCCCGTTCTCTTCACAGATGAGTGTAGGTTCACAATGAGCACATGAGACAGACGTGAAAGAGTCATGGTGAACGTTCTGCTGCCTGCAACATCATCCAGCAGGTTTGGCGGTGGGTCAGTAATGGTCTGGGAAGCCAAATACTTGGAGGGTCGCACAGACCTCCACATCCTAGCCAACGATACCCTGACTGCTGTTAGGTAACGGGATGAAATCCTCAGACCCTTCGTCAGACCTTATGCTGGTGCAAAACAATTTGAAAATGTACACAATACACACTTAACAGAATAGACAATTTTGTTCCGAAGGCAAAATATAAAAAACTTAAGTCTTAAGTATTATTGTTGCTGACAAATGAATATAACGTTTCACTGCAGACTTTTAATTTGAAGGCAAAATACGAAAACCGGGGGTTATATTGTATGTGGCGAATCTCTGTTTCCAGTATGACGCTAATCTGTTGTAGCCGATTGTTGCTATTGAGTTGTGACAGTTAGCTAGCTAGCTTCTTACCTTTGGTTGTCACTCAGACGATGGCCTTCTTCATATCAATGTCACAGCCACTTACCAACAGTTCAACACAAACATGCGTGTGAACGGACTGTTACGTTTCTCTAACCAAATTCCGAGGCTTGATCCTCAGAAAGTCGGGTGCAGGACATTCTTGCTCTGCGATGATGCTCGTGCGATGATGATCTGCATGCAATGGTAAACTGTGCTTAGCTTGAAAAAATAAATAAATCTTATTTCATAAAATTATTCTGTTTTTCTGTGGTGGCACATCACAATTCAGCACCAGTGGGCCACTGCTGTTATTACAATGAGAGGGAAACACTGGAATGGCATTTACATGACGTGAATGTACCGAGATCCTTTTTCCCTTTGAATGGATACCCCTATTCACAAATTTAGAAAACCATGGCCAACAAGGCAAACATTGTTTACAGCCCATGTGTACACTGTCGTTATTTGAAACATCCATAACATACAAAACCATACAAATCCCTCCAGCGCAATTATACCGCGGAAGAGCTGGAGCCTTTCGGATTTTTCTGGATCTGGGTGGGACACCAAATCCTATCCCTCGATCTGTCTCACTCCCTCTCGCTATACAGTAGAGAGGGATACACATAGACCTTGGTTGTTGTTGCTACATTGACAGGGTCCTCTCCCTGAGGGTGTAGGTGTCAACACGCCCTCCAGGCTGCTACAGCAAGACACTGTTTATCTCTCAACAAAGGCCACCTAGTTGAATTTAAGATGAAAGCCAGGATCTATGCGTCTCAATCAAGAATTAGCTCTTTTTTTACCTGCATTTCTTAGTCTAGCTCCCTCTCACTCTGATAGAAAGGGAACACTTCTTTTGTCAGTTTTCACAGCCAAGGCAAGACAGCACAAGACTACTTTCCATAGGCAGACAGGAACCTTCTGACAGAATTGAAAGCAGAAATTGAGTCAGGAAGATTGTGTTGTTTCCTAAGCACTATATTCAATTATGTGCCAAATGCTTGCTCAAAATAGAAAAGAAAATGAGGTGGAAATAATTTTTTAACAGAACACCAGTTTCTTTGAGTAAAACTGCTCTGAATCTTCTGCACTAATATTTCTCTAGATACAAACACAGTTATTGTGTTATGCACAGAATATTGCTGAGGAAAAACTGCAGTGTGTCTTTTGTGTATGCCTGTGCATGCGTGTGCATACATGTTCATGTGAGTGGTATGTGGTCTTGCTTCAGTCACTGCTTGTGCTTTAAACAACCCATAACCAAGCATACACGCGAAGGAGCAACATCCATGTGCAACACACGGCCGCATATTTCCAAACCTTAGATATGCCAGATATGCCCAAGATCTGCAGAAGGCACTTGACATGTGCACACTAGTGAGTAAGGCACATTTATAAATAATGTTTATTTTACAAAATGTCCTGGTTGACGGTAGGAAGTTGTGGATGAGTTGCCATGGGCAGTGAGGGGGTTCCTGCACTGGCGCAGGGGAAACAAACAGTTTCTCTCTTTTTAGCATGTCACAGAAATCACCTTTGTTCCTCTGCCTTGCTGTTTGTGAGCATTTTGAATGGATGTTTTTCGAAGCTTGAGACTCATAAGGAATGTAGGATTGGTGGTCAGTCTCTCCCTGCATACTCGTCGATCTATTCCTCTGTCTTTTCCTTATTCTGCCTCTGTCTCTATCCATCAATATACAGATCAATATACAGATGGTGTTTCTCTTTCTGGTGTCCAGAAATAGAGATTGTCAGTCAGTCATAGCTGTGTGTCAGCTGTAAAATGGCATAACACTGATGGAACAGGTGACCAGAGGAAGTTGTTTACTGTGGTTTTGTTTGTAGCCTGCTGAGGTATGTTTGGTTGTGACTTTGTGGAGCCCAGATGGCAATAAGCCACCATCAACTACTTCAATTATGATTATAAGCTCATAGTTATTTCCCTATAGTGCTATTGTATGCATTTATGATCCATATGCAATTACAGTCACAATTAAAGAATAATGAAAGCATAATGAATCATGTCATTAACAAAATTAATTAAATCAAATCTCAGCCAAATATTGTGTGACTACAGCCAGCTGCAGGGTGTTAGCCTACAGAACAGCAAGGGGAACTGCCCCTCTACGCCTTCTGGTCTTTTTTAAACTCTACATTCCATTCTACCACCTCCGGCGACTGGGCTGGCCCATCACTACGGGAAGAGAGCTCTCGCTCAGCACAATCCAAGCTCTTCCATTCAGATT
Source organism: Esox lucius (assembly GCF_011004845.1). Classification (NCBI taxonomy): domain Eukaryota; kingdom Metazoa; phylum Chordata; class Actinopteri; order Esociformes; family Esocidae; genus Esox; species Esox lucius. The sequence goes on along the minus strand of NC_047569.1, from coordinate 31,768,249 downwards.
ACTACGTCTCAGGAGGAAGAAAAAAAAACGTCCGTGTTACCCTGATGACTAGCTGGTGATACGGTTCTGTTGCCCGGTGGTGTGGAATGAACTCATCATGTCATTCACACTGGCTCATCGTTGCGCATCCCAAGGGGCAGCAACATTTGCTAGTAGCATCAGCTATAAGGTCAGTCAGTATGACGTCCTGATGGATTAATAGGACAAGCTATTTATCCTCGACCCGTTGACGTAAACATGACTTTATCTTACAAGTGTTCATGCCCAGCTGTGGTTGCCAGTGGTTGCGTCCATGACACCACCCACTCTGCTTTGTTAGGCAGAGGGTAGCTGTATGAATGGACTCCCAACAGGCAATTGGGATTACTGGGACTTCAAAGCCAGATACTTGCAGTCGGACATTGCTTTGAGACAGCTTCTCTACAGCTGAAGACAACAAAACTACCGGAAAGAAATGGTGAATTGCGCCAACGCAGGCAAAATACATCGTTATTAACCCCTAATCCGGTTGCCTGCATCAGGACACAATCTTGAAAGCAGGCTAAACTGATCCCTGTAACTGTGATGTCATACTTATTTTCTGTTCCATACCATACTTATCTTACAGTGCAAGGGCTGGCTGCCCATGGTCAAGCGTCGGCAAACACAGCCTTTCCTGAGGAAATATCATGTTTTGTCAGTGGCCCCAGCTATCTTATCTCATCACTTGCAGGACCATTTGTTGCTCTCACCTGCCAGCAAAATATCAGCCAAATGCCAAGGTGATACGCAGTCAGAGTTGGGAGACCATCGGCTGCTATTCACTCTATGCTAATGTTCTGACCCTGGCAAAAGTCACTCGCCACAGATCCCAACAGAAGAAGCATCAGAAGGACTGACCCCGCTGAAGATTGCTTCCAATCAGGATCTGTTGACTTGAGTTAGGATTGAATGAGGTAGCGGTCTAACTAATATCAAGTGTTCAAGAGGACATAGATGTTTGTCAATCTGCCAGTCACCCTTTCCACACTGCTTTTCTGCAGTTCTGTAAGATGTGTAGACACAACCTTTATGATAAGAGAAGGTTCCTCACACAACTGTATCGGTTGAAATTTGAAAGGCACTGTTAACTTTTGCCAGTAAAGCATATTGTTCTGCAAGAACTCAGAATTCTTGAATAATGTTGTGAGCTAGTTTCTAACATCGGAGGCATTTGCCTTAGTTTGCTATGTTTATTACTTGTATTGTCAATCAATGACTTTTGCTGATTGGGTAGAATGTACTTACTCTTACTGGGTTGTGTGGTTGTTCCACTTAGCTTCTTAAAATGCACTCACTGTAACTTGCTCTGGATAAGAGCTTTTGCTAAATGACTACATTCTTTAACTGTATTTACAATGTAGAAATCAATCATATATGTCAGTTGAAGCTTAGTAGAATTCAAATAAATGTCTTCCGAATATCTCTTTGAGCAGGTACGTGCCTGCTGTTGTATTTGGCACCCTCAATTCAAATCATCAAGGAACAGTGGCGTGATATAAAGGCTTTGACACCGGAGCTCTAAAAGTATGTTTAAGGAAGTGACAGGACCAACGGTAAACCCAAACAAATGTTAGCCACACAATGTCATGTTGTTAAACACAAACATCTTCAGGCGTTCCCTGTTCACAACAATAATACATGCATGACAGGGCCCACTGGAAAACAACCTTTCTCTACCCAACAGTTCTTCACTTTTGGAGGAAAGCAAGGGATCTCCTACATGATTCCAAAGATCAAGTACATGTACATCACCTCCCTCGTATCCTCTACGACCCCAAAGCCCCTCGTATTAAAGTGTGTAGAGTTCGACTGCAGAACTCTCCACCCGCTCAATGTAATCCATGCCAAGACTTCATCACGACCGGTTATATTCAGTCATAATTATCGGAAAGTGAATCTGAGATTTACAGGCCAGAGATTGAATCGTTATTCATCCGACATGCTACAATAACATCACACAGGCTGGTCTGAGAGGGCCCATATTTCACACAGGCAAACCAGAGACTCACAGGCATTTAATTGGTCTGGATAATCCTTGCTAAGTTCAGGGGCAATATCTCTTGCCCGACCCTGCGGTTAATAGCCTCAGGCCCTAGACCCTGCTGAAGTATGTCTGTACACAGGATTCACGTGAATTATGACAAATATGTTAGTGCAGAAATTCTATCTGTGGCTGGCCCTTCAAAGGCCTGCCCTCATTGGAAGTACTGGTAGAGCAGTTGGACTGGGCATTCCTTGTGGGCACCTTGTCTTCTTTCTATCGGCAGGAACTATTCATTTGAATGTCTTAGACTAAGCTTGCCATAGAGTATTCTGTTCATCCAAAACGAGATTTGACTACAACAGTGGTTTGTGTCGACCCGTTAAATGCACAGAAAAGTAAAGGTTATTCAGAGGTGGATTTCTGAAGTACAACCTTTGGATTTGATGCATATTTTCTGGATTGAGGTGAATGTGGGATGACATTCAAGCGGGCCATTTATAAAAAAAATAGTGGGGGTCAAAAACTAAATATTTAAAAACATGCAAGTGGATTCATGTACATACAGTATTTCACTGAATTTAGTACACCCCTCACATTTTTGTAAATTTTGATTTTATCTTTTCATATGACAACACTGAAGAAATGACAGTTTGCTACAATGTAAAGTAGTGTGTGCAGCTTGTATAACAATAAAAATGTGCTGTCCCCTCAAAATAACACAACAAACTGTCATTAATGTCTAAACCGCTGGCAACAAAATTGAAAATGTCCAAATTGGGCCCAAAGTGTAAATATTTTGTGTGGCCACCATCATTTTCCATCACTGCCTTAACCCTTTTGGACATGGAGTTCACCAGAGCTTCACAGGTTGCCACTGGAGTCCTACAGATGCTAAATAGGGTTTAGGTCTGGAGACATGCTTGGCCAGTCCATCACCTTTACCCACAGCTTCTTTAGCAAGGCAGTGGATGTCTTGGAGGTATGTTTGGGGTTGTTATCATGTTGGAATACTGCCCTGCAGCCCAGTCTCTGAAGGGAGGGGATCATGCTCTGCTACAGTATGTCATAGTACATGTTGGCATTCATGGTTCCCTCAATGAACTGTAGCTCCCCAGTGCCGGCAGCACTCATGCAGCCCCAGACCATGACACTCCCACCACCATGCTTGACTGTAGGCAAGACACACTTGTCTTTGTACTCCTCACCTGGTTGTTGCCACACACGCTTGACACCATCTGAACCAAATAAGTTTATCTTTGTCTCATCAGACCACAGGACATGGTTCCAGTAATCCATGTCCTTAGTCTGCTTGTCTTCAGCAAACTGTTTGCGGGCTTTCTTGTGCATCATCTTTAGAAGAGGCTTCCTTCTGGGACGACAGCCATGCAGATACATTTGTGCGGCGTATGGTCTGAGCACTGACAGGCTGACCCCCCACCCCTTCAACCTCTGCAGCAATGCTGGCAGCACTCATACGTCTATTTCCCAAAGACAACCTCTGGATATGATGCTGAGCATGTGCACTCAACTTCTTTGGTCGACCATGGCGAGGTCTGTTCTGAGTGGAACCTGTCCTGTTAAACCGCTGTATGGTCTTGGCCACCGTGCTGCAGCTCAGTTTCAGGGTCTTGGCAATCTTCTTATAGCCTAGGCCATCTTTATGTAGAGCAACATTTATTTTCTTCAGATCCTCAGAGAGCTCTTTGCCATGAGGTGCCTTTTTGAACTTCCTGTGACCTGTATGAGGGAATGTGAGAGCAATAACACCAAATTTAACACACCTGCTTCCCATTCACACCTGAGACCTTGTAACAAAAATGAGACACATGACACTGCAGAGGGAAAATGGCTAATTGGGCCCAATTTAGACATTTTCACTTAGGGGTGTACTCACTTTTGTTGCCAGCGGTTTAGACATGAATGGCTGTGTGTTGAATTATTTTGAGTGGACAGCAAATGTATACTGTTATACAAGCTGTACGCTCACTACTTTACATTGTAGCAAAGTGTCATTTCTTCCGTGTAATCAAATATTTGCAAAAATGTGAGGGGGGTACTCACTTTTGTGAGAGACTGTATATGCACGCATTCACTCTCTCTCTCTCTCTCTCATATACACACACACATGCACACACACACACACAGAAGCACTGACGCTCCTATTTTGCATATGCTTACAGCAGAATAACTTTTTATAACCTTATGGAGAAGTCATATCCACAGATAGGATAAATAGATCTGCCTTTATTCCCCTAAGGACCCATATATTCTACACATCCCTCTCCATTTTCTGGAACTCCTGTCTCTTAGGAGCTTCAGCAATTGCACCCACACAGAAGGCATAAATGGATGTTTTACACACAGTTACCCTGTGTTGAACATTGACATCATGTTGTTTGCTCCTTGGGGTTTAAGGCCGGGTGTCTCTGTAAAGCACTTTGTGACAACTGCTGTTGTAAAAAGCGCTTTATAAATAAATTTTGATTGATTGATTGATCATGCCTCACTATTGTTAAGCACGTTTCGAACAGATGGATTACAGATTTAAAGTAATAGAACTATTTTGGCAATTGCAGTCAGCTGGTATTCTGTCAATAATGGAGTGGCCAGCACAGTCACCAGATCTCTGTGGGAGCAGCTTGACCCTATGGTACGTAAATGCCCAACAAGCCAGTCCAACTTGAGGGAGGTGCTTCAGGAAGCATGGGGTGAAATCTTTTCAGATTGCATCAATAAATTGACTACTAGAATGCCAAAGGTCTGCAAGGCTGTAATTGCTGCAAATGGAGGATTCTTTGACAAAAGCAAACTTTGAGGGACCCAATTATTATTTCAGTTAAAAATAATAATTCCTAACCTTGTCATTACAATGTTTCCTAATACTCTTGCTAGATTTCCTATTTAAACTCATTTCCTGTTTATTTTAATGGAAAGGGCATTTCTTAGTGACCCCAAATTCTGAAAGGTAGTGCACATTGACACATCAGCACCTCCATTTTACACTTGGAATGTACTGTACAAGTCTACAAGACTAATGTTGATTTTCAAGGCCATTCTCAAGGCAAATTCAAGCAAACAAAATGAAAAATCTGGTGAAAATTGGCATCATGAAAATGTATGTATTATCAAACACAACCACCATTAACCTTGGAATAGATACATTAATTGTTACCATTCAGAAAGTCACACATTATGCATGAATGCATAAAAGAAAAAGAATGCTGACGTGTTACTACAATCTTGGTCTATATTGCATCCAAAAACAATTGTTAGATGACTGTAGAAAACCTCAGAATACTCGGGGAGAGACCGCTGAATCAGGAGAACTTTATATGGTAAGAATCAGACTTTCTAGGCCATTGATATTTATGCTGAAATGCCAGTTTGTAGTAAATGTTCAAGCAGCACAAATATGAAAGTTCAAGATTCTCACTGGATTCACGGTCCTTAAAAACAAATGACATAATCGTGTAAGTGAGTGAATTGCACATATTTAGACTGGAACAGTGATTTTATCCATACTGTGATTTCTAACGATGTCTCAATGGGAGCTGTATGTTGGCAGACGTTGTAGTAGAGATGATGAACGTTTATCAGCCCGGCAGGGGCTGTGGCCAATTAGCACACTCCTGTTGTGCACATGACCACTGACTAAAATGTTGAAATTGGTTTCTATGAAAACACACTGTCCCCGAAATGAACACTTCCATGCTTCATCCCCAGGTGGCAGTGCTGTGTTCTGCCAGAAAGCCTTGATAATTACTCAGCTGTGGTCAATTAAGTGCATCGTCATACAGAGTGCCAGCTGGGCGGTCATTCGGCTGGAAATTAAACCGGGAGAATGGCGGCGATAGAGCGCTTTAGCTTGCAGCAAACAAGAACCCATGCGAGAGGAGGACATGGATAAATGTTGGAATTAGTTGTAGCGGAATGGGTTTGCAACGGAAGGAGGAATTAACACAGAAGATATTCCTGATATTGACGGTAGTTCTAATTTGCAATGAGGAGTTACAAGAAGGTAGAGCTACTGGAAGTGACATGGCAAGGAGAACATGAAGAGGGCTAAGGTAGTGGACAGAAGTAATGATGTACCAGTTAGGATGTACAACATTGTTTTGCGGTCCCGGGCGGCATCTAAAGACGATAGAGGACGGATGAAATAAAACGGAGGGACAGAGTGAGCTAGGTGGTAAAAGAGGAGAAAGTGGGTCAAGGAAAGGATGAGATAAAGAGAGAGAGAGGAATACAAACTTGGCACGAGCGTGCGGTTTGCAGCACCAGGGTTGAGTTTTCAATTACCACGTGTAGGAAGTAGAAGTGATCTTGAATATGCATGCACTTACTATATAAAATTTCTCTGGTTAAGAGCATCTGCTAATTGATTTAAATGTATATGAGGTAGAAAGAGATTGGGAGGGCAGCAGAGGCAACTGACTGACAGACCGTGTCAATTTATTGTGTTTGGAGGTGAGCAAGAGGAGATGTTGGGAGAATGAACAAGGGGAGGACTGAGAGAATACGGAACAGGGAGAAGGCTACGAGCAAGACATGGAAAGAGAGAAAACAAAAAGGGTGACTGAAAAGGTAAAAATGGTCTGCTAGAGGAACGAGACAGGGATGGCAAAGAGAGAGAGAGGGAGTGAGGTAAAGGTTGGAAAAAGAGAACATGCACTCGAGGCATCTATATTTTGATGCTAATCCTTCTCCCCATTGAATGCATAACATTCACTTAAGCTTAGTATCCTTGAAACATTTCTCAGTGCGTCAATATTGTGACACTCATCTCTCCCTATGCAGCACTTTGTGGAAGCCCGATGCCGGTAGAGGTTACAGACATCCAGATACAGAATCACTCATGATGTCTTTTGTGCAGAGGCTGTAAGTCATTTGTTTCAAATACTAGGCAAACTGAAAGAGGTCATGTGGATGCTCCTTCAGCGCTCAGTGTACCTATAGAACCGGTGGCTCTGCTAGTCTGGCACAAATTTCAGGTCTGTTTGGAAACTTTTTTTCTATTACAGCTTAGAGCGCGACTTTGTGGAAAGCATGTGAATTTTTGAAAGTGTAAATTTGGTGACATAGTATTTGCATATAACATGCATATTGAAAGGCTTCTTGAAAAGCAGATTAATCCCACAGATTAATGATGTCTAGATGACAAAGCTAGGAAAAAACAGTGGATGCCCAAGTGACACTTTCAAATACGACCAAAAAAGGTGAGTCTCAAGAAGAAACTGTATACAATTACAGTTTGCTAAAAGAGACTTCAGATTTCTGGGACAAAGTCTTACCGATTGAAGTGATAAAGATTAACGTGTTCCAGAGTAATGGAAAGAGGGAAGTGTAAAGAAAAAAAGTATAATATTTAATTATGAAGCACCCATTCTGGGTAAATGCATTCAACACCTGGGCTTGCAGAAGCTTACTTGTTACATACTGCAAATGCACACCTTAATTGCAGTTGCAGACAATGTTGCAATGACAAGAAGCCTCAATATAATGAATCAGGGATCTGGTTTTGGTTTCCATAACAATGTGTTATCATTATGCTTTTAATCATGCGTACACATTAGAAGCACATGTTCCAATATGTTGACCAAACAACATGGGCTAGCACACACCCAATGAACTCAGTAGAGGGGCTGACTAACAGAGAACAAACTGAAATTAAGGAGACCATACTGCTTATAGGTTCCCAGTGATGTTGTTTCAGCAACGATCTGCTTTCTTTGGGTTGTGACATGGATGCTTGATAGCAGGTAATGTAGACAACAGTGCAATTACTGTAACCAGTGGCCACAATGAGGGGTGTGCCGAAAGCTTTAATCAGGTGATAAGGAATCCAACTGTATAACAAAATGAGATTTGTTTGTGTAAAAATTGTGTATAATTTATCACTGGTGTGCCTAATTTTACCAACAGGAAATAATACATGTGCTTAGTTTTTCCTTACCATTTCTGAAATTGCCAACATATGTCCGTCCGATCTTGTTAGGAGAAAAACCAGCCAGACAATCTTCAAACAGTGACACAGCTGCTGCATGCAACACATTAGGTTTGCTACAAACTGTCCAAAAGTCGAGCAGTTAGCCTCTGTGATGGACAGTAACACCAGTAGGGTGAAGATAGCTAACATTAACTAACTAGCCAACAAGCAAAGAAAGATAGCTAGCTAGCTATTTGGTTACAGAAAGATTTTTATTTAAATGACATCAGCCACAAAACATAGCTAGCACAGCTAAGTTTAGTGTTAACCAACATGTGACAAATTACGTGTGAAAAAAACAACATAGAGTCTCAGTAAAGTGTTGGGCCCCCACGAGCCACCACAACAGCTTCAATGTGCCGTGCCATAGATTCTCCTAGTCTCTGGGACTCTAATGGAGGAATGGAACACCATTCTTCCAAACGATCTTCCCTCATTTGGTGGGGGAGCACGCTGTCTAGCATGTCGGTCCAGAATCACACATACGTGTTCAATTGGGTTGAAACCTGTTTACTGTGAAGGCCCTAGCATTTGATTCATTTCTATTTCATACTCATCAAACCATTCAGTGACCCTTCGTGCCCCTGCGGATGGTGGCATTATCATTCCGGAAGAGACCTAAAGCGAACCCACTTTCAGTGTCCCTTAGATCCTTTCTCTTGTCATCTTGATCGAGGTTAACTGGCCCTGCTCAGCATTTTTATACATGCCATAGAGCATAACAAGATGTTAATTGCTGTGTCATGCACTACACCTGTGTGGAAGAATCTGCATTAAATATGTTCCTCCACCTATTTAGAGTATGGCTCCTTTCTAGGTTTCCTCCTCGGCTTTAACCCCACTAGGACGTTTTTAGCCACCGCATTCATTCTGGGAAGAAGGAATTTCATTGTGTGGTTTAACTGTGTTCTTTGCGTACTTATAAAAACTGATCAAAACTGTGTGGGAAATAGTAGAACATGTGGATTAGACATTGTGGTGCTCATGTGGATTTCTATACTCTCCATGCCTCTCACGTTATAGTTTATACAGTACCGGTCTAAAATAGCTTATAGCCTATCTTTCTCCACAATACAATGATGACATGAGAGACTTTTATTTAAATTCTAACCTAAGTTGTCTCTAACGTTACTGAAACAGATGTTCAGTCAGAGTGACAAGTTCATACCAATAATAAGCACTTTTAGGAGAAAGGCATTATTATCTTTTTTTTTTTTCAAGGTTTGAAATGGTTTTCATCTGTTCTGTCTCTCTTTGTTGGCTCAGTGTATGTTAAGTAAGGGTTCCAAGACGGATTCTTAATATTCTTTATAGGAGTGAATTGGTTGAAGCACTCCAATGTATTTTAAAAGCGTATTGCAATGAATACTTGCTCCCATCTCTCCTGCATACCACAATGTTGAGACCCACTGTTATATTTTCCTCTTGTCTTGAAGTTATTCTGTTCTCAAATATCCGACTACACAAGCCAGTGGTGTTTGTTTGCTGCTCTGCTACTGTCGGTATTTAGTGTGAGGCCGTGGGAGGAATCGCTTTTTATTTGTTTGTGGTGTTTGTTCAGTTTTCAGCTTCACGCAGTGTTCCGTTTAGAGCAAGTGGAATACCACACAAATTCACAACTCTGTCAGGGAGAGAGAGAGAGAGAGAGAGAGATGGATCCCACCTGAAGGTTTGCACACACCCCCTCATCATATCCATCTGCTTCGGGGAAACCCAGAGAGAGACAAGACAATCGGCCTCCCCTCCAGCATCCATTCCTCCCTCACTGTCTTACCCCTCCACAGATGGCCATAGCCATCGCCAAAAGTCACCCACACACATAGTCTACTTCCCAACCACTTAGCTACGATGTAACCTTTTACACGCCACTAGTATGCTTCTAGGAGGTGGGAGAACACTTGAATGTTTGGGAGATTCCACACTTGAGAAGTATCACAGGCATATTAATATAGACAAATGTAGGCCCTTGTATGTTTCGTGTTAGGAGAACACCAGCTCTATGCGATGACTGAGCAGTAGATGTGTGCTGAATATAACGTTTTTTTCTTCAGGCGTCCAGAGCTTTTCAATGTCAAACTGCTGGGATGTGATATTACAGCATGGAGAATTGTATTTATTCAGACCGTTTGGTCCCTCAGTGTTTGTTTTAGAGCTAATTAAACCTTTGCTCAGGGTCACAAACGAGGTTGGTTGAGGTCATCCAAGCATCTGTGCAGTTTCATTACATGTCTGTCTTCCCCACTGTGTTTGAATCCCAGCACTACTGTGTAACGCAAACTGCTTGCAGACATATCATTTTCTTAACAAGCACTGTTTCCTTACATTTTCCAGCAAGTTCCATGTGAGTATCATGGCGGGCACTACAAGCTTTTGAGAGCTTATAACACGAGCACAGAGAACATTACACTTCAGTCGGCACTAATTTGCATTGTGATGAAACAGGACTAGTGTATGGAGCCACATCAGCCTAATTCATGACTAATAGAGAATTTGAATGTGTGTGCTTCTGACTCATCGCCCTGGTAATCTTCTTGCAGCATTCGCCCTCTGCGGCACAATGCGCTATATTGAATGTGCTGCTTCTCCTCTCAGTTCGGCGTCGTGTCAAATGTCTTGCTTTGTCTCTTAATCTCCTCTTTTATGGCTCTCGCTCATCTCTGGAGTATGGGTTCGTGAAAGGGTGTTCAGCCTCCCCCCGACCTTTCACCCTCCCAAAACTTGTGAGCAAACTAGTAGGCCATGAGAAATAGTTTTTGTTGAAAAAATACAGGTGATTGATCTGGGTGGAGGTATATTAGAACTACTTTCATGGATAAAGAGTGGCACTTGAAGAAGAGATCAGATAAATGCTTTTTTATATGATTTTGTAATTTTTTTTAATCGATCCTGGTATCTCAATCTCTATGGGAATAATTCCAGTAAAAACTAAACTTAGGTTAACAAAATCACAAGATCCTGTGCAAAAGTTACCCGGTAATGAGGATGGAGCCATTCAACCACAAATAAATGCAGTTTTACTTTCTGTGGAAAACAAAAGTTGGCATTTATCAACACAAAAGCAGCCTTGGATGTGAGCACCCTTTCATTCCCCTCATGCCAGCCAGACGTCCCCAGGAGTAATAAGCAGTGAGGACAAACTGCGTTCTCCGATCAAAACTGCTTGCAGCATTCCAATCATGCTTCTGCAGTCATTAGGTTGGAGGCTCAGCTTTAACGTGGAAACAACAGGGGACTAACGACCCACCCAAAGATTACCAGGCCTGAATTGAAAGCCAAACTGCGGATAGGGAGAGATGACAAGTGGATTAAAGAAGAGAATGAGTATAAACTGGTGCTTTCCCATGAGGAATCCGGTGAGAGAAATAGGCCACAGACTATGAACATCTAACCTAATGGAACACAAGGAGTTTACTCCAGTGACGAGGTTTAAGGGCATCTCCGATGAAGGGTAAGAGCTGTTGATGTTTTGGGTCAATTTTCAGGCGATTTGCTCCTGGGAAAAGCTGCCATGATACCGGTAAAATTACTCTGGCTGTCATTCAAATACATGTTTTTGGATCACTGGCTGAGGAGTTCAGCAGATGCCCAAATGGCCAAACCTTCAAGGTGTGTAGTTGGGTTTAGAAATGTGTGGTTGTAAGCACACAAAGAGTAAGCAGGTACAGAAACTACACATCTACTATGTCATTGTATTGTAGCTGTATGTATTTCATGGAATGTCCACGACAGTAACATTCAGTGACAATGGACAATGGTTGTGCATTCACGTGACACCGTAACATGCTCTTCGTCAACACGGACAAAATGTAGCACTTTTTTCCCCTCAAAGATGCCACTAATTATATCAGAGCCATAGAGACCTCAGCTACATTATGCAGGTCAATGTGATGGGCAATTTATCTGCATGAAACCATAGCAGTAGGTCAAATGTCAGCCACGGATTTGTCATCCAAAACACTACAGGCTGTCCACGATTGAAAGAGGATTTAATATAATGGGCTTGGAACTTGACCTTGGCAAATTGACTGGTCCATTTTTTTTGGCGCTCTCAGGACTTGAATGGGGACGCCCGTTTCATTAATTCTCTCCCTATGCACACCAACCGGCAAAGAATGTGGTGTGTGTCACCATGGAATTTCCAGTGGTGCGTGAGGTGCATTTTCCCAGTGAGGAACGCCTATGTTGACAAATTAGTTGATTATTAATAAATCACGTACAGGAGGCTGAAGACATGACAGGCCTCAATTATTTTCTTTTGGCTGTGCTATTATCGTATTGTCTCATTTTGTAAAGAATAAGAAAATAGGTGGTTTGTATGGTTAAGCTGTGGTAATGTATTCAAAGATTGCTCTGACTTCAGAACTGGGGAGACGATTCAATTCAAAACATTTGTCAATTATTCTCATTGTCTGATGAATGCATCTATATGTATTCGTTATTGCGATGAAACATTATGAGTTGTTGTATTTGTCCTTAAATGTCCCTTTTCTCTAGAGACTGCAGCTAAAAGAAAATATTGAAATACCTATACATTAACATGCAAATACATTTCTTTGAATTCATGTTATGTTGGCTGCTAATGTAGGACACTAATTACATCATGTAAGTATTTGATAAAAGGAAGATGTCTTCTGGGGGGTTTGCCTGTACGGTCTTTATTGTGCCAGACCCCAGGAAGACTAGCTGTTGCTCTGGCGCCAGTAAATTGTTATCTAAAGTATACCCTGTTCTTCTCAACATGTATATTAACTTTCTTTTTTACTAGTCCTCATCATCTCTATTTCACACTCTGTCTGCCAGCCTCCTCTCTCTGAGGTGTGATACTGCCATCTACTGTTTGAACGTTGTAATACAGCGGAAATATTTACACTTTGACATTTTACGTTTACCGCTCCGGTTTGTTGAGACCACCAAATACAATACACCACAGACTGTTGCTGCAGACTATGTACAAATACATCAGACATTTTATTAGGCGCCATGATGTATTTGTACCAATGGTTTGAGGGCCATGTGGTCTTCATCAGGGTATCATGTAAAACACCACAGGTCACATCCTTTTGTCCTGTATGAATCCTTAGTACAGGTGTTTGAAGTGATGACCGTGATTGCCATGATTTCATTGGTAAATTTAACAGCAACAATAACCCATTAAAATCATTTATTGAATAACATACAATAGTACATTTGACCCACAGCCTAGCCACATTTTAATCAAACACAATAATATCTGCCTTGGAAAGCCAAATCACAGGGTTCATGGACATCAGCGCAGTAATGGCCGTCTTTATTGGAACACACAGAATTGCTTCCTACTTTTTAACATAAAAATAGCAGCATGATGTCTTTTATTGAACCACTCGACCCTGAGAATACCTTGCTAGTTACTTTTGATGTTGAGTCATTATACACTAACAAAATAGATACATAAAAATCTCTCCCACAGAATATGCTTACAAATGTTATATTTAATTGAAAACAGCAACGTTTTGTCAAAGATCTTCATCAGAAGGTAATTATACCTTCTGTCATAATACACTCACATTCCACATGAGGGCAGCATTGATGTAATGAAAAATGTCAGTTTGCAACATTACTGTTAAGCTGCCTCCATTGAATGCATTCTATAACTGTCTGAAATAGTACACACACAGAACTATTTTATGTTTCAAAATTATGTCTTTTTTGAGGGGGAGAGTTGTGTAACGGAATCCCATGGGTAATAGTTTGTATGCGTGGGACATTGAGAAACAGACAACCTTAAGTTGATGATACGGCACCAGGCGTTTTGTTCATTGTTTATGTCTTACCACATATCTTGACATTCATCAAACATTAATACATAACATATTGAGACATGATCTTTTTTAAGGACAGTCGCCCAATAAGTCAATATTATTGCATTATCACTATGCATAACTAAAATTGATCTGAACCAATTCAAGGAATCCCACCATGCAAAATATTTGTCTTTTTCCATTGACAGTGAAAGTAAAATATATATCTTTCTTAGATGGTTGAAAAAAAATTAAAATACACAATCAGATTGTTGTTTCAACAGTGAATTGGTTAACAGCGATACTGTATTAAATGTAGGAGTTACTTGGTCTGTCTACCCACTAAATAAACTCCACAGAAAATATAGACAATCTGAAATACTCTAGTGACCTTCTTGGGGGTCTTACTGAGATAATTTTGACTGCAGTAGAGCTGCTAAAAAATAATAATAATAATGTTTAACTTAACGATAGACATTCACCAAATTTCACTAACAACCAGGTCATGTCTAAAGAACTATTTTTGGTAAAAAGACCATAGCTGATTTAGCCAATTATGGCTACACAAGTAGCTAGTCCACAAGGACACTTGAAATAGCTGCTAGCCAGCTCATACACAGGTTCTATTTCTGATGTACACGCTAACTCTTCCAGCTAGCTACTTCTCTTGCCATAACTAAATGCTGTAGGAAAACAGACCTTAAAAGTTTATAGCGCTGTTGTAGCTAGGCACCTTTCTGTAACCCTGTCTAAATTGGATAGACTGTCTCAATCAGGAATCATTGTCTTTGTTTACAGAACTAGAATTACTGCTGCATGCTTCGGTAGCCGCTAAATACAGTTTTAATGTACAGCGGTAAAAGCAGGCCCGGTGGTAGGATGAGCATTTTCTTTATAAATGAGGTGGCATATCTAATCACTGCACAAGCTGTCCAGCAACAGCTTATACCATCTGCTCTGTAGATGGGGAAACAAAACTGGAGTTTCTATCTTTGACCAGGTAGGTATGATTAAGAACACATTGTTATTTTCAGCAACATCCTGGAAGTTATTTGGGTTAACTGCTTAACATTTTCGTCTCAGGGATTAGAAACAATAACCTGTTATCTACTTCCCTGTTGCAAAATCTAATGCTCTGTCTAATGTCAGATCATTTGAACAACCACTGGCCTTACCCTAGAGAGTGGATTTAAAATGCCTCTCTTTATCTAGATATAAATGAACAAGATCAGTGATCACAATCAGTGTCTTAACAGCATGTCATACGACAAGTAGCATTGCCATTTAGCTTGCACATGGCTGCTTTAACAACATATTGAGTGAAAATATTGAATTTGTTGTTTCAGCAAATCTCTTGAGCATGTTGGTTGACTAGGTTTGGGATAACTCCAAACGTGTCTCTGTTTATGTGTGTGTGTACCCAGACATGGCTGTAAACACACAGAACTGGTCATGCCAAGTCATGCCAAAAGTATTGCACTTGAGCTAAATACATAACTTAGCTAAATAAAATCAGTTACACCAGCTTTACACTTGATCGTTCTAGTTTTGGAAATGTGGTTCTGCTTGCATTTGTCGAATTGTTTAGGTGGTTCGAACCGGCTGAAAATGTTAATAATAGTCAGTTGAATGCTAAGTCCATCCCCAGCCAAATCAATGTTCCTCCTTGCATCGTAACACACCCATACATACAAGAGCATTCTAAAAGAGAAAGATACCCACCTTTGCATATGGTGTGGGTAAAGAACATTAGTGCTACCTTGTTGCAGTACAAATGCTTGGACATTTGGAATTGCAAATTGTTTAATCACATTCTTTACGGCCCATGTATGTAATTATAGTACCAGGAGGAGACGTTCTAGTCCTCCATGGTGTTTTATTACTGTCCATGTATGTAATTATAGTACCAGGAAGAGACGGTCTAGTCCTCCATGGTGTTTCATTACTGTCCATGTATGTAATTATAGTACCAGGAAGAGACGGTCTAGTCCTCCATGGTGTTTCATTACTGTCCATGTATGTAATTATAGTACCAGGAAGAGACGGTCTAGTCCTCCATGGTGTTTCATTACTGTCCATGTATGTAATTATAGTACCAGGAAGAGATGGTCTAGTCCTCCATGGTGTTTCATTACTGTCCATGTATGTAATTATAGTACCAGGAAGAGACGTTCAGTGCTCTAGGCGTCTTTTCTTCATACGTTGTTCTGGGACAGTTGCAAGATGGAATTGGACTTGTTATTGAAGTATATTTTGAAGTTTTTTAGTATAGGTATTTTACAGATTTTGTGTTTATAAGCAAAATAGTTATTGAAAGACAAAGAAAAGCTCAGTTTCCAAATATCAAAGAATAACCAACTCAGACACAAAACCATGCATTTTTATGATATACACTGTTAAATAATGCAATAGCTTTGAAAAAGGTGGCTGGTCATTTTAGTGGTAACCTGCCCAATTTGTAAAAAGTATGGTAAGTATGTGTTGTTAAAAACTACACCAGTTATATGTTATTATGTGTTGTAACAGTTTTGTAATACCTTTTACAGTGTCATGTTTCCAATGTTAGGGGATCAATTACGGACCTGACTGACTCATTGAGCTTGGTGTTTTTTGTCAAGGACTGGGGTTAATCTGTGTCTGTGAAACTGGCTCATAGATATACTGTATATCTGTGTTATAAATATTATGTCTGTCCCAGGAGTGTTTGCACAAACAGCAAACCAGAAAATAAAAATGCGGTTGGTCATTCTCCAGGTGGGTCAAACATTTTTTATTTGTGATTCACATTGCATTGTCATTACAATACTGTGGACAACGTTTGAAGCCTATTCAATCATACCGCCTCTACTTTAATATTTGCAATCCAAGGATAGGACTCAGCTGTTATGATATCCCTATGAGATGGTACATTCCTAGAATGAAAAAACAGAGAAAGAAAGAACACAGTGTGGTACGTGTCTACATGTGTGCCTGACTGAGAGAAAGGGAGAATGGCCATGCTCACCATAGACTTGTATTAGGTTTGTTGATACTGTACATTATTTTTTGCAGAGCATGCACATTTGTGGATTTCTTCAGATAGTATTTGCAAATGCAGTGGTCAACAAAACTCTTATGATTTCAACATCCGTGAAAGAGAATAAAACTGTGACAAAATCGACCAGGTTTGTGTGGATGTTTGATGTATGGACTGACATCCATTTTTGGGCCTATTGTTTTCTTCCTCATGGTTACAGGTATTAGGATAAGGGTTAAAACTACCAATGGTTTATTGTTCAGACATTAATTACGCTACTGCTTTGCATCAGATTTGTTAACATTGGGGTGAAGGCTTTTATAACTTACCAGCAGGGAACTGATACATTTTAAGTACATTATAAAACACTTTGGCTATTTTTTTTAATGTAGATTTGTCCATTAGTAAGCTCAGAGAAAGAATATTAAAGAAAATTATAAATGTCAGTAATGGACACAAGTTCATTTAAAATTCACATCTAAATGGAAAGCATCTCTGTAATTCCAGCATATACTCAATTGTGTATTTTCGTTAATGTATCTTTTGTCATTTTCTTGTGAGTAAACATCATCATTCGTGGGAGATAGTTTACAGATTTGCTTTGTCATAGTTTCGGGATTGTAACTAAAGGCCTTACGGGACAAAGTTTAGTACTCTTCTCACTTCTCACTTGGTTACTGGATTTTTTGCTTTGATTACATGTGATTGGGTGTGCCTGTATTTTTGTGTGCTTCTGGCCAAAATGAAACCATTGCAGAGTGATGAGTCAGAGCTGAACGTGACTGTTCTCTGTTTGAGAGCGCAGTGTTTCCTGGAAGCTACATTTTCAACCGTGGCAACTTTGACGCTATATTCTCACACTTGCAAAACCGTGCAGGGCCAAAACATTTCCATGTTATGCAAAACTATTTACATGATAGTACTGTTACGGGCAGGCCTTCCATTTTGTTATGAAGAAAGGTTTTCAGTCCACGTTAAGGGCTCCCACTGATTGAGATCATACAAGCCTGATCATACAAGCCTATTGTTTTCATATGTTTGATTAGATTTTCTCTAACTATCTTCAGTTGTTGTGGGAATTCATTTTAGTTTGCTTTTCCTGAGGCAGATTTTTCTGAGCCACATCTGTGGATTAGCGGTGGATGCCTTTCTGAACCCATTTTTAGATCCCAAGCAGTTTGTGTTTTGGTCATCACTGTTTTTTTTTTTTACTTCACAATAAATGGACATTCATGATGATTCTCACTAAATCATTCGCAGCAAAAGCCTTTCAGCATCTTGACCAATTACCAAGGTTGCTTGATTATTAGAGCCAGCAAGGGGAATATAGGATGTTCTTTCTGTGAGCAAGACAGTTAACCCTTAATGGGTTGTTCTGGATAAGAGTGTCTGATAAATTATTATAATGGCAAACAATAAAAGGACTGTTAGATTGTGGGCTGGAATAAACCACTTGTAAATGACACATGGGAAGATGAAACCGTGTAGCTGTGTAGTCACTGTACTTACTGTATGTTACTGTTGTGGGGAAACGTGGGCAGCAATGTATGGGAAATGCTAGTCCCCGGTGGAAAAGGAGATCATAGCAGAACATTTGGGTTAAATTTACGCTCATGCACAAATATGTACATCCACACACATGCACAAACCATACAGTGGGTTCACACACATTTCAGGAAACTCTTGAGACCTAATTTGCACGCTTAACGAATGCTGAGACTCACTTGGGAAGTCCTGTGAAGAACACATGACCAAAAAGAAACCTGCCGCATTATTTTGTCCTTGTCTGCCGAGTAATAAACGTTGTCAGGGAGAGTGTGAGGAAATGATCTTGTGCAATCTGACGCCACAGAGGTCATTACAGTTCACCTACTCCACCTGGGGGGTATAACCAGGGTTTTGCCAGGGCTGAAGCCCCCCTAAAATAGGCCTAGCAACATCCCTGCTCCCAAGAGATCTTGTGTTGTTTTGTTTTTTTCTCCCAGTTTTAAATTCAGTAACTAAATCCAAAATGGTGTCTTGATTTCACATGGAATTTACTTTGAATGACAATGCTGTGATGGGAAGTGTTACTTTGCGGTGGGGTGGGTTGCATGTCTGATTGCTTGATGGCTGATTTTGTATTTCATTTGATTGGCCAGGAAGTGCAAATGTCTGTGACTGACTGACGGTGTTAAACAGCGTAGCGGTGAGAGACGCGGACTACGGAACAACAGGTCCTGTTTTCGTCTCCCGTCACAGTCAAAACACACTATGCCTTAGGGTTTGTTCAGGACAGACAAAAACCTTGCTGGCTGCAACCTTCAGTAGCTACGTTAAAGGAAGCCTGAAATAAAACCGTTTACTGTTATATTGCGACTATTTCTGGTGGACTTCACGTGATGTTAACGACAAAATGATCTAATGTCAAGACGATACACTGACACTTGATAAGCGCATAGTTCCGGGATGTTCTGAGTAAAGCCATAGCATCTCATGTGGGTGACCCCGGTTCGAATCCGGGTCGCGCAACAACATTCATTAATATCTATTGATGGCCTGCTGAACTATGCTTGCCTGGTTCCTGTTCAGGTTTAAATGTTTTCTTATTTCTGGCCACAGAACTATAAATACAAGTTTACATAAAGATATATTATATACTAATGTAAATTGCATGATTTTAATGATGTGTTTGTAATTCCCAACCTCACTACAATACAAAACCCATTACAACTTGATGGTAAAAATAAGTTTGACATTCTCAGAGCCAGTTTGTGGTACTTCCTAATGATACACTAGTCACCAACAGCTGTACTTCTCTCCCACACCCCACTCCTCAAAACATTGCATCAGGGTAAAACATACACATTGTGGGTGTAATAGTGACACATTTCCCAAGTGGGTGTTTATGTAAAATGTCGGGCTGCTGAAAATACTGGAAAAAATAAAACATGACTGCAGACACGATGAAGGAATGGTATTTTGCAATACTGCAGAGGAGGCAAGGTACATCCCTGCACACTGACAGTCCTGGAGGTGTGTTCTGTTGTACATTCCAAATAATGCTTGGTTCTCAAAGAACGTCACAGTGGGCGGGGAAGTGATGCATAAACTCTTGACACGTTGCGTTATTGGGTAACCTGGGGACCTTGGATGTTCCTTCTAAGGTTGTGGAGGTTGTGTTTTCACCTATGCCAGTAAGTGGTTGCAATAACTTAGCGCCCAGTTGCCTGTATCTTAAAAACAGAAATGTACGCTAGTTCCTTAACGTTAAGATGTCAACGCTTGTTAATGCCAACTCAGCAAACACATAAACACAATGACGGTGTTTGGCTGCGTTTGATGAAGCGTGGTCCAGGGGTGCCACAAACACTTTACATGTTTTATTGTGGAAAAGCAGGTGTGTCAAATAAAGGTGAAATGAAAAACCCTGAATTCATCTAGGTCAGCGCAGTGCCCAGTTAGGACAAAACCTTGCTGTATCTTCAGGAACAAGGCAACACGTTTATGTGGTTGATTTCCATATGAATCTGAGGTGTCATGATTATTTAAGATTTACATAGAATACGCTGACATGGGGTTGTCATGTTTACCTGCTAGTGTTGAGCTTTGCCTGGTTCTCACCACCAGGTGGCACCAAAACAAACATTGAAATCCCTGCTTTGCCTTGATCTTCTCAATAGGTACCACTTCCTGTATAAATCCAACACTAAAATCAAGGTTAAATGCATGTTTTCACGTCTGATCTATTAGGATTTACAGAAGGTAAACTGACTCTAGATATGTGACATTTGCAAAACATATCTGCATCCACAAGTTCAAAGTAACATCTAAACAATGAAGTAACATTGACAAGCAATACTGTATTGGGTAACCCTGTAAATGCCCAAACAGTTTACAGACATGATATCATGTCTCTGAACTAGAGTGCTCTGAAAAAGTGTCATCATGAAGGTTGAACTAAAAGACATTTAGTTGGGTAGTAACTGTTTTTTTGTATAAGATACACATACATATATACACCGATCAGCCACCGACGGGGTGAAGTGAATAACACTGATAGTCTCTTTATCATGGCACCTGTCAGTGGTTGGGATATATTAGGTAGCAAGTGAACATTCTGTCCATAAATTTGATGTGTTAGAAGTAGGAAAAATGGGCAAGCGTAAGGATCTGAGCAACTTTGACAAGGGACAAATTGTGATGGCTAGACGACTGGGTCAGAGCATCTCCAAAACTGCAGCCTTTGTGGGGTGTTCCTGGTCTGCTGTGGTCAGTAACTATCAAAAGTGTCCAAGGAAGGAAAAGTGGGGAACCAGCGACCGGGTCATTGGTGGCCAAGGCTCATTGATGCACGTGGGGAGTGAAGGTGTGGTCCGATCCAACAGACGAGCTACTGTAGCTCAAATTGCTGAAAAAAGTGAATGCTGGTACTCATAGAAAGATGTCAGAACACACAACTACAGCATCCATATTAGGAACATTTATCATTCCTCCCCAGAAACTCTGTTCTTCCTCCTACTCAGTCATCAGCCCTCCCCCGGTTAAACGTCACCCCTCCCTTGGTCAAGTATCCGCTCTCGCCTTATTAAACATCACCCTGTTTAAGCTTTAGTCCTCCCCTGGTCAATCATCGGCCCTCCCCTGGTCAATCGTCAGTCCTCCCCTGGTCAATCATCACCCCTCCCCTGGTCAATCATCACCCCTCCCCTGGTCAATCGTCAGTCCTCCCCTGGTCAATCGTCAGTCCTCCCCTGGTCAATCGACAGTCCTCCCCTGGTCAATCGACAGTCCTCCCCTGGTCAATCATCGGCCCTCCCCTGGTCAATCGTCAGTCCTCCCCTGGTCAATCGTCAGTCCTCCCCTGGTCAATCGACAGTCCTCCCCTGGTCAATCGTCAGTCCTCCCCTGGTCAATCGACAGTCCTCCCCTGGTCAATCATCGGCCCTCCCCTGGTCAATCGTCAGTCCTCCCCTAGTCAATCGTCATCGGACTGATGATTGACTAGGGGAGGACTGACAATTGACTAGGGGAGGGGTGATGTTTGATAAGGCGAGAGCGGATACTTGACCAAGGGAGGGGTGACGTTTGACCGGGGGAGGGGTGATGACTGAGTAGGAGGAAGAACAGAGTTTCTGGGGAGGAATGATAATGTTCCTAATATGGATGCTATACACAACGCATCGCAGTTTGTTGCATGTTCGCTGCGTAGCTGCAGACCAGTCAGGGTGTCCACTGCCCAAAGCACCTACAATGGGCATGTGAGCATCAGAACTGGACCACGGAGCAATGAAAGAAGGTGGGCTGGTCTGATGAATCACGTTTGTATAACAGTGTAAATTTGCTGTTCCTTCAAAATAACTCAACACACAGCCATTAATGTCTAAAATGCTGGCAACAAAAGTGAAAGTGAAAATGTCCAAATTGGGCCCAAAGTGTCAATAGTTTGTGTGGCCACCATTATTTTCTAGCACTGCCTTAACCCTCTTGGGCATGGAGTTCACCAGAGCTTCACAGGTTGCCACTGGATTCCTCTTCCACTCCTCCATGACGACATCACAGAGCTGGTGGATGTGAAAGACCTTGCGCTCATCCACCTTCCGTTTGAGGATGCCCCACATATGCTCAATAGAGTTTAGGTCTGGAGACATGCTTGGCCAGTCCATCACCTTTACCCTCAGCTTCTTTAGCAAAGGCAGTGGTTGTCTTGGAGGTGTGTTTGGGGTCATTATCATGTTGGAATACTGCCCTGCGGCCCAGTGTCCGAAGGGAGGGGATCATACTCTGCTTCAGAATGTCACAGTACATGTTGGCATTCATGGTTGTAGCAAATTTGCTACAACCATGAATACAAGCTGTACACTCACTACTTTACATTGTAGCAAAGTGTCATTCCTACAGTGTTGTCACATGAAAAGATATTATCAAATATTTACGATAATGTGAGGGGTGTACTCACTTTTGTGAGATACTGTATATATATATACACACACACACACACGGCAAGCATTTGATCATTGAAACGTGTCATTTGTTTGGAAATTGTGAAATGTAACTTTGTGGCATGAACACACCCTCTCCTCTATCAACATCAGGCCAACTACCCAGGGAGAGCCACCTGGACCATGGCCACAAAATTGGGGGCCATTGAACGCCGCTCAGTTCACCCCAATCCGACGTTGTCAGGGGAGGAATAGATGAGTGTGAGGCCCTTTCAGAACCTCTACCATGATGCTTCCCTGATTCTAACCACCATCTCCGGCAGCCATGTTTTTGCCTTTCTCCTTCCATTTTTGTTAAGAAAATGCCCTCCATGGCTCAGAAGATTGGCACTTTGCCTATACATTGATGATATTCTGATCTACTCCCCAACATACCCTTTCTATTGTTTCTACCTGTTACAGGATACTTCGCTGTGGCAGGGCAGCCAAATCATCAAGACCATGATGGGATTTAAGTCTAGAGGCTGTTCTGGCCATTCCATGACTGGAAGCCTACCATCTTTTTATTTTCTTCTAAGGTAGTTAGAACTGGAGGTATGTTGTTGGACATTTTCCTGCTGTAGTATGAACCCATGATCAACTGTCTGTACACCAAAGGGTATTACAGTGCTGTTTTGGTTCAGGGTGCCATTCACTCTGTGCAAGTTGCCCACTCTGGATCTTGCAAAAGAGCCGCTGACCATCATGCTTTCTCCTTCATGTTTGAGAGTTGTTGTCCTACACTGACGAATGTCTTTTCACCTACTTGATGATGTACGTGATGTCCCGAAGATATCAAATTATGATTCTTCAGTCCTTTCTTCCAGTCTGCAGTAGTCCACTGGCAGTGCTTCATGGCCCAGGCAAGCCTCTTATTCAAATTGTAATGGCTTTCTTACTGCCACCCGACCTGTCAAACCTGCAGCTCGAAGCCTTCTCTACACAGTGGCGGTTCACTGCTTACCTTGTACCATTTCGGGTTATTCACTTGATGTGAACTGCTTCAATTACAGTATAAACTGGAAAAATGGGGGTGTTCTAAAACTTCTGACCAGAGGTGTTTAAATAAAGCATAATATACCTCTCATTTTACCATTTGACAGCCAGTCTGAATTTTTGTGCTATAAAAGCACTTGTCGTGACAGCATCCTTTTAAATATCCCATAAAATATCAGAGAAGTTATTTTGCTTGGCAATAAGGGGTTGTCTTTACAAGTTTAAGAAGAAAGTAAACTGTAGATTAGTAACTCTTAACAATATGAGCCTTACTTTGACAACAAACCCAATCACTTCTCATTTTAAGGTTTAATTTTTATTAATCACTCTGGCATCATCGTCTAGACATGGCATTGTAAACGTACGCTTGTAAATGTTAAATTAGTCATGGTTAAATGACAGAAAAATGACACCAAACATTCTGAGATCCGCTCTAAACTTCAGCAATGCATGGAAAAAATTATTACATATACAGCTCTGGAAAAAAGTAAGAGACCACTGCACCAACAAAAAGGCCTGCCACCACCATGCTTCACCGTGGGTTCGGTGTTCTTTGGGTGATGTGGCGTGTTTTTTTTGCGCCAAACATACCTTTTGGAATTATGGCCAAAAAGTTCAACCGTGGTTTCGTCAGAACATAACACATTTTCACACGTGCTTTTGGGGGACTTGTTTTTGCAAATGTCAACCGGGCTTGGATGTTTTTCTTTGTAAGAAAAGGCTTCCATCTTGCCACCCTACCCCATAGCCCATTCATATGAAGAATATGGTAGATTGTTGTCACATGTTGCACACTGCCAGTACTTGCCAGAAATTCCTGCAGTTCCTTTAATGTTGCTGTAGGCCTCTTGGAAGCCTCCCTCCAGTTTTGTTCTCGTCTTGTCATACATGTCTCTGTTGTGCCATATTTTATCCACTTGATGACGACTGTCTTCACTGTGTTCCATGGTATATCTAATGCTTGGGAAATTCTGTTTTACCCTTCTCCTGACTGATATCTTTCAACAATGAGATCCCTCTGATGCTTTGGAAGCTCACTGCGGACCATGGCTTTTGCTCTGAGATATAACAAATAAAATGTCAGGAAAATCCAACTAGAACAGCTGAACTTTTTTATGATTAATCTGAGTCACTTTAAATGATGGCAGATCTGTAGTGAATTCTATTTAACATGAGTTTGAATGTGATTGGTTAATTCTGAAGACAGCCACATCCCCAGTTATAAGAGGATGTGCACACTTATGCCTTCAGGTTATTGTAAGGTTTTTATTTTTCATTTTTCCCCCTCAAAGATTTCAGTTTGTTTTTCAATTGAATTGTTCACATTATAGGTCACATTAAAAGGGGAAAAAGTTCTCACATGATTTATCTTTGTCTCATTCTTTTACATCACAAAAACCTGGCATTTTCACAGGGGTGTGTAAACTTTTTATATCCACTGTATATGATCCAGAACCACCACCGCCTTCTCTGGGCCCAAGCTCATTTAATAGACTGAGGCGAAGTGAAAAACTGTCCTGTGATCTGAGAAATCAAAATTTGAAGTTATTTTGGGGAATCATGGACGTTGTGTCCTCCGAGCAAAAGAAGAAAGGGACCATCCGTCTTTTTATCAGTGCACAGTTCAAAAGCCAGCATCCATGATGGTATGGGGGTGCATTGATGCACATGGCATGATGTGATTGCACATCTGTGAAGACACCATTAATGCTGAACAATATATACAGGTTTTGGAGCAACATATGGTGCCATACTGACATCTTTTTTCAGGGAAGGCATTGTTTATTTCAGAAAGACAATGTCAAACCACAACTTTTTTGGAAACGGGGTTGTATATGTTCTGTATTTATCAGTTTTTTTGTGTATTGTAAATTCCTTTTCAGGGGACTGAACAGAAACCAGTGTAATTCTTAATGTTTGTCTAATTGTAGTGTAATGAAAGATGTGTTTAGAAATGTTTGTGAAGGTGTTGTGTTGTCTGACATCTCAACTCAGGGATATCCAAATCTCACACCAATGGGCCTATTTCCTTCCTGAAAGGAACAGACATGCACATTGGGGGCCAAGGTAGCCCATCTGCTCAGACGAACCAGGTGCAAGGATGGACAAAACAAAAAAGTTGAAATATGACTTTTGTTGGATTAACTGCACTGATATCTGGACTTTTAATGTGTGTCCCATAAAGGGATGAACATATTGAACCAATATGTTGAACCAAATGTTTCGTTTTTTATAGGTAAATGTTTACTGGATGAAGAATCCTGCAAGACCAATTGTCTAGCTTTGGGTGCTGGTAATTGAGTTTATTTGAATGTGTAAATGCTGATTTCTTTGTTTTAGCCAAGGTGAGGTAATCCTATTATAGATGCAATGGGGGAGTTTGGAATCGATCTGTCTGGGTGGGATAAATAGTGAAGCTTGACTTAGTTCTAGGAGTCTATCATTAACTAAAGCTCTAACTAAACACCTTGCTATAGTGTGTCTTAGACACCGTTGGTATACTTAGTAGACTTTTAGACTAGTAGGGAGGATGTTGAATTGTGTTAATATGTAACTACAGCCATTGTCTGGTCACCCCTGAGTCATGGGTTTTGTAACATCTTGTGTAGCCCCAGAAACATGTGCCATTTTACTGTATGGTTCGTGTTAACCGACCTTATGAGCGCTTGTGGTAACTGACTGCAACACATACATTAATCAAAGTGACCAGACTGGTAATCCCTGAGTTCCAGGTTGACTACACGATCCGTTGTCTTCTGTACCCAGGTGTCTGGGTAGTTTTCAATGTCTGCATTTTCAGAATACAAAACATTTAACAGTGCTCTAGAATGTACCAAACAAATGGAATGCTGTCAAGAAAGAAAGTTTTCCAACCTTTTATAGACTATATTTGGTGCAATACTATAATTGCGATCAGACTCACAAACAGTGCACGCGTGGGGGGAACAATTTGGCGCGTGCTACGCATCTGTTACTCTAAAAGTTTGGTCAGTGTGGGCAGGTCTGCTGAATGCAAAGTGTTACATATAGCAAAAACAAGGTACTGCTTATTTCCTGCCTCATACCATCCCAGTGGTTAAGCATGGTGGTGGGAGCCTCACATGATGAATAGAGAACAATAGAGAGGTCATTGAAGAATACCTGATCAAAAGTACACCGGGCCTCAGACTGGGGGGCAAAAATGTCTAACCAGAACAGCCCAAAGCACACAGCGAAGACAATGCTGGACTGGCTTCAGGACAAGTCAGCGAATGTCCTTGAGTGGCCCATTTCGTGATCTATGGGAAAGAAGCTTTTTCCTGATATTCTGAAATAAAACAGTATGCTCATTTACCCAAATGCATTTTAGGTTATTGAAAGCATTATTCCCCCAATATGCAACACAAATCTGCACCCTTAATTTATGGTAACATAGGAAGTAGTATGCTGTATTATTGGCCTATTCTTTAGGAAAGATATTTTATGAAAACCCAATAGTGCACCACATTTGTTTTGTGCAGCACACCTGTTCGAGTAGCATGATTTGTGAAGGAAGCAAATTGGTAGTGCAAATCTAATTTGTCTTTCAAAATCTCGTCAGTGAGTGCAGAGGCGATCTCCACTCCTCTACAGTACGTCCCATGGCTATGATTTAAATGCTCTGTGCCTTATATTTACATAAATTGCCCTTATTGCCAAATGGGTCTAGAGCCCACCTGCTTACCCAGTTGTACAGTCATTGTTAATTTAATTATTTGTAAACATATCTAACTAATCACTGATTGCTGGTGTTATTAGTAGTAGTAGCAGTAGTACTAGTACCACCTGAAAGGCTTAGTTTTAATACTTTCCATAATTATGATATTTACACAAAATTATGTTAAAATAACAAAGAGAAATATAGTCTGGGCCTTTATTTTATTTAAGTTTGTGTTTTAGTTTATTATTGAAACCTTGACTTATAGCATTTCCCTCACTTAGAAAACCTAACATTTAGCCAAAGTTGCACAATTAGGAAATTCTATTTATGACACCTAAGTACAGAACAGATATTCGGTGTGCCTGATAATGTAAGATGAAAGTAGATTTGTAAGTGGAACGTGCCAGACCCCACGGATGCAAGCATGCTTTAAAAATAGTTTGGTTTCCATATCCTGTGGTAACGTGTGAAAGAAATCTGTCATAAAATCTGTAAAATTATCGAAATCATTGTTGGCATCTCATCATATCTCATTTCATGTTGTCTCTGGATAAGAGGGTAAACTAAGTGACCCAAATGGAAATGTAAACAATGTCTCACTGTACATTGCTTTGAGCTTTTAACATTGTACCGGTAGACATGGTGTTCCTACAAGCCAAGTCTCACACTCTCTCTCATCTCACATTCTGTTTCTTTCTGAGCCCAGCTAAGATATGTTTCTACTGGGAGAGAAATAACAAAGTCTCTGGAATTTGTGCAGTCAGATCTTTTACAGGAGTGGTCTCCCATCATCTTCCCTCCCTTGGCCGGGCTCAGGAAGCTCAGGTGCTAAAAATACCAAACTGTTACTGCTCCGCTGGCAACCGATGCTAGAAACAATGTGCAACGCCACCTGAAATTACAAACTCCGATCCAACACCAACAGCCAGGGCAGCATCAGGGGGAGGGGGGGGGGGGGGGGGGGTGAATACTCAGAGGAGTCTCATGACAACTTTCTGCTTTGACTGCTTTGGAGATTTATTATTTTATTTCTTGTGCTTGTGCTGCACTTTAACCCTCTTACAGCAGTCTAAATGTGTTTGGATTGGATGACCAATTGCATTCAGTAGTTCCTAGGCCTGGGTTCGAAGCCTGTCACATTAGCTGACATCTCCTATTTCGTTTAAACGTAAAATAAACACTGGCTCTCCAGGATTGAAACGCCTATATACTTATGCACGTTGGATGACTGAGACATTACACATGGACACATGATCAAGTAGCTGAGGTTTAATGTCTGCTTCTTGTCTCATGATAAACACTATGCCATGACTAAAAAGCTATGAGGTAACAATTAACGCCAGTAAGACATCTACTTTCTTGCAAAATTGGAGATCACACTAAGCCATCACTGTTACCTTGAAAATAAGTCAGATGAGGGTTAACCATCAAACTAAAGAGATAACCCTTTCATCATCACTAAGTCTGAGTAGGAACACAACCATGGTGTGGATATGATGGGAGCTGGATCCTAAAATCTAATAAAGCTTTATTGTTTAATTAAATTCCAAGCCTTAAATAACAGTTTGGCTTTGCCATTATTTTGAAACTCCTTGCTAAATTTTATTCAAACTGAAAGTTATGCATGATAGTACACTGTGTGGTTGAATGATATCACTACTACTGTATAAGCTGCTTTCCATATCACATCTTTTCAGTATGACTTCATAGCCAGGCAAATGCAGCCTTGAGACGTTGCACGTTATGTACTGCAAGGTGTCTCTTCTCTTTCATGTTCTGCGGAGAAAGAAGTGGGTCTGCTCCATGTCATCATTCTACATGCCTTACTGGACATCACGTGGAACACTGTCAGAACTATAGTTCCATGTTCTGTGAAGCATTCAAGAGCATCCTCTGAACAAGACACTTTTTTGGAGCCATAATTGTAAGAAATTAAATTAAATCCCATCCGTGTGTCATTGTATTTTAACATGCTGGTGTCAAACAAGCAAGAGGGTGGAAACGGTTAACCCAGCCAGTTATTTTTAGCCATGAAAACAAGCCCCCAGACAGAGAGACCGAGCAGAGGCGATGGAAAAATAACCCCTGCTCTGTGGTGTTGAGATCACAATCTTCAGCACTTATCAGTCGCCATCACAGTCTACTGTATACTTAAAGGTCAAAGAGGAAGACTTACAAGGAAATACCAACTCAAGATGGTCAGAGTTAAGGGCTCGGTTTTACCACGTAGAGTTAAAGTTTATGTTGTATTATGTATTGAGATCTACTTTATCACAGACACAATGCAGCTGTTTTTACTGACAGACCAAGTTTATTCATTTTTTTTCATTCTTCTGAAATTTGGTAATGAGCCTTATGGCTTTTTCAGAGCATTTATTTATTGTTTTGGGGGGGACAAAAGGTAAAAATATGATTTTTAAGATTGAATTTATTACCAGTAATACAAAAGCACAACTCATAGTAATACATCTGAGAGAGATGTAGAACTGTGAGGTAGTGTTGAGGATGAAAGTGACAGTCAGAAACTGTTTTTCTATCACTCCCCACACACAATGATGAGGCAGGGGTGTACAAAGAAAAACACCCCTTTACAGTCAGGATCTGTTACCTGTGGGATGGATGGTAGTTAGTAAACCCATGTAGTTTGAGTTTTGTAACTGCCTTACATTATACTTGTATCAGGAAGTGTTTTGTGTTTCTCAAACCGAAGATCAAAAATATTTTTCCCTCAGATCAGATGAAGACCTTCTGCAAAACAACACACCTCTGCACTTTCTTATCAGTGGGGTAAACTGAAGGTAGTCTGTACCTGATTCTTCGTTGTCTGTACCACAAACAATGTGAAGAAGATGAACTGAGGAGAACTGTCTTGCCTTTCTGTAGCCACATATATGAAAAGGAGAAGGCCATGTCTTTACCACTATTGAAGTTGCTGGCCTACCACCAGTACTGGTCCTTCCGATCTCCTCGTAGCTTGGCTTTAACTGCTGTTCAGGAAAATCTTAGATAGTGCATGACTAGGGAGATGCAATGCGGCAAACGATGGCCATGTGGGAATGTGGGAAGATTGCCAAAGCCATGTTTCCATCTGCAGAAGGAACAAGGAGGTAATTTTCTGTTAAAATAGGTAATATACTGGACATGTAAACACATGGCATTGCCTTGCTGTAAGTAAATACTACAGAAAAGGAATGATATCATTATTTGGTAGACCAGTAACCACGCCTAGTGCCATCATATTTGTTAATTTTATGAAGCCCAGTTTGGTAGTCTACAGAATAACCTGAAAGATATGAGCTTTTATTGATGTAGTGATATCATCAACTATACCTATCAAAACACCCCACCCTATAGATGGTGGATGGGTGTGTCCAAACTTTTGACTGGTGTGTGTATGCATGTGTGTATATATATATACACACACACACACACACACACACAGCTCCAGAAAAAATTAAGAGACCACTGCATTCTTTTTCTTTCCTTTCCAAAAATGTTGAAAAGGAAGGCTTTGAGTGAGGAACAGAAGGTTTAACATTGAGAAATTTAGAGACCACTGCAAATTGAAAGCTTCTGTTCCTCACTCAAAACATTTTTGGAAAGGAAAGAAAAAGTTGCAGTGGGCTCTTAATTTCTTTTCCGCAGCTGTATATACACACACACACACACACACATATACACAGTATGTAGATATATTAAGAGTGTACCACCATCAATCATTAAAAACTAGAGAGGATTTAATGATGATATATGGATTAATATTTTTTTAAGGTTTTATGGAAAAAGCCTCAAATTCAGACAGTTATTCCAAGTATTTATATGAAGTCTGAAACAAAGAACTTCAAATACTACTTACTAAGAAGCCAGTTTATTGAATTACATTTGAATTTGCAAATCTATCAATATTTGAGCTTTACATCTTCCTACAAAACTCAATAGCATCTATCGCAACCAATTCAGCTAGGTGTCACAGCCAGAGTTGTGAGATTGTTTATCCTTTCTTTTTCTGAAGTTGACTGTTGAAATAGCTGTCAAAGGTAACTCATGCTAAAGAAAAATAAATAAAAAAAAGTTATATTTCTCAAAGAGTTGTCTTTTATGAATATGTATTAGCCATTACATGTTTTACAGTGTGTTTGTTTGCGCCATAGCAGTAAAGGCCTATTACACCTAAATGGGTTTTAAAATCAATATCAAATTGCAAAATGATCTGTTTTTTAAAGGCAAAACCTTTACTTAGAAATAAGTGGAAATAAACACAAAAAGAAGAGAAGGGATATTAACATTGGTTGCATGAGTATTTTTTGAACTGTTGTATCTGCTGAAATTATCACTGGACCAAAGGGCCATTGGAGACCAAGAGACCATGCTTGAGTGGGAGGACTCTGTTTCCTTCCTGTGTGATGTGTGGGTTAACAGTGCTGCAGGCCAGTTTCTGTTTGTGTGAGCAAATGTTGTATGAATGTGGAAACCAAAGAGGTCTTATGGATGTCTCCCACACAATCCTTGTATACTTTGATGGTTTGTTTTTTTCGGGATATTGAGTTTGTTATAAGATAATAGATGGATTGAATGCTAATATGTATTGTCATATTGTATTTGGCCTGTAGCATTTTGAGCTGTTTTTTTTTTCTTTTGCAAACAAAAGGTCATTTTTTAAGTCAGCTCTAATTGATATTTGTTTGTATCATCTATTAACAAATTATACAGTTAATTATATTTGTTGCCAAATGGCTGTAGTGTCTATAGTTATAGAGAATTGCTACAGAGGTAGTTAAGAAGTTTTGTCAAGACAGCCTTATACAAACATCAGCCAGTGTTTGGCCATTTTAGAAGTCTGGGAGTCTCAGCCCTTTCAAAATCTTGTCAGTAAGTGCAGAGGCTACCTCCACTCCTCTACAGTAAGTCTCATGGCTATGATTTAAATGCTCTGTGCCTTATATTTACATAAACTGCCCTGATTGCCAAATGGGTCTAGAGCCCACCTGCTTACCCAGTTGTACAGTCATTGTTAATTTAATTATT